>NW_021604682.1:1220697-1275244 GCF_004785775.1 Grammomys surdaster | reverse complement strand
AGAGAGAGAGAGAGAGAGAGAGAGAGAGAGAGAGAGAGAGAGAGAGAAAACGAAACAAGAAAGAGAGAGAACGAAACAGAGAGGTGGCACGGTGGCTAAGAGTTAGGAGCCCTTGTTGCTCTTGCAGAGAACCCTAGTTCAAGTCACAGTAACACATGGCAATCCACAAGTATCTGTGACTCCAGTTCCAGGATAGTCAATGTCCGCTTCTGACTTCTAAGGGCATCAGACATGCACATGATATACATAAACACATATAAGCAAGACACTCATACATACAACATTTTATAATCTTAAAAATAACAAGACCCAAAGGTGGTGGTGGCACACGCCTTTAATCCCAGCACTTGGGAGGCAGAGGCAGGCGGATTTCTGAGTTCGAGGCCAGCCTGGTCTACAGAGTGAGTTCCAGGACAGCCAGGGGTATACAGAGAAACTCTGTTTTGAAAAACAAAACAAAGCAACAAAACAAAACAAAAATAACAAGACCCAGGTGTGAGGTACGCACGAATGCATGCACGCAGGAACGAAGGCAATACGCCCTGCAGGTTCTATAAGTATGGGTGGCTGCACACCCTGCTTACAAAGCACTGTTGCAGGAGCCCTACAGATGCAAGCCCAGCTCTGGGAGGGTTTGTGATCCCTTTCTGTTCTATCTCCATCACAGCCCACCAGGTAGAAAAGAATTTATATACGTGTGCATGCTTCCTATACTTTCTGGTTGAAATGATGGAAACCAATGAGGGAAGGGGATGTCTCGGCGGGGCCGTGCCAAGGTATCTCTTCCCCCTGAGGGATCAGCCACATGACGGTATAGCATAGAATAGTTTATTCAGTGCATGGGTGTGGAGAGCCGCATAGTGCTGCACCTTTAAGATGGCACTGGTCTCTGCCTTCCACCACCTGCTGGCGAGGACTCTTAGGAGTAAACAACTCCTTATATGGCAGTGGCAGTTGATCTGGCTTGTCTCCGTGTGTGTGTGTGTGTGTGTGTGTGTGTGTGTACCTATCTGCTGTTGCCACGTGGCAGACGGGGGTTGGCTAGCCCTAGAGTACTTAAGCCTGGGAGAGGCTTCCCTCGAGGTCGTCAGTTAGAAGGTGGTCAGTTAGAAGGTCATCAGTTAGAAGATGGTTCAAGGGTCCTGAAAAAACTGCTTGGAGAAGAGCTCCTGCGTTGCGTCTTCCTTGCTGGTCGAGGGTGGACGCGACACATGGGAGGAGAGCCAGGAGGGTAGTGGGGTGGGGGGGGGCAGAGAAGTAGAAGAGTAGAGGCCGGCCATGACCATGTGGAGAGAGGGAGAAGGGAAGGGGGGAGGGGGCAGAGAGAAGCTACAGGCAAGAGAGCAAGAGGGTAAGAGAGAGAGGAGGGGCAAGCATCCCCTTTTATAGTGGGCAGGCCTACCTGACTGTTGCCAGGTAACTGCGGGGAGGAGCATACCCGGCTGTTGCCAGGTAACTGTGGAGGTGGAGTTTAGTCAGAATACTAACACTGGTGTGTCTCTTTTTGTCATTGATTTTCTTTTTTTCTTTTTTTTTTCTTTTTCTGCTTTTGAGCCCAGGTTGACAACAGACGACAGTCCTTCTGTTTCTGTTGACAAAAGACGACCTTGCCCGCTGCTAGGGTTACACTTCTACAATCACATCTGATTCCTTGTTTGTTTGTTTGAGATGGCCTCACTCTGCAGCCCTGACTGGCCATATATTAAGCAGACCAGGCTGACCTTGAACTCTGAGCTCCACCTGCCTCTGATTTCCCCTAGCAGCCCTTACAGGCATGCCTAACCACGCCTAGCTTCTTTGTTATTTTAATGGATTTTGTTTGGTTTTTGTTTCTTGAGACTGGTCAGGTTGTCCCAGAAGTCTCCGTGTAGAGCAGGCAAGCCTCACACTAAGAGATCCATCTGCCTCTGCCTCCTGAGCTCTGGAATAGCCACGCCTGGCTTAACATTTTATTTTTAAAGATTTATGATTTTTGTGTGTGTGTGTGTGTGTGTGTGTATGTGTGTGTGTGTATGTGGTATGGGACTGAACCCAGGCTCTCGAGCACACCAGCCAAGTACTTTTCCATTAACAGCCATGGTCCTCTTATTGATTTGAGACGTAAGGCTAGCCTCAAACTTGTAATTCTCCTGCCTCAGTCTCCCTACTAGTTGGGGTCACTGGAGAGCTACATGGTAAGTTATTTCTCCACCTCCACCAGCAGCGAAATGAGCCAGTTCAAGCCAGATTAAAATATACATAAACACAGGTTTTTGGGAAACCATAGGTTTACTGGGCAGTTGAGTTCACTGGCCCCAATTAAGGGGGCCAGGGAAGTTGCCACAGGGAAGGAAGGGGGGACGGGGACAGAAATAGCATGTGCAGAGAGAAGAAGAGAAGAGCAAGGAGATCAAAATACCTGGGCTATATAGCAAAGAACCCATGGAGGAAAGGCAGTCCAGACCATGGGCTAGAAAGGTCCAGGTAGGGACTGAGGGATGCTGGGAGAACCTGGAGGCAAGGGTATGCTTTGCCATGCAAAATATGCACCTCAGCTCTTGGTCTCAGGATCTGAAACCAAATACTACATTCCACCTGCCTTTATGGATGTTTTTTTTTCCCCAATTATAGTAAGCTTTTATTTGCGTAAGGTTAAGTTTTTCATTTGCTAAGTTCCTCACCATAAAGCTGGTCCCTATTTTAGAATCCCTGGAGCCCCGCAGATCAGAGGCAGGATGCTCAGAGTTGCCAGTTAGCCACATGCGGACCTTCCCTGTGACAGACCTGGCTTCCACGCGGTGAAGACAGTGACGTGATGTCCATGTGGATAAACAAGCCAATGCCACTCGTTCAAGGGAGCCTCGGGGTGGTGCTGATGCTGCTTCCCACAGAGCTGTCTTTCAGTGTACCCTGGGGCATGATTCCAGAGAAACTTGGTTTTGTTAGAAGCGCCAGCTAAGGAACGCGCACAATTTCCTTTTCTCATGATGGTTCTAACATGCTTTTCCGCTCATATGATTATTAATTTGATAGAGGGAAGATATTTAGCAGATGTTTGTCTCTAATGGCCTAGTGATACTAGGCTAACAGGGAGGAATTATTCTAGCACCTGCGAGCACTCTGGCTCTGGGAGCACCACCAGGGAGTGAGCATGGACCCTCCCTCACGCACAGTTTTTCTAGGCCCCTTCAAGCCTGCTGTTTGAGGCCCACGTGTGGGAGGCTGGAGAGTCTGAGTAGGCCCTGTAGTGGGCTTAGGAGTCTCCAGTGACTGGGAGAAAAGCTTCTCTTGGTCACGCCCCTTAGCAGTGGTGACAGGGACTGAGAGCCCTTGTGCACAGCATGTCCCAGAGATCTTAAAGATGGCCCAAGTGTGTGAGCAGCCAATCCACAGAGTCTCTGGAGCTCTCATCAAGATCACAGGCCCTTCACGGAAGTGAGAGATTGGGAATAAACGCAAACTGTGGAAGTATCAAGGATCGCTGTGCCTCCCGGAACAGGACAGAACCCGCCCCCGCAGGCTTGGAGTCCTCATGACAGTGTAGCTGGACTCAGATACAGCTGCTGGGCAAACCACAGATTTAGGGCAGCAGAGCAACAGGCTGGGAATGTGGTAGAGCGCTCGCCAAGCCACAAGGCCCTGGTCTCCATCCCTAGTGCTGCAAAATCAAATAAATCAAAAAACACCGATTACACCAGACCAGAAATACCAAGCAGAGAAAAAGGGAAACGGAAAAATAAGCGGCACAGAAGCAATCATTTCCCAAGGATGCTCAAAGACAACGAACTAGTTAGATGGCCGAGAAGAAGGGAACAGAACAGGCTGGCATAGGCGTATGAGGTGGGGGGTACACCCAGTAGAGGGGTCTGGAAACCCTAACTAGGATCAAGGTCACTGGCTATATGCTGGGAAGACTTATATTTAGTTTAGCTAATTGGAAAGCACCTCTAATTGTATGGGCATATTGTTATTGAACATTACCAAACATATAAAGCCTTTGATTAATCTTTTAGAGTTTCATTCATACCGGTTACTGGGTGGATGGCGAGATGGTCTGGGCTCAGCCCAACCATGTGAAGACAGCATGGAAGATTGGCAGAGCCATCCCCCGCACTGGCATCTCGTGGGTGGCAGGGCTGGTGTCTGTGGCTGGCCGTTTTTAGCTGTGGTGCACGCACAGCCTCTGGCCGTTTCTAGCTGCAGAGGCCTCTGGTTGCAAAACATGGCGACAGAGCTAAGCAGAGCTAAGCAGAGCCACCGCTGCTTAGTCGGCCCAAGAAAATGACCGCTTTTAAATAATTACTGCAACAAGTAGTGTGATCCAGATTTGCATAGGCATTCAGCAAGTCCAGTAGAGCTAGACTTCAGGTCACCCAGAATTCCATGTTCCGGGCCTTGACAGAATCACTATGCCTCTAACAACCACTAGGGGGAGCCCCAGTGACCGGACCACAGGATCTCAGTGGGATGGCGAGGCGGACAGCCTGAGCTCCATCTCCGGGGCCCACATAATAGAAGATAACAGAAGGAGAGCGCCATCTCCTGCCAGCTGTGCTCTGCCCTCCACATGCACGCGGTGGGAAATGTGCGCCCACACACGTACACACACACCAAATAAAATAGATGTCATCTACAACAGTTACACACAACAACACAGATGGGGGACACACCTGACTCTCTGGCCCCAGGAGACAAGATCTGTGGGTCAGTGGGCTGCCTTACAGTGTCTACAGCTAACAGCTTAAGAAAGGGAGGGCACAAGGTGGCTCTCTGGAGTGGAGGAAAGCAAGGTTCAGGTCACAGAATTCCTGAGGGTTGGGGTGGGAACCTTGTCCTTAAAAAAAAAAAAAAAAGATTTATTTATTTATATGAGTATACTGTAGCTGTCTTCAGACACACACCAGAAGAGTGCATCAGATCCCATTACAGATGGTTGTGAGCCACCATGTTGTTGCTGGGAATTGAACTCGGGACCTCTGGAAGAGCAGTCAGTGTTCTTAACGGATGAGCCGTCTCTCCAGCCCGAACCTTGTCCTTTTGGGCCTGCTGGTCTGCAGTCGCCTATCCTCCTAGGAAGAATAGAGTTCAGTGCTCTGGTATGTTCCTTCCACTTCAGGGAGACAGGGCAGTCCACCCAGACTCTACAGTTAGAAACCCAAGGAAGCATAAGGGCATCCATGTTTCTTATCTTAGAACGCCCTATTGTGCTTACAATAGTCCGCACAGCCTTCTAATCAGAGCAAGGGCCGACAGGCACTTCCTTGGTACTTTCCGAAGCCGATGTCCGCTTATGAAGCTGTGGTGTGGGCTGATGCAGGGACCAGCAGAGATCCACTGCGGAGGGACAGGACTCTGTCCATCCAGTTCCCTGTCTCAGAGCTTTGAGGCATCAGTAGAGTCCCCTGCTCAGGGGCTGGAGGCTAGCTCCGGTGTAACGGCTCAGTTCCTCCAGCACCAGCTTCTCCTGGCTGTACATCTGGAACACAGCAGCACACAAGCTGAGACGAGGGGACTCTGGGGACCTTTGTCCTGAGTCAGAGTCCCCCCAGGGTTCACCTCCTTTGGAAGCCTCCCCAACCCCCGGCCCTCTCAGGCTCTGCATGAGTCTATCAGCAGCAACTGAACAGAGACTCAGAGAGGTGGGTGGACGGGAGATACAAAGGACAGGACAGCGGGGAGTGGGCTCCCAAAGGAGGGGGCGAAGCTGGGGCACACACGGGGCCCAGGGAAGTGTGGGGCAGGGAGGGTGTGGCCATAGACAGGGCTGGGTGGTAGCAGAACCAGATGGGGATCTACTTTTTTTTTTTTTGGTTTTTCAAGACAGGGTTTCTCTGTGTAGCCCTGGCTGTTTTGAAACTCACTCTATAGACCAGGCTGGCCTCGAACTCAGAAATCTGTCTGCCTCTGCCTCCCAAGTGCTGGGATTAAAGGCGTGCGCCACCACAGCCCGGCGAGGATCTACTTTTAATTGATAAAGAAAAAGTTCATTCATGGGTGCTGGAGAGATGGCTCAGCAGTTTTGAGGGCACTCACTGTTTTTAATAGATCACCTGGGTTTGCTTCCCAGCACCCATATCAGGAAGCTAACAATCACCCGTAGTTTTAATTTCAGGAGATCGACTCCCACCTCTGGGATAACCAACACACACACACACACACACAATGTCCATAAAATCATGAAGGTACACACTCATAAACAGAAAATCTTAAAAAAAAATTCATCCTGAGCTATTTATAAACATGACCCAAGCCTATTGGATAAGGCGGTGGGCTTTAAGTGTGGTACCCATCAGCCATTAAAATAAACCACTACTTAGCATTACTTGATGGGTAAGGGTTTTTGTTTGTTTTTTGTTTTTGTATGTTTTTCTGAACATTAAGTGTTCCTTGACCCCCATCAATAATAGCTATCATTCAGGGAATCTAACTTTTTTTTTTTTTTTTTGGTTTTTCGAGACAGGGTTTCTCTGTGTAGCCCTGGCTGTCCTGGAACTCACTCTGTAGACCAGGCTGGCCTTGAACTCAGAAATCTACCTGCCTCTGCCTCCCAAGTGCTGGGATTAAAGGCGTGTGCCACCACTGCTCGGCGGAATCTAACTTTTAATCTGCCTGTCCAGGTGCCTTTCAGGAGTAAGTATCATGAGGAGCTGGATTTATTTACTTTATGTATAAGCACACTGTCGCTGTCTTCAGACACACCAGAAGAGGGCATCAGATCCCATTACAGATGGTTGTGAGCCACCGTGGGGTTGCTGGGAATTGAACTCAGGACCTCTGAAAGAGCAGTCAGTGCTCTTAACCTCTGAACCATCTCTCCAGCCCCAAGACCTCACCTTTTCAGGCAGGATAGATGGAGGCTATAGTTCCTGCCTCTTACCATGGGGGATGGGAGTGGGGGGTGGGGTGGGGGGTAGCAGCCCAGGGGTTAAAGTTGTATCTGGGGGTAGCACACAGCCCCTTACACAGGTACCACTCCTACCTTTTGCCACTCAGCCTCGGAGCTGTGGGTGAAGCCCAGCAGGTGACAGAGTCCATGGGTGGCTGTCACCTGTTGGAGTAATTGAGACGTCAGCTCAGGGACGATCTTCCAGAAAGCTGCCCCTTCAGAGTCACAGAGTACCCTTGTAAGACTGAGCTGTCCTACGGCAGGACGCTGGGACAGGATACACAGTCACTGCATTGGGCGAGAGTTAACTCTCCCCAGCTCTCTCCTGTCTAGGCCAGTGGTACCAGGGAGCTGCAATCCCAACCTCCTGTCTAAAACAGAACAAGTCACTCAGTTTGCTTAATTAGTGTGGACCAACACTGTTTGGGGTTGGGCCCAGGTAAAGGGAGTCGATTGTCCCTGGCGGGGCAGTATTGGCAATCTAATTAGAATTAAGCAGGGGTGGCTCATGGCTGTAGTCTCAGAGATCTAGAAGGTTGCAGTGAAGTACTGATTGAATCCAAGAGTTCAAGACCTCGGCGGTATAGTGAGTCTACGTCCATTCATTTATTTACTTATTCTTATTCTTTTTAAATCGTGTGCATGTGTCTGTGTATGTGCACATGAGTGCAGACGTCCTTGAGGCCAGAAGAGGACATCTGATACCTTGGAGCTGGTTGCAGGCAGTTCTAAAACACCTGACACAGGTGGTGGGAAGAGAACTCAGGTTCTCCGGAAGAACAGTGGCTCCTGTTAACCACGGAGTCATCCCTCTAGCCTGACCCTACATCACTAAGGAATAAAAAAACAATGTTAAGCAGCACAAGAGGCTAAACACAAGAAAAGAGAAGATGGGCGCAGGGCTGGCTCTGAGAGAGAAGGAAGGAGCCGAGGATGTAGGCTTAACTCTGGGAAGTGAAGCCTCATGACTGTGGCATAAACCAAGGTCAGGATATCTGTGCAGAGTGGCCATAGTGACCAGGGAGACAAAGGATTCTAGGTGGGTGGAGGCAGAGGCTGGAAGGGGAGGATCACCGTGGCCTGCATCTAACTGCAGACAGGACCAGGCTATGCCCACAGAAGGCGGGGTAGAACAGAGCCCAGGGGTGGGGACTGAAGGTCTGCAGCAGGTCTGAAGAGGCCATAGCTAATGAAGAGCCTGCATGCTGTCTAGCGTTGGCCAACCAGAACACTAAGATTTATAGAGGACTACTGCCAACCAAGCTAAAGTTATTTTGAGCTATCTTTAGCCCCTTCTAATAACCATTTACTACCGAGCTCAGTATCTGCCCTAATATCCTCTTGTTGGGCCGACCGCCTCTTGAAAAGTATAGTTAGTCTGTCACACTTCTAGGTTCTGCCATCCCTAAAGCCAGGGACACTCAGCAGTCACATGGGAAACCAGCAGAGTTGCCACCGCCACCCGGTATCCTGTCTACCTGATGTGTGCACTGAAAGTCACCGGTGACTGCACTGACTTGTGTCTTCCGTCTGTTCCAGGACTATGAAAGTTCACATAACCCTTTCCATGTTGTAACACGTAACCCAAATCTGTTCTTTGACCTCAGTAGCCACCTATATTTGGCTCAGAATAAACTAGCTTCTTATTTCCTTTAAGGCAGAGCTGTTATTTTGTGTCAACGGGCAGTGCTCGATGTTGGCTCTGGGCCACCTTCCTCACAACAGAGAATTACAACCTCCCCTCCTTATAGCACAGGCTGAACTACTCTAGATTAAGGACACAAGGCCAAGGCCACGCCCTTAACTCTGGGCCACTTCCAGGGCCTGCTTTGGGTTACTCTTAAATTCTAGGAGGCTCACAGACAGCGAAGGCTATGGCTGTTCTGCCAAAGTGGAGTGCTTCTATTGAACGATGGTACGTTTTCTCTAGTCAGAGGTTCCCCTTCCCCTGTTCAAACTCTGAAAGGTGGAGGCTCCTGTTCTATTTTGGGTAGCGTAATAAGTCGCCAATCCAGCACATTTCAATTAGGGAAACATGGTCTCATTTCTAGAGATAAAAGCTGAAAAGGTCCCTGGGAACTCCTAGACTTTTTTTTTTTCCCTAGTATGTTCTTCCCTCAAGCCGGGAGCTTCCTGTCTCTCCTTTTAAGTTCTCCTCATCAATACAAGTGGTATATGTGGATGCTCGTGAGTTTGTGTGTACACAGGAGTCTCCTCCTCAACCTTCTCTGTGGTCGAAGTTTGTCCGCCAGTGTATGTGGCTTTGCACCTCCACTTACCGTCAGAACATCATAGTAGTCCTCACTTTCTCTGCAATGCTGGAGGATATATTCCACTCCTAGGAAAACGTCTCCCAGATTATAATCGTCCGGTGAGAGAGGCTGAGGAAATTCGCCTGCTTTCAGATTCTGAAAAGGAGAAAACAAACTCGGAGGCCTTGGCAGACACTACATGGATTGCAACGACTAGGCTCACTTGTTTAACAGAGGGCACGGAACTCCTGACCACAGGATGCCCTA
Organism: Grammomys surdaster; assembly: GCF_004785775.1. NCBI lineage: Eukaryota > Metazoa > Chordata > Mammalia > Rodentia > Muridae > Grammomys > Grammomys surdaster. Next base: position 1,265,860 of record NW_021604682.1, on the reverse strand, counting down.
GCTGCAGAATGGAGGCTAAGAACCATCAAAGAGTCTGAGGGGGGTGGGATGCATACTTACCACACACAGTGGCCCCCACGTGCTTTGGTTTCATCAAATTAACTATGCCCCCCTTTTTTTAAACATGTATTTTTTATTTATATGCGCACACTTCTTCAGACACACCAGAAGAGGGCATTGGACCCCATTACAGATGGTTGTAAGCCACCATGTGGTTGCTGGGAATTGAACTCAAGACCGCTGGAAGAGTAGTCAGTGCTTCTAACTGCTAAGCCTCCCATCCCCCATCCCCTTAAATCCCTCTCAAAGTCACATTCCATACTGTTGAATTGGCATATGGACACAATCACACTTTCCCACTTGTCTGCCTGCCACTTTTTTCCTGTTAAGCAATAAGGCAAACACCCGGCCACATTCTCACACTGTACCTTCTTCACGGTTTGGATTTCTCTCTGTAGGCGTGACACCAGTGGGTTATGGCCTATGCTCATTTCACTGTCTCTTGAAGCACCGTTCACTATCAATTCACTCCCCCAAAGGATTATTCCTGTTTACGCTGCTAACAATGGGGGAAGCATTTTAAACAGTGTGGTTCCTTGTAGCTATCACAAGGGAATTTGTTGAACATGCTTACCAGTTTTTACTTTTCTGTCCAAGCATTTACTACTGAGGTACACTTAAAACTGCAGAGGGCCTTATTTGAATTCCCTGAGGGCACTGAGTTAGTGAGGGTGGTCCCGGCATAGAGGAATTATGATGTTTAGGGACAGACATACTTAATGACTTAATGGGGGTATAGCTCATATTGCTTCACTTCTGTTTTGAGACCGAGTTTCTCTATGTAGCCCTGGCAGTTCTGTAAACCACTCAGTAAAACCACGGTGGCCTTGAACTCAGAGATCTGCCTTTCTCTGCTTCCCAAGCATTAGGATTAAAACTGTGTGGCACCACCACCACCCAGCTGAGAAAGGCGCTCTTGTCTGGCCTTGAACTAACCATGCAGACCAAAGATGGCTTTGATCTCACAAAGGTTCGACTGCATCTGCCTCTAGAATAGAAGGGATCAAAGGCATACAGTTACAACAGGCAAGACTTCAATGCATTTTCAGAAAATTTCAAAATCAAAGATAACCATATCTGTAATATAATTAACAGGAACTATTCTGGAAGGAAGGTAAGCCGTACGAGAAGAACATGTTTTTGTTTTTGTTTTTTTTACCTCATGAAATGGGAAAGAAAGTACATCAGTTGGGACATTTTTATTCCTGTAGATCCTATTAATGTTCTGAATACTCTTGTTGTCAACACAGATGATCCCCAGGTCAAATTTCTTCACTCCTAAGATACTCCTGACTAAATCCATCTTCCTGCGAAGTGGCACTCTTCTGATGGGGACAACCCGCTGCAGATTTTTAATCACCAAACTCATTTCGGGAAGGACACCCAGCCCTTTAAAAAAAAATGGTTGGAAGGAACCTGTGGTTAAAAGTTTGAGAGAAGACTCATAAGTACTAGAAAGTGATAAATTATGTAAAAAAAAAAACACACGCGCTCACAATAAAACAACTTTATTTGGTGGAATTTGTTGGCAATTCTAAGGGAAATTACACTTACCATAGGAAACGAATGAACAGGGTATACTGGGCACAATGTGCAGAAGAAGGTAGGTGGTCTGGGGCGGTTGCAATGGTGCAGGACGGGGTGAGGATGAGTGTGGGTGAGAAAATGGGGTCGCTGTGGGTCCAGCGTCTCTCGGGCACTCAGGTGGAAGGATCCACGCACGAACTAGGTGCTTCTACGCCGCACAAGGGGGGAAATCGCCGCGCACTTACCGAAGCAAACCGTGAAGGAAGCCGCCAGCCCGGCGGACTGCCTGGCGGAAGATCAACAGCAGCACACCCCAGAGAGCGGAAGCCGGATGCGGACGACCGGAAGTTGGTCCTACGAATTTGAGGTCCGTAGCACACATCTAAGAGCCCGCCCCAGCGGCCCGTGTGTTATGGTGCCGTGGGCCCGGTAACGATCGGATGCAGACTGTGGGGCGAGCACGAGCGCTTGCGACTGTGGGGATTTCTGGCGGACCTGCTCCTTCCGCGGCCTCCGTTGTTCTCTGTGTTCTGGCCGAGTTGCTGAAGGCCTGGCTTCACAATCTTCCCTCGAAGACGTCTATTAGCCTAGCGGCCGGTTTCCTGACTGTTGCGAGCGTCGGAAAAAAGCTGTTAGTTCTAGACCAGGGCATCTCAAGTTCGAGTTACTGGGAGAAAAATGAGATGGTAGGACATCAAAGCAGTAACATTTTAACTTACATTGTAGTTCTTTGGCCTTGGAGATCGCAAGAACCTGGTAAGTGATGTTTTTCCCGTGTTATTACTATTTTTTTCCCCGAGAAGTTATCAATGGAATAAAATGATTTTTATTTTAATCTTAACGGGTCAGGCTTCATCTAAACCTGATAGAGTACACCTGTGGTCTCAACAGAAGGGAGGCCGAAGCAGGAGAAAGGAACTTAAGGTTGTGCTTGACTGTAGTAAGTTTAAGGCAAGCCTGGGCTAAGTAAGACCTTGTCTTTAAAGAAAAGAAAAAGAAAAAAACTTTATCCTCCCCCCCTTACACCATAATTTATTTCTCATACCCAGTGTCCAAAACCTATTGGTTCTGTGAGTGGTCGGCGGCCCATTGTGCCCCTTGCCTTTTAAATAATTGTCTTTAGGCAGGTGGATTTCTGAGTTTGAGGCCAGCCTGGTCTACAGAGTGAGTTCCAGGACAGCCAGGGCTACACAGAGAAACCCTGTCTCGAAAAATCTTAAAAAAAAAAAAAAATTGTCTTTAGAATATCTGTGATTTATGGGCTGCAAGAAACTATGCTGTGATGTTCAAAACTTTTGTTTTTCAGGTTATCCTGAGGATGAAGGAGAGCTTCCCCAGGCAACAGATTATTTAAGGAAGAGAGCTACTGTGTACAGACCGTATTTATTGCCTTCAGATAATTGGGTCGAAGATGAACCCGGTGAACCCGTTCAGTGGGCAGCAGCCCAGTGCTTTTGCAGTGTCTTCTAGCACCACAGGAACATATCAGACGAAGTCACCATTTCGATTTGGCCAGCCTTCCCTTTTTGGACAGAACAACACAGCCAGCAAGAGCCTGGGATTTTCACAAGTACCGAGCTTTGCAACACCCTCTGGAGGAAGTCATTCTTCCTCCTCCCTGCCAGCATTCGGACTCACCCAAACCTCAAGCGCTGGACTCTTCTCTGGTCTTGAATCCACACCTTCTTTTGCAGCTACTTCTGGACCTTCAAATTCATCTGTGCCCGGAAGTACAGCATTCACCTTTAAGTCGACCTCTAGTGTCGGGGTTTTCCCTAGTGGCTCTACTTTTGGACCGGAAACTGGAGAAGTAGCGGGTTCTGGTTTCAGGAAGACAGAATTCAAGTTTAAACCTCTGGAAAATGCAGTCTTCAAACCAATCTTGGGGGCTGAGTCAGAGCCGGAGAAAACCCAGAGCCAAATTGCTTCTGGATTCTTCACATTTTCCCACCCAGTGAGTAGCGGGTCTGGAGGCCTGACCCCTTTTTCTTTCCCGCAGGTGACAAATAGTTCGGCAACGAGTTCAAATTTTATCTTCTCGAAACCAGTTACTAGTAATACGTCTGCCTTCACCCCTGCTTTGTCGAACCAAAGTGTAGAAGAGGAAAAGAGGGGACCGAAGTCAGCGTTTGGGGGCTCGAACAGTAGCTTCATTTCTTTCCCCACAGCAGCACCTGGGTCTTTGGGGGAGCCCTTCCCAGCTAATAAAGCAAGCATCCGCCAAGGATGTGAGGAAGCTGTCTCCCTGGTGGAGCCCCTTCCCACGCCCATGAAGGGGTTAAAGAGGAAAGAGGACCAAGATCGCTCCCCAAGGAGACATTGCCACGAGGCAGCGGAAGACTCGGACCCCCTGTCCAGGGGCGACCATCCCCCAGATAAACGGCCAGTCCGCCTGAACAGACCCCGGGGAGGCACCTTGTTTGGCCGGACGATACAGGAGGTCTTCAAAAGCAATAAAGAAGCAGGCCGTCTGAGCAGCAAGGAGTCCAAGAAGGAGAGTAGCTTCGTGGAATCTGGGGAAAGTGACCACGTGGCCGTCCCAGGAGGGAGTCAGTCCACCCTGGGACCTTCCCGGCTTCCAGCTGTGAGTAAAGAGGACGAATCAGAAGGTCGAGATGAAAAAGAAGGTGCGTCCTAAAAGTGTGCACGAGGCACAGTGTCCCTCGTGGTCACTTGATTTAAGTCCTGTGAGCTTTGCCTTTTATCCTGCCGTGCCTCCTTTTGCTTGGAAGTGTTGTCTCTGATGGACTTACGTGTCTGCTTTCTGAATTCCAGATCCTCTCAGGGGACCGTCTGTGCGCCAAAGTAAGCGAAGCGAGAGCACGGACAGCCTCGGGGGCGTGTCTTCTTTAGAGCTCACCGCCATCCAGTGCAAGAACATCCCCGACTACCTCAACGACAGAGCCAAACTGGAGAACCACTTCAGCAAAATCGCTAAAGTACAGCGGGTCTTCACCAGGCGCAGCAAGAAGCTCGCAGTGATTCATTTTTTTGATCATGTGAGTACCCCCTGCTTGCCTCCTGCTACTTTTCCTGTGCCGCAGAGGATCAAACCCAGGGCTTTGAGCATGATCTACAAGCACCTTACCACTGAGCCCCTATTCTGAGTCCTGAACTTGGCCACTTGGAAAAAGCATTTTTAAAATTATTTTTTGTATATCAGTGTTTTGCCTGCATGTCTGTCTGTCTGTGCCACTTGCATGCCTGATGCCCATTGAGGCTGGAAGAGGGCAGCAGATCTCTGGAACTGGAGTAACAGGTGGTTGTAAGCACCATGTAGGTGCTGGGAATAAAATCCAGTCCTCCCTCTGGAAGAGCAGCAAGTACTCCCAACTGCTGGCTGTCTCTCCGGCTCTACCTTTGACATTTACAAACTTTTTTCCTTTTTCAGCCATTGGTTGCTTGCTTGATAGACTGTAGGGAAAAACACTCAAGTAGATTTTCTTTTCAAATAGCTCATTCTAGGTTTAGAATTATTATTATTATTATTATTATTATTATTATTTAGTTTTCCAAGACAGGGTTTCTCTGTGTAGCCCTGGCTGTCCTGGAACTCACTCTGTAGACCAGGTTGGCCTCGAACTCAGAAATCCGCCAGCCTCTGCCTCCCAAGTGCTGGGATTAAAGGCGTGTGCCATCACTGCCCAGCTTAGGTTTAGAATTATGTATGTGTGCAAACATTGTGTGTATATGTGTGTGGGGTATGGATCGTGAAAGAGAAGGAGTACGAGAGAGGAGGACAAGATCTTAAGGGGGGGTGATAAAGAGGGTACTGGACATGTGACGTGGAACAGAATTGAGACTGGGTGTAACTAGCCAGCAGGAGGCTGGGCACGATGTCAGGTAAGGGAGCCAGTTAGGGTAAGGTATACTGAGTCACGCATATGTATGAAATGCCATATGAAACCCATTCCTAGGCGTGCTTGCTGAAACAATTTTTTAAGATTCTCTTCTTCACTTGTGGTCCGGATGGCATCGTTTGTTTTCCTAATCTGGGAGTGCACGTCTGAGGTCCCTGGAGGGCTGAGTGGTGCCTGTGGAGTCTGGTTCCTCTGGAAGGTCTGAGAGTCACTGTAGACACATAGTACTTTGTTTCCCCTTTGAGACAGGGTTTCTCTGTGTAGCCCTGGCTGTCCTGGAACTCACTCTGTAGACCAGGCTGGCCTCAAACTCAGAAATCCGTCTGCCTCTGCCTCCCAAGTGTTGGGATTAAAGGCATGCGCCACCACCGTCTGGCTTGCATAGTACTTTTTCAAACTTGAATTTTTTGCTTTTGCTTTTGTTTTATTTGGCCGAGTTCATGATTACTCTTTTTTTTAAGAAAAAAAAATACTTATTTACTTATTTTATGTATGTGAGTACACTGTTGCTGTCACCACCAGAAGACACACCAGAAGAGGGCATTGGATCCCATTACAAATGGTTGTGAGCCACCATGTGGTTGCTGGGAACTGAACTCAGGACCTCTGGAAGAGCAGGCAGAAAGTGCTCTTAACCGCAGAGCCATCTCTCCAGCCCCCATGATTACTCTGAACATTCAAACAAAAGAGAAAAAAAGAGTCAAGATTCTATTCCCTAGAAAAAAACCGTTGGGTTTGTAGCATTGGCTATATGACTTCACCTTGTGTAACTTACATCTTTGTTATTTTTCTAAGTAGTCATATAGATAGATGAAATTACGTAAGAACTTAAAAAGGAGAAAGTGTGTTCTCATAACTTATTTATTTAGTGTGTGTGTGTGTGTGTGTGTGTGTGTGTTAGAGTAGAGGCATATGTCTAGAGGTCAGAGGACAGCTCTGTGGAGTGAGTTCTCTCCCACCTCTGTGGGATCTGGGTATTAACCTTGGGTCAGGCGCTTCACTCACTGGCCCAGCTCGCTGCCCCTCCTTGCTGTTTTGCTCCCTCGTGTCTGGGAGGGTCTGTATGTCACCCATGCTCTGTCCTTCTGCCTCTGCCTCCCAGGGACTGGGAGAGTAGACATGCATGTGCCACCATTCCCAGCTTACAGCGTTGAGTCTGATTTGCTGGGTTGTTTTTAGAGGTAGGGTCTTGCTGTGTTGCCCAGACTCAGGGAAGTGCAGGGCCCTTGCCTCAGTCTGTGGAGGAGTTCAGGATGAGAGGCGTGTTGCATTACAGCCACCTAAGTGTTGCTGTTTTCTGCAATAAATAGAAAGTCTGTGATCATTAAATACTACATAGTGTTTTCTTCTGTCTTGTTTCCTTGCTTACTCAGCTTTCTCTGCCTTCTGTGGGGAGGAGTGGGGGCTGGGTTTTGCTCAGGGGCCCTCCCCTGCTTCAGGCTTGGGGATTGAGCTGTGGGTCTTGAGCATGCTAGGTAGTGCTCTCCCGCTAAGCTGCATCCCAGCCGTTGGTATGATGAGACGTGGCATTGCTGTGAAGCTGATGGTGTATGGCTTGGTGTGTTGCACAGCTTAGTCTGAAATTGTGATCATTGTCAACTTCCCAAGTGCTTGGGTTGTATGTACATATGCCATATGCCACTGTACCTTGCTGCTTCATGTGTTTTTGGAATAGTTTTTGTCCTTAGTACAGATCTCTGAGAATAAAGTCTTTGTGCCAGAATGTATTTAGTTTGAGGGATTTTGTTGTTATTTCTTCATATTAATTAAAAATGAATGGATTTATATTCATAATTATGCATGTTACAGTCACTTTTTTGACACACGTTCTTTAGCCTAAGCTGATCTAGAACTTTAAAAAGTTTTGAATAAATTGTTATTTCTATATAAGTATTTTGCCTATGTGTATGTCTGTGTACTACATGCATGCTTGGTGCCTGTGGAGGACAGACGAGGATGGTGAATCCTAGAGCTGGGGTTACAAGCAGCTGTGAACAGCCATGTGGATGCTAGGAACTGAATCTGGTCCTCTGCAAGAGCAGCCTTTTGCTCGGCTTTCACCACTTTGTTTACATAGTCTCTGGTCTCTCTGTGTCCTCATGCTTTGTGTTGTGAACTGTTTTTCAGGCATCTGCAGCCCTGGCTAGGAAGAAGGGGAAAGGTCTGCATAAGGACGTGGCTATCTTTTGGCACAAGAAGAAAATAAGTGAGTTTTCCACTCTTGTGTTCACAGTCTGACGCTCTGCGCAGGGCCTCTGACATGCAAGTGTGGGTTCTTTCCCTAAGGCTGGTGGTGCGGCTGGCTCCAGCTGCATCCCGGCTCTCACATCTGTTCCTCTGAGTTTTACAAACCTTGTTCTGACGCCTGTGTCTTCAGGTCCCAGCAAGAAACCCTTTCCGCTGAAGGAGAAGAAGCATGGTGACAGTGAAGCCAGCCAAGGCATAGAGGACTCTCCCTTTCAGCACTCTCCTCTCAGCAAGCCCATCGTGAGGCCTGCAGCTGGCAGCCTCCTGAGCAAAAGGTAGGACTCATCTTCCTAGTAACTGTTGATGGAGAAGCCGGGGAGAGCTCTGATGGTCTGGTCCGCCATGGGACAGCGCATGAGGTGCTGCTCTTGAATCCTCGCCCTCACAGTGGGTGGTTCTGGGACAGCTCGTCTGTGTGCTTGCCAGCTTTAGGGGTGACTTGGCTTTATTCTGAAGTTCCCTAGGTCCTAGTCTTCGAAAAAGCCCTCTTTGGTGTGGGACTAACTTCAGATTTTTTTCTTTTAGGGAAAACTGTATCAAAAAACTGCAATTTCTGCTTTAGTCCTTTATTTATTAAAAAAACAAAAACAAAAACAAAAACCAATGTAGTTGGGTGGTGGTGCTGCATACCTTTTATCCCAGCAAAGGCAGTGGGTCCCTGAATTCCAGGCCAGCCTGGTCTACAGAGCAGGGTCCTGGACAGCCAGGACGATACAGAGAAACCTGTCTCTAAAAACAACAGACAAAAAAAAAAACCAAAGCATTTCTCTTTTTATTTTGTGGGCACGAGTGTGTGTCTGCACCTGCATGTATACACCGCTTAGCACAGCAGAGGTTCTGTCTGTCCCCACGCCATGGGGAGCATAGAATGAGGTGTCCCATGTGAGTTGTCCTCTTCCACATATGTCTCCTCACTTGTGTCCCTCAGTCCCACACCCCTGGCTTGTAAATGCACACATGTTCAACTGAGCCTGGTCGTGGTGGGGACCACTCGGGAGGTTGAATCAGGAGGATCAGAAGTCGATGTCCAGCCTGGGCTACGTGAGACACTGTCTCCCAAACAAACAAACAAACAAACCAAACTCACTGGCCATAAAAATTGTACATCCCTAACAGTCAGTTCCTGTGGTTTCTGCAGGACTTCAGGGAGTTTTATCTCAGTAAAGCAGATGTCTCTGTCTCTTGTGCGCTGGCACCTGGCATAAGCTCTGATGTTTTTCAGTCAACGTAGCCTTTTTATCCACAGAACTCTTTCCCAGAAGCCCATCCGCTAGACAGTCTGAGACCCAGGGCTCGTCCTCTTTCTCACTCGGGCCTACTGTGGCAGCTCTCTTCATCCTTTTGTCGTTCGGCCAGTACCTTGTTTCTCTCGCTTTTAGTTCGTCCTCCACAGCTCAGCCGCTGGCCCGCCTTTGCTCACTCTTGGTCTACTTTCTTATTTTTATGTGTTCGAAATCGGCCTGCATGTATGTTTAATTACGATGTACATGCCTGGCACCTGTGCAGGTCCAAAGAGAGCATCAGATTCCACAGATCCAAAGCTGCTGTCGGAACTTGCCGCTGAGTATGCACAAGGCCACGAGCCCATTTACAGCCAATTAGTTCTTAGCGGTCCCTTGGCCAGAGTCACCCCGCCTCTCACCCAGCCTTTGGTGACCAGAGTGAGCTGCATTCATTAACTGTGGACAGGATCCCAGAGCACGTGGGATCAGAGCATGAGGCTGGGCTGTCATCTAAAGGACAGTGTCTGAAGCAGCGAGATAAAAGCCTTCTCATTTCAACACAAGAAGGAATGTTCCATCTACCAAACTATATAACCTCTAAAAGAGCTCTCTTGGGCTTGTTTTCATAGTATTTTTTTCTTGTGTGTGTGGATGGGTGTGGGTGGGTGGGTGTGGGTGTGGTGTGTAATAGAGTGCCTATATATGTCAGTACTTGTGCATGCGGAGGCCAGAGGTCAACATTAGGTACTTCCCTACTAAACATGGACCTCACAGATACAGGGAGGACAGCAAGAAGACCGGCATATCTGTGTCCCCAATGCCAGGCTCACAGGCGCCTGCTGACACATGTGCCATTCATTGTCCCTTTTAAAAAGTTTTTACTATAGCTCTTTTATGAATTTAAAATGTCACTATATTACTGTATTATGTAGGGTCATTATTGCTGCGATGAAACACTATGACCATAGCAAGCTGGGGAGGAAAGGGTTTATTTGGTTTATTCTTCCAGATCACTATTCGTCACTGAAGGAAGTCAGGACAAGAACTTACGACACAGGGTAGGAACCTGGAGGCAGAGGCTGATGCAGAGGCCAAGGAAGGGTGCTGCTTACTGACTTGCTCAGCCTGCTTTCTTACAGAACCCAGGACCACCAGCCCAGGGGCGGCATACCTTACAATGGGCTGGGCCCTTCCCTGTCAACCAGTCACCAACTAAGAAACTGCCCCACAGGCTTGCAGACAGCCTGATCTTATGGAGGCATTTACTTGAGGGTCTCTTCTCTGAGAGGACAGAACACTAGCAGCACACATGTTTCCTCTCTTTTAACCCTTTAAAGCCTTCTTCAAATTCATGGCCTCCTTTACTTTAATTGTTGAGATGTGTATGTGTGTATATATTTGTATGTTGAGACACAATCAAAAAAAAAAAAAAAAAAAGAACTAGAGTTACAGAGCGTTGTGAGCTACCTGATACAGGTGCTGGGTGCTAGCAACCAAAATTGGGTTCTTTGGAAGAGCAACAAGTGATGTTCAATCTTGATCCATCTTTCTGGCCTTAGTTTTAAATTGCTTGTAAACATGTGTACATGTTTTGTTTAGATGTATGTCTATGAGATTCATGTATGCAGTGCTTGAGGAGGCCAGAAGAGGTTATCAGACAGATCCTTTGGAATTGGAGTTTTCAGACAATCATTAGCCATTATATGGGTGCTGGGAACCAAACCTGGGTCCTCTGTAAGAGCAGGAAGTGCCCTTAACCACTGAGCCATCTCCCGCACCCTTCCCCTTCTTTTTTTTTGTGTTATAAGACGAGGTCTTCTCTCTCTCTACTGGCCTTGGTCCTCTGTGAGAGCAGCACATACTCTTGACTGTGCCTTGACCGTGCAGCAGCTGTCTTTCCCAGACCCACCCCACATACCCACCGCTTTTGATACAGGGACTCCCCTGAGCCTGACTGTCTTGGAATTCACTGTGGAGTTGCCAGTGACCCTGATGAGATGTGAGGCTTGACCCCAGGGCTCTGCATGCTGGGCAAGCTCTGTGCACGCTGGGCAAGCTCTGTGCCAGTGGACTTCCATTTCTGATCCCTCATGTCAGTGTTTTTAAGGTATGAAGGATTTCAGAATTCTTAAATAGTAAGTCTAACACCTTCGTTCTCAGTACTGCCCTCCTTCCCTAAGGTCTTGCTCATTGCTCAGCCTAGCCTCAGATCACTGGCTCAATCCTGTGTCAGCCTTCTAGTTGTTAGGGCAACATCTCATTTAGGCTTTGTTCTTGTTGATTTGTTTTATTTGGAGGGAGGGGAGTTGAGGCAGGGTCTTATCACATATCTCTGACTGTCCTAAAACTCATTATGTAGACCAGGCTGGCACCAAATGCAGAAATCCTCCTGTCTCTGCCTCTCCAGTGCTGGGTCATGTGTCACAACACCTGGCTGGCTTCTTTGCTTTTAATGCTGTATTTTCTTAGCTTTAGAGGGCCAAAATGTCTTGATGAGATTAAGAAGTAGAAATGATACAAAGGCCCCACATGTGTTGTCTTCTCTTTAGCTCTCCAGTGAAGAAGCCAAGTCTTCTGAAGATCCACCAGTTTGAGGCAGATCCTTTTGACTCTGGATCTGAAGGCTCCGAGGGCCTTGGTTCTTGCGTGTCATCTCTTAGCGCCCTGATAGGGACTGTGGCTGACACATCTGAGGAGAAGTACCGCCTTCTGGACCAGAGAGACCGCATCATGCGGCAAGGTATGCTGCACAGAGGTTCCCTGGCAGGGTGTCACGAGGCAGTTTCTGGGGAGCCACAGGCTCTACCACCCCTGAGTCTTGGGATTTCTGTGCTGTGCCTGGTGTTACTGTGGCCTGGTCTTCTGGAGATGTGAGCCGTGTTGTGTGTTCCAGTGTGTGATGACTACATGTGTTTCTGTGTGTATGGGAGGACGTAGGGGAGTTAACTGATGACTGGTAGAAAGGAACAGGTTTCTGAAAGGCAGAAGTGAGAGGGGATGCTTCGTTTCAGGCATTGTTCCCCTTCAGAATGTTAAACTCTGAATGAATTACTCTCAAAGAATGTTAAAAGAACATTACAAATACACAGTCCATATGAAAATCCATGGACTCTCTACAGTTTTTTAAAATTTATTTTCATTTCACTTGCATTGGTGTTCTGCCGGCAAGTCTGCCTGTGTACTGGAGTGACAGATGGCTGTGAGCCGCCATGTGTGTTGGGAATGGACGGACTCTGGGTCTTTGCTGGACGGTCTTCTTCTAGTCATACCCTCTAAGACACTCCTCCAGCCCTACAAGGTTTTCTGAATTTTCAGCTGCATGAAGTTTCTTTACAGCTATTAAGTCCATGCTAGCTTTGAACTTATAACTCTCCTCTCTCAACCTCCTGGGATTATACATATCCATCACACCTGGCAGGATTTACTGTTTAAAAGCTGTGAATTATTGTAATAATCACAGAGCTTTCTTAACATAGTAATGAAAACTGCGTCTGTGACTTATAGACTTGGTGATTTCTATGTTTCCAATAAATGGACTGTCTTAGAGTTTCTATTGCGGCCATGAAACACTATGACCAAAAAGGGAGTTGGGAAGGAAAGGGTTTGTTCAGCTCACATTACCAGATCATAGTCCGTCATTGAAGAAGTCAGGGAGGAACTCAAACAGGGCAAGATCCTGGAGGTGGGAGCGAGCTGATGCGGTGGCCATGTAGACATGTTGCTTTCTAGATATAAGCAGAATGCCTCATTCTGCTTATAGAACCCAGGACCACCAGCACAGGGATGGCACGCCCACAGTGGGCTGGGCCCTTCCTTATCAGTCACTAATTAAGATGCACTAACTGTAGGGTCTACAGCTGGGTCTTATGAAGGTGTTTTATTAATTGAGTTTCCCTCTTCTCAGATGACTTTAGTTTGTGTCAAGTTGACATAAGAATATCCAGTATACTTGCTACAAGGAAAACCTGGCTCAGTCACACATACCTACAATCCCAGAACCTGGCACAGTTGTAGCCTAGTGCTCTGGAAGTGGAAGCAGGACAGTCTGGTGTACACAGTGAGCTCCAACATAGCTTGAGTTATGTAGTGGTACCTTGTTCAAAAACCAAAACCAAAACATTCAAATACGCTTGTACTAAGGATTAAAGTTTCTAAAAGTATAACTAAAACATGCGTATGCTGTTTTGAGACATTTTGCTTAAAACCTTTCATTCTGTCAGTAAAAAGAATGGTCTACTTACTGAGGTAACGAGTATTCTCAGTAATGGCGTGACTTCATTATGCAGCTCTGAATGCTCCAATAGAATCCCAGGAGACTGGGATATTTTGACCCCTCCCTGCCCTCAGAGTTTCTCTGTGTAGCCTTGGCTGTTGTAGAATTTGCTCTGTAGACCAGGCTGGCCTTGAACTCACAGAGATCTGCCTGCCTCTGTTTTCTCGACATTTATGTCTGTGTACCACTTGTATGCCTGATGCCAAAGAAGGCCAGATCCCCTTGGACTGGAGTCACACACAGTTGTGAGCTGCCAGCTGGGTACTGGGAATTAAGCCTAGGTCCTCTAGAATAGCAGCTAATGTTCTTACTGGCTGAGCTATCTCTCCAGTTCCTGTCTTCCATCTTGAGTCTGTAGTTAATGTGTTTGATTATTGGAGAGGAGTGGAACCCTGGCCAGGGGCTTTTGTGAGCCAAGATACCCGTTGCCTTGCAGGATGGGCTACAAGGCCTATCTCAGAGGCCTAAGGTTTAAGAAACATTTCTTTTAGTGTGTGACTATTCAGGGGGCAGTGCACAGATGAGACAGGATCTCATAATATTCTAGACTAGCCTGAACTCATTGTGGCCCAGGCTAGCCCCAAGTTTAGGCTCCCCTTTTGCCTCAACCTCCTGAGTGCTGGAATGACAGGCAGATTTTTTTTTTCCTGTTTTATGAAAGTACACTTCGTGAGTTCTTAGTCCTCTTGTGGTGCACGCTTCCTTACCTTTGGCTTGGTGTCATTTAGCTCGGGTGAAGAGGACAGACCTGGACAAAGCAAGGGCATTTGTTGGGACGTGCCCTGACATGTGTCCAGAGAAGGAGCGGTACTTGCGGGAGACCCGGAGCCAGCTGAGCGTGTTTGAAGTTGTCCCAGGGACTGACCAGGTAGAGCTCCGTGCATCCTAAGAATCTCTGCTTTTTTTTCTTGCTGTTTTGATTTTGATTTTTAAAACTGTATTTATTTACTCTGTGAGTACAAATGTGTGTGTGCGTGTGCATGTGTGCCACAAAGAATGTATGTAAACAAGAGTTGCTTCTCTACTTCCGCTGTCTGAAGATTGGACTCAGGTGGTCAAGCCTGGTGTCAAGTGCCCTCACCCACACTGACCTATCTCGCTGGGCTACTATTGTTTTGTTTGTTTCTCGTTTTGGATTTTTGAGACAGGGTCCCTCTATATAGCCCTGGCTGGCCTAGATAACTCACTCTGTGACCAGGCTGGTCTCACACTCAAGAGATCTGCGACCTCTGTTTCTGACCGCTGGGATTGAAGGTGGGCACCACCATCACCCAGCACTGTTTTTGTTTTTGAATTTAGTTTTTTTTTTTCCTTCTTGTAGGTCTTAACTATTAAATGAGTGTCAAAGGGCACGGCCTCCCCTGCACTTGAGTTAGTATGTGTTCTGAGTTGTTTGCCGAGAATTTGCACCTGTCTACATTCTTGTGCCCTTCAGATTTGTCCGGCCCAGGGTCCCCAGCCCAACATGTGTCACCATAGACCCAAGGCTGATCCACAGAGCAGCCAGCAGATAAGCAGGGCCCACATCTCTACACCTGCACACATCTGTTATCCTCTGTGTCCCTGCATCTGCAGCTTTCTTCTGCAGGTGGGAGGTGGCGCCACAGCCCCCCTGGTGGGAAGTTTGCACCTGCTTCTTCAGGCCCACAGGGCCCTGCCCTAACCCTTTCTGGTCCTCACTCCCCATCTCTGGTTTATTTATGGTGTGTTGGTTTAACTTGAGATCTGAACACAGCAGAGATCTTTTCCTGGTGCCTGAAGCCCCTCTATGTGTTCCAGCTGTGCTTTGGGGCCAGCTGATGTGTCTACCTTCCCATTCCTGTGACTCCCTCTTGACGCTTTGTTATATCTGACTCAGGTTTCTTAGCTTTTATTGTCCTTGAACTGTCTCATGTTTAATGGAACATTTTCATTTAAGAATTACATTCTTGTCATCGATCACATGGGGATGTGTGCCTTAGGATTTTACTGCTGTGAACAGACACCATGACCAAGGCAACTCTTATAAGGACCACATTTAATTGGGGCTGGCTTACAGGTTCAGAGGTCCATTATTATCATGGCAGGAAGCATGGCAGTGTCCAGGCAGTCATGGGGCTGGAGAAGGAAAGTTCTACATCTTGAGAGTTCTGCCTTGATCAGAGGGCAGCCAGGAGAAGACTCCCTCTCTAGGCAGCTAGGAGGAGGGTCTCTTCCATCCTGGGCGGAACCTGAGCATAGGAGGCCTCAAAGACCACCTAAGCAGTGCCTCCTCCAGTAAGGCCACGCCTCCTAATAGTGTCACTGCCTATGGCCAAGCCTTCAAACCACCACAATGTGTATGTGATTTCCTCCTGCATTTTAAGGTCCAAATAACTGCCATGAAGCAGTTTGTCTGTACTTCTTGCCCCCAGGTGGACCATGCCGCCGCCGTGAAGGAGTACAGCCGCTCCTCTGCGGATCAGGAGGAGCCCCTGCCACATGAGCTGAGGCCCTCGGCAGTTCTCAGCAGGACCATGGACTACCTCGTGACCCAGATCATGGACCAAAAGGAAGGCAGCCTTCGGGACTGGTATGACTTCGTGTGGAACCGCACACGGGGTATACGGAAGGTATCTGCTCCTCCCCCTTCCCCCCCCCATCAGATGAGTAGAAATGCATGTATATTCACAAAGTGAACTTCTAACTTTTTGTTTTACGCAGATATTTTTATCTGAAACAAAAATATGATTTTATTTGAGCCATTATAAAACTGTATTTGATTGTTTCATTGGGTTAGTTTCAAGTTGAAATGTCACTCAACTCACAAGCCTAAGTTTTTTCTCAAGTTGACTCTTCATGGATCTTGTATGTGTGTGGCTTCTATGTGTGTGCTCAGTGCATGTGTGCATCTGTAATCCTCCCCTCTAACCGTGGACAGGACATCACACAGCAGCACCTCTGTGACCCTCTGACGGTGTCTCTGATCGAGAAGTGTACCCGATTTCACATCCATTGTGCCCACTCTATGTGTGAGGAGCCCATGTCCTCCTTTGATGCCAAGATCAACAATGAGAACATGACCAAGTGTCTGCAGAGTCTGAAGGAGATGTACCAGGACCTGAGGAACAAGGGGGTTTTTTGTGCCAGCGAAGCAGAGTTCCAGGGCTACAATGTCCTGCTCAATCTCAACAAAGGAGACATTTTGAGGTATGTTTTCAGATTCAGAAGTTGGGCTTTGATGTACTGAAGTTCTGTAGTGCAGTTGGCAAGCTGAGTCAGGAGAGACCACTGGGAGCAAGTACTGAGACCAGTGTGCCGTGTACAGTCCAATCCCCCACGTCCATTTCCTGAGAAGGCTCCCTTCAGTGATGTAGGCGGAACTAGGCATGTTAGCCGGGAAGTCCCGTTAGACTTGTTGGCAGTTCAGCTTTCAGACTGCTTTGTCAGTGGCATGTATTAGAAGGAAGACTTAAATGAAATCACAGTAGATCAGTTACTGGAGTGAATGGAGTTGAAATGCAGGCTTGACATTTCAGTAGACCTATAGATGAGAAACTAACACAGAAAGTGATACAGGAATATGCCAAACTCCTTTGGCCTCCTGTGTACATATGTGGGTACATATAAATACAAGTTACGTTTTCTGTTAGGCTGTTTTGCTAAACAGCTGTAAATCAGTTAGCATTACTTTGAAATAATTTTTTGATGATTGATGGCTAAATTTTTTTTAAAACTTGTTCATCATCCTTTTAACTTATCATTTATGTATGTATGTATTTATTTATTTATTTGTTTTGTTGTTTTGAGACAGGGTTTCTGTGTATCGGTAGCTGTCCTTGAACTCATTCTGTAGCTCATGCTGGGATTAAAGGCACATACTACCATGCCAGTTGTTTATCATCTTTTAGGTTTTTTTAGTATTTTAATTGTGTATAGTATGTGTCTGTGAGTAGGTGTGTGCATGTGAATGCAGGGTCCTGTCAGGGCTGGAAGACCATGTCTAATGTCCTGGAGCTGAAGTTGCAGGCGGCTGTGGGCCACCTGACAGGGTGCTGGCAATGTAACTTGTGTCCTTTGCAAGAGAAGGAAGTGTTGTTAACCTTTGAGCCATCCTTCCAGCCCCACAGCTTGTTATCATTTTAAAGAAATACTTTTAAAGCCACAAGTTCAAAGCCATCTTTGTCTACATAGTGAACCTGAATCTCATCTAGGATACAGAAGAGTCTGTCTCAAGTGAATGGATGGATGGGTGTGTGTGTGTTGGGGGGGATTGATGGATGAATGGATGAGTGGGTGTGGGGGAGTGGATGGATGGGTGAGTGGGTGGATAGGTGGATGGATGGGTGGATGGATGGGTAGGTGGATGGATGGATGGTGGGAGGATGGGTGGGTGAGTGGGTGAATGGATGAATGGATGGGTGGACAGATGGACGGATGGATGAAGACCGTAGTGTACCAGCTGAGTGTGAGAATGACAGCTCTGATTACAGAACTTAGACTTCAGTGCTTTGTGTCACCGTTCAGACTGGCTGTCACAGAATTGCTGAACCCTAGTTATTTATCAGATTGAGTAAGCTCAGCTGTCCTGACCCTTTGCCTTCCTAACTTGCAGAGAAGTGCAACAGTTCCACCCTGATGTTAGGAACTCCCCAGAGGTGAACTTCGCTGTCCAGGCTTTTGCTGCGTTGAACAGCAATAATTTTGTGAGATTTTTCAAACTGGTCCAGTCAGCTTCTTACCTGAGTGCGTGCCTGTTACACTGTTACTTTAATCAGGTGAGTAGCCCCTGCTTGCTGGGTCAGAACAGGAGCAGTAGCTACTGTAGTGTTAAAGTGCTTCTCTGTCTGCACTCTTCCCAGTGGGCAGCCAGCTGTCAACTCCTGGGACTGTCACAGCCCAGCAAGGTGTTTCTGCTGTAATCTTGTATGATAGAATACCACGGACCTCCACCAGGAGAGGCCATACAGTGCAAACACGGTTCCGTGGCTCACAGAAATCTTTGGAATGACAGGTTGAGTTCATGAAAGCAAACCCCAAACCACAAATTCTATATTGTACAAAATTCTTCACTTTGAAATCATTAGTATTGATAAAGTTTTTTAGAGAACAGTAACATAGAAAGACACTGGAAAAACGGTTTTGGGGAGAGAGGCTGCTGATGCCAAATTCATCAGTCAGTACCTGAGTTGTGTTTTTCCACCTCGCCCCGCTGTGGCTTGGGACTACAGAGGCCTTCAGAAGAGCACCTGCTCCTCTGTAATGAGAAGTGACCAGCAGACTCTTCCTTCCCCAGCGCTTGCCCTTCCTGTGAACATGCGGCCTCAGTTGGGCCTGGGCGCGTCTGCTTGGCCTCAGCTAACAGGAGAGACTGTCTGGAAGTTATTACAGCCTGCGTTTCTGCACTCACGGGTTTCTTCTCTCTGGTCACACCACGTCCTGTAAATGCTGAATATTAGCACAGTCATATTCTAGGCAAAGAATTCATTTTCAAAAGTTAGATTTCATTTTTTAACTATTTGTTTTTTGAGATTATAATACAGTTTTGTCATTTCTCTCTCCCTTCCCTCCCTCTAAACTCTCGAGTTCCAGTCCTTACTCTTTCGTGGCTTCTTTCTTCATAAATTGGTGTATATGTGTTTATGTATTTGTGCATCTGTCTGTCTGTCTGCACACACACACACACACACACACACACACACACACACACACACTCCTAAATATAAGGACACCATGCTCAGTCTAGATAATGTTACTTGTGTGTACATTTTCGGGGCTGACCGTTTGCTCTGCTCTTCCCTGGGGAAGACTGTTTCTCCCTCTCTCAGCGTTCCTTAGTTGCCCGTTGTTCTCTGTGTAGGGTCGAGGCTTCCTGGGCTCTCCCATGTCTGCATCGGAACGTCTGTTGTTGTCTTTGTTGGACTCATGTCTACACAGCCGTGCTGCGGAGTCTTCATGAATGTGACTTCTGATTCCTGACACAATCTCACGACAAACCTCCTGGTCCTCTGGCTTTCACAGACTTTCCTCCCCATCTCCCACTACGATCCCTGAGCCTTAGGTGTGGGAGTGGGATTGTAGTTGTATTCCTGGGCATTGGGTCCAACAACTCTGCTTTCTGGTTGGTTGTGGTTTTCTAGAATTGTTTCCATCTGTTGCAAAGAGAAGTTTCCTCAATGAGGGTGAGAACTACACAGGAGAAATAGTAAAATGGCAGTGACAGGAAGATCCGTGACTTCACCAGCCCTGGGTAGGTGGCTAGGTTTCCTGTACCAGGAACGATTACCCTCTGAGCAGGCCTTAAGTCTAGTCAGAGAGTTCTTAGTTACTACCAAGCTGTGTGTGTCCCCAACACCCCTGAAAGTGAGGTCGCCTGGGAGTTGTGCATCTCATTCTCCATGTCGTGACAGTTTATGTGTCCTTTCCTTGCTCATTTGCCCATGACAGCAGGGGAAGCCAGGCAGGTTCTCTCACTCTCCAGCTGCAGGCCTGCCCTTCACAGTCCCAACCGTCCAAGCTCTGCTTTCCTCGTGGTCACTTCTGCTTCCTGTCTCCCAAGCATCTTCTCTGCATAATCCAGAGAATCTTAAGTCAAAGTCAGTTGTCTTTCCACTGCTTAAAGGTTTTCAATCCAAATGACGTCTGGTGTTGTCTTGAACATTGTGGCGAGCTTTTCCCAAACTTCTGTTTTTTATACTGTTGCCTTCTCAGGGTAACCACTGAAGCAGATGGTTAGTCATGAAGTTCCTGGTCCACAGCAGTACTGTGTTGTCATGGTGGTTATCTTCAAGCAGCCAAGAAGAGAGAGAATATCTGCTACTTTCTATTTTTCATTTATTTATTTTTTTAAAGACTTATTTATTGCATATGAGTACACTGTCGCTGTGTTCAGACACACCAGAAGAGAGGACATCAGATCCCATTACAGATGGTTGTGAGCCACCATGTGGTTGCTGGGAATTGAACTCTGGACCTCTGGAAGAGCAGTCAGTGCTCTTAACCACCAAGCTGTCTCTCCAGCCCAAACTTGGATTTTTTTAAAGAAGGCCTTTCCACTGGCATTGGCCACCGTGGCCCTGAATCCTAGGCCCCTTCTCCTTGCTCTTTCAGCCCAGCTCCAGCTGCCACAGTGCCTTCCTGTTTGATCTCTCTCAGTGCTCATATTCCTCAGACTTCTTTCTTCTTTGGTGTACATAATTTCTATCCAGTGGTCTTTACATATCTTTGCTCTAGCTAGTGTGGACATGGGGGCCTTGTTGGTTCTGTTTGCCTTGTACTCTGAGCATTGAGGATACAGCCGGGCACTTAGCTCTCTTGAGGAGTGTTGTTGGCAACTAATGGCCACTGGGAGAAAACAGATAGCACAGGCACCCAGAGGCCCCAAAACCTAAACAGACTTCATTAGGATTTTCCTGTTTTCTTTGGTTGTCTTGTTAGTTTTTGTTACACTGCTGTGAACCCGTTTCGTTTTCATACCTAATTTAATGTCTTACATTTTCTTCTGCATTCTGTAGATTTCCCAAGTTTCATTACCTCAGCTACTTTTGGGTCAGGGGATGCCGGACACTTGGTTTTCATGCCCTTCCCTTGGTAGATGCATTCTAGTTTTTCTTATAAGTAAAACTTCCCGTACCATCTTTTTCTCTGGGACAGTTTTCACAGTATTCTTTCATGAGTGTCTGAGTGTCTGTAAGCCCGGGTTCCTGATGGGTTGACAGCTTGCACAGTGTGGCTGGCTGTCTCTGGTTCCTCTTTGAGCTTGCATTGACACGGCTCTTTCAGATCCGTAAGGATGCCCTCCGGGCACTCAATGTTGCATACACTGTAAGCACACAGCGCTCTACGGGCTTCCCCCTGGATGGCGTCGTCCGCATGCTGTTGTTCAAAGATTGCGAAGAGGCAACAAACTTCCTCAATTACCATGGCCTCACTGTAGCTGATGGGTAAGCTCTGAGCCTGTCCCTGTGGCCTTCCCTCTTCTCTGCCCCCTCCCCCTTTTCCTTTTTACTTTTCTGATCAAGGTCTGCTTGCTGGGCTCTTCTGTGTGTTGCTTTTTTGCTGTGAAACTAAGGCTATTCCCAACAGACATGACCGAGTCCACTATGGGGCCGGACCAAGTTCACTTTTTTGTTTGAGATAGGGTCTCCCTGTGTAGACCAGGCTGGCCTCACTCAGACTCACAGAGATCCATCTACCCATGCCTAAGTAGCAGAATTAAAGGTGTGCACAACCAGGTATTTGGGACTAAAAAGCCAGACCAAGTTCCTTCTTATTCCTAAGTCATTGTTTCATCAGTTACCAGAGAACCTAAAGATTACGACTTTTCTATCTTGTTCTTTGAAGATTGCCTTTGTTCCCCCATGTTTGGTCCCTGCACACCCGATAGCAGAGTTGGGGAGACCAGTAGGCCATGTCCGTGTGTGCTGTCCCTGTAGTCAGGGTGAGACTGCCAATACTCACAGACTGTTCTCCCAACAGCTGGCACCCTCTGTCTGCTTCCTCAGCCCACCCGCAGCTCTTCCTTCTAGCTCTATCTTCAGGGAAGTGCTGTGGCTTTGAATGAGTGGGCCACCAGCATTGAAAGAGGAGCACAGTGGTTTGTGTCATTTGGTGCATGGCTGGTAGTGCCCTGGGTTATGATTCCCTGAGACTGTAAGCTTTCTCGTCTCATACCTGTCCAGTCTTGCTTTGATCAAGGATCCAGTGGTTGGGTGTGAGGAAGCATAGCTGTCTTCTTTCCCTGCTGACTCCTCTCTGCGTCCTTGTGCTCTGGATAGCTGTGTTGAGCTGAATCGGTCAGCATTCTTGGAACCAGAGGGACTGTTCAAGGCCAGGAAGTCAGTGTTTATTGGCCGGAAGCTGACGGTGTCAGTTGGAGAAGTTGTGAATGGAGGGCCACTGCCTCCTGTTCCTCGCCATACACCCGTGTGCAGCTTTAACTCCCAGAATAAGTACGTTGGAGAGAGCCTGACCACAGAGCTGCCCATCAGCACTCAGAGAGCTGCTGGGGACTCGGCAGGTGAGTCAACTTGTGCGGCTTTTCCCTCTTAGAAGCATCCCTGTCACCTGAAGATTCTGTCTTGGCCAGATGCTTAAATATCTCTTACTTCGCCTGGCTTTGGAGTTTTGAAGCCCTTGTTAGAGGTTGGGATAGTACGATGCAGTTTCCACACAAAGCATCTGTCCTCCTGTCCACCGTGTCCCTTTAGATGGTTGTCAGAATAGCTCGGAGTCCTTTTGTAGAGATTGTAGTTATAGGCTCAGCTAACAAGTGTCTTCAGCACCTGTGTTTCTTTCTAGGTGGTGGCAGAGGAGAGGCGTATGAGACGGAGGTGGACGTGCCGCCATCGGCAGTTCTCCAACAGCCTCCTCCTGCATCCTCAGCCACACCAGTGCTTCACGTCCAACCACTGACCTCAGCCGTGGCACCCAGCCTTTTCCAGTCCTCCACGCAGCCTGAGGTGCTGCTTCCAAAGCCTGCTCCTGTGTACTCTGATTCGGTAGGGATCTTGCATGGTAAAGCTTCCTGATGTCTGTAAATATTCTGTGTAAGGGCACTGTGTTGCTTGGTCTCATTAGTCAGGAGCCAGAGTCAGGCGAGTAAGGGAGAGAGGATGGACCTACTCAGCGTCATAGCCTCAGGTGGCTGAGGTAGGGCCACTGTCGTCAGGGTAGCTACAGGGGCCCATCTTCATCATAGCAGTCAGAGCTAGACTTGAATGGTTCCTCCCATAATACCAAGCTGAACCCTGCATGTCTGTTCTGACTGAAGTCGGTACCTGCTCATGTGCAACACCCAGCAAACGGGCTGGCCAGTGTGGTGGGGTCACAACACTGCTTTGTACCTGTAGACAGAGGGTGGCTTTTGTTTTGAGCAGATCTTGTTTGTTGCACAAGTAGGGACTTGATTGTGTCTCACTGGCCTCTCAGGCAGATGCTGGGCAGTGTCCCTACTGGAGGGTCAGAGGGTCTAGAGGGAAAGCCTAAGGGTCACAGGAATTGAGGATCTTAGTGTGACCCAAAATGATGGATAAAGGTGCTGTAGGCACCACCTACAGGGCAGTTCTCAGCAGGCTTGCCCTAACCCTCATGGAAGGCACCTTTCTGTTGTTCAGAGGTCTTCCTGAAGAGCTGCACAGACCCTGCACTAAGGTCCCTGTGCTTTGCTGAGAATCACAAATGTCACTAAGCAGTCTTACCCCAAGATGTCTGCCTTGGCAGACTACCTGGTGTGACCCCATGCTGGTCTCTCCTTAGGACCTGGTACAGGTGGTGGACGAGCTCATCCAGGAGGCTCTGCAAGTGGACTGTGAGGAAGTCAGCTCTGCTGGGGCAGCCTACGTAGCTGCAGCTTTGGGGTGAGTGGCAGCTAACATGCCAGCCTTTCTTGCTTGGCTGATACTTGCTTTCTGGGCACAATCATGTCCTTCCTAATAAGGCTGTTCTCACTTATCAGCTAGTCCCAGTTGTAGGTGGTTAAGATCCAGAGAGACAGTTTCAGGGCCTTTGCACCTCTCCGAGGCCTAAGTGTTTCCTCTGGTCTCTAGGGAGGTGCAGTTTCTCCTGTTTCTCCTGTTTCTGACCTTTAGTTCTTATGAGTATGTAATTTCTGTTTGTGACCACTTTTTAAAATGTTTCAAATTTTACTTATTTTATTGTTTATTTTATGTGTTGAAGGGTTTTGCTTGCAGATATGTGTGTATCTCAAGCATACCTGGTACCAGCAGAGGGCAGAAGAAGGCATCAGCTTCCCTGAAACTGAAGTTACAAATGGTTGTGAGGTGTCCTGTGGGTACTGAGAATTGAACTCAGGTCCTCTGGAATACTCAGTGCTCCTAACTGCTGAGCCATCTCGCCAGTCGTAGCCTTTTATTTGTTAATTTTTGGTAGTTGGGAATTGCTTTTGAAACGGTCACTGTGTAGACCACGCTGGCCTCCAGCTCACTGAGATCAGCTTGCTTCTGCTCCCCCTAGTGCTGGGACTGAAGCTCTATTTCACTGTCCCCAGCCTCCTGATAGCCTTCTGAACTCCCCTAGCCTCCTGAACACCAGGACTGCAGGAGTGCACTGCCACGTCTGTTTGTTCGTCTGTCTATCTGTGCAGGAGTGGTGTTTCTTCTCTCCCCCATTCTCTGTGACAGGAAATGGCACCTCACTAAAGTCGTGACTTGTATTTCCCCAATGGCTGCTGGTGCTGCTCCTTTTCCATGTCCTTTGTGCATGTGTGTGTACTTCCCCTGGAACTGTAGAGAAGTTGTTTGCCTTCTGCTTGAGCTGTTATGACTTGTAGAAGCTTCTTTCTATTCTGCATGTTAATGAGACACAAAATGTGTGTGTGTTTTCTCTCATTCTCTGCGTTGTCTTTTTTTTTTTCTTTTTTCTATTTTAGCCTCTATCCCCCAAGAGCAGAGACAATAGGCAGGTAGCACCATGCCTGACGTTTGCGTTGCTGAGGCCTGAGCCCATGTTAGGCATGTTAGACAGAAAAGCACTTTACCAACTGAGCTACACTCTGGCCCGACCTATCTCCTCACTTCTGTAGTGTCTCTAATGCATAGACCAGTCACGTGGTCTCATCTTTGTACTTTCTCTTTTGTACCTGCGCTTTTAGGGTCTTACCTAAGAAATTGCTGCCAAATCCAATGTCATGAAAATATTTGCGTTTTCTTCTACCAGTTTGAGAGCCTAGGTTTTTTTTTCTTTGTTTTCTGTTTGTTTAGACTGCATCTCAGTTTGGAGCCCTGGCTTGCCTGAACTCAGGATGTAGACCAGGCTGTCCTGGGGATGTTCAGATGACTGACAGGGCCTGGGGTTGTAGCTCAGATTGTTTGTGTCCTTAGTTTAACCTATTAGGAATTCTCTCTCATTCCTGAATCTAAGCACTATGACTTATGAAACTAGTTTACCATTTCATTTACAAAAATAAGATTATTTACGATAAGAGATATAATAAACCCACTCCTATATTTTTTACTTGGTTTTTAAACTTGATTACTCTTTGAATCCCATTGTAAATTACATCTTTTGAGGTATATAATTTCAAAAGTCACAGAATCATCATATATGTGTGTGTGTGTGTTTGTGTGTGTGTGTATATATGTATATATATATACACACATATATAGTATATACTGTATATGTGTATAATAAGACAATTGCAGCTTTGTGAGGTAGTAAATATAGTTATATTTCTTTATTGTAGATGCTTCTTTTTCAAAGAACTTTAATTTTATTTATTATTAACTATTATTATTATTATTCAGATTACCGTGCTAGCACAGCATGACAAGCCTTACTGCTGAGACCTCTTGCCTGCCTGTGATTGGTTTGCATGTGTTGAGCTCTCTGCGGTCCAGAACAAATGTCACGTGGCAAGAGGGACTGGCTCGCTGTTCCCTGGGTTTGAATGCCATCTGCTCTGTTTTGTTCAGCGTTTCCAATGCTGCTGTGGAGGAACTGATTACAGCTGCAACCACAGGCATTCTGAGGCACGTCGCAGCTGAGGAAGTATCCATGGAAAGGCAGAGACTGGAGGAAGAGAAGCGACGGGCCGAAGAGGAAAGGTATGTCTTATTCCTATAGACTGGCATGGAGGTCAGTTTTTGCCAGCCCTGACCCCTGACCTCTGATCTCTGATACCCCTCCTGCCATTTGATCCTGTTGGGCCATTCACCACCCTCATGATAGGACTAAGTGTGTGTGTGTGTGTGTGTGTGTGTGTGTGTGTGTGTGTGTGTGTATCTGTGTGGTGGGTGGTGGGTGGTACATTGATATGAGTGCAGGTTTCTGTGGAGGGCTGAAGAGGGTGTTAGGTCCCTGGAGCAGTGAGTACAGGCAGCTGTGAGCAGTGCCATGTGGGTACTGGGAACTGCACCTGCAAGAACACATGCGTTCTTAACCACCGAACCATTTCTCCGGCCCACGTCTCTTTTATTATTCTTAAGTATTATCTTTGTGCTTTTTGCCCCGTTTACTCCTAGGTTGAAGCAAGAGAGAGAACTGATGTTAACTCAGCTGAGCGAGGGCCTGGCTGCAGAGCTGACGGAACTCATGGTGACAGAGTGTGTGTGGGAAACCTGCTCTCAGGAGTTTAAGTGAGTGAAGTACTGTGTCCCCCTGGCTTTCCTGTAGACAGGCAGGTCTTGGCCTCAGGCACGCAGAGCTCCATCTGCCTTGCTTCCCGAGTACTGCCATTAAAGGCTTTGAGCCAGCCAGATGTAACGTGCCGTTCTAGGGAGGCCCTCTGAGCCAGTCTCCGTAGCAGGAGGCCTGAGATGTGTCTGCTTGCAGATTTACCAGAGAACCCTTCTATAGCAGGCCAGATGCCATTGTTCTTGAAGTAAGGGAGCCTTTCTAAAACTTGTGTGTGTGAGGCTTCCTTGGCCTTCTCACTGGAGAGCTTTAGGCGTTTTGCTGTTGAGCTTCAGGAAGGGAAGTGTGCGGTTGTGAAGGAAAGCCTGTCCATGTGCCTATGTTCTGCTGATCGCAGGAAGCTGGTGGGACACAGTGCAGGTCCCAGCTCCTGCCACGGAGGCAGTGTGCTCTCAGTCGATGCTCTTTCTGTTCCTTTAGTTGGGAGCCTGTCTCTCTAATTGCTAAAAGGAAGAGATCCCACAGAATGATGGCAGATGTCGTTCTCTGAGGCAGGGTCTGTTAACGACATTTCACAGATTTTGTAGCCCACAGTGGCCTCGCACTTACTGCATAGCTCATGTTGGTCTTGAACTCGGGTTATTCTCCTAGGTCATCCTCCCATGGACAGATTGATTTAGTATATCCTTTATTTTCTTTTGTTTTCTGAGACAAAGTCTCACTATGTAGTCTTGGCTGGCCTTGAACTCACTTTTAGACCGGGGTAGTCTCAAACTGAGAGAAAGCCACTTGCCTATGCCTCCTGAGTGTTGTAATTAAAGGTGTGTGCCACCGTGCCAAGCCAGTGAGCTTATTTTTATTGTTATTTTTATTTTTTTGAAGGAGAGGGAAGTTTATGCCCTCCCCTTTTTAAGGATTTATTTATTTATTTAATGCATATGAGTACACTGTCACTGTCTTCAGACACACCAGAAAAAGGCATCAGATCCCATTACAGATGGTTGTGAGCCACCATGTGGGTGCTGGGAATTGAACTCAGGACCTCTGGAAGAATAGTCTGTGCTCTATCATTTCTCCAGCCCCAAGAATTTATTTTTAATCCCAAATAAAAACCCAGGGCGTGATGACTAGTGAGGTAAGTGCCGAGAGCTCTGGGGATCTTAGTGTTTGGCTCAGTCTGGAATGTGTCTGGCACCCGCAAAGGTGAGTTACTGGGAATGGGTCTCCTCTGTTTATGGTTACTTCCGTTTTAACTCCGTAGTTGTTCTGCTGCCTTGTTTAGTAGAATTCCTTTATTTAAAAGTTTCTTTTCTGGGATCAGAGAGATGGCTCAGTGGTTCAGACTGCTTGCTCTTCTTCCCGAGATCCCGAGTTCAGTTCCTAGTACCTACCTCGGGTGCTCAAAGTCACGAGCGACACCACCTCCAGAGACTCTGGTGCCCTTTTCTGGCCTCACAGGCTCCCAAACACACATGGCATACACACATGTGTTACATAACAATGTTTCTCTTTGTATCTGGGAACAGCTGGGCATGCCTGTCATCCCAGTCAGTACTTGTAGGACTGAGGGAGGAGAACCGGTCTTAGGCCACCTCAGGCTACAAAGCAAATTTTGGATCAGCTAGGATTAACTAGTGAGAATCTCTATGAAAAAGAGAAAAGTCTGAGATCCTGATTTGAGGGTAACCATGATCTGACCAGGAGAAGCCATTCATAATGGCCACTAGTGTTTCTCAAAATGTGTGGAAGGTACTTCTGATTCTAGGTAGTACATATTGCTGGTGAGACTTTGGAGTTATCTAAGCGGTCATTTAAAAATAAAAATTCGAAGGCACTTGTTGCCAAGCTTAATGACCTGGATTCAGTCTCCAGAACCCACCTCATGGAGTAAGAGAAGTGACTTTCCGACATTGTCCTGTAACCTCCACATGTCCCCATGGTGCACTGAAGCCCCTGCCTACTGAATAGAGTAAATTTTATGTGTGTAGGCGTTGGGTGTGGGCTCCTGGTTTGTTAGGTTCAGCTGCTGTGCTCAAGTGGTGCTCTCACCTCAGGTTCCTGGGCGTTAGGAAGTTAGCGCAGGCTCCCACTCCTTTGTGAGTTAAAGCTTTCTCTCCGGGTCGTTACAGTGGCCTGCTTGGACTTGATCTGGTGCCCGTGTGGCCTTTCCTCTTACCTTCCCAGGTGTGCTGCTTTTAAGTAAAAGTAAAGTCTTGACCTTTCTCTCACAGCGGAGACGTTATGTATGTTATTATTCCATATGAAGTCAGACTGCAGCTTTTTCTAGGGTGGGTGCAGCAGTGAGGACCAGGGCCTTACACTGCAAGGCAGACACCGAAGCAGCTTGGACAGGCAGGGTTCACTTGGCGTACACTGCTCTATCCCAGCTCATCACTGCAGGAAGTCAGGGCAGGAACTCAGGCAGGAACCTGGAGGCAGGAGCGAAGCAGAGGCCATGGCTCCTTTGTCCTTGTTTGATCAGTTTCCTTTCTTATACCCCAGGACTGCTCGCACCGTAGCCCACAGCCCCATTTGGCTAGCCCCTTTCACATCACCCATGAATCAAGAAAGTGCCTTACAGACTTGCCTATTAGCAATCAGATGGAGGCATTGTCTCAACTGAGGTTCCTCTTTCTAGCTAACTCTAGCCGTGTCAAGTTGACATACCACATTCCTGGCCCAGACTCGCATAACCTTTGGTGTAGCTGCTTCTATGATACCTGCTCTCTGTTCTAGGAGTGCAGTAGAAACAGACCAGAAGGTCCGAGTAGCCCGATGCTGTGAAGCTGTCTGTACACACATGGTGGATTTGTTTCTTGCTGAGGAAATTTTCCAGACTGCAAAGGAGACACTCCAGGAACTCCAGTGCTTCTGCAAGTATCTACAACGGTTAGTTCTGTGTTCTAACAGATAAAATCCACCTACACAGAAGTCTTTTATCGGGTTCATTATGTGTGAGCTGTCAATTCCATTAGCCAGGGATGAAAGGCTCACAGATTTGTAAGGATAGAGAACTGAAGTAGACTTAGAATATCCTGTATTTGAACAGGTATTTATAGAGTGCTTGCTTTTTATTTATTGTTTGTTTATTGGCTGTACTAGATTGTACAGGGGAATGTCTTTGAATACGTTAAACAAATAATTCACGATAGATTCACTAACATGAATGAACCTCTCAAACTGACATTCTCTTTTAAAAACTGCTATTCTCTTGAAAAAGCAAAAAAACAAAACCATGTATTTTTTAGATTTATTTTATTATCTTTTTTTGTATATAGTATTTTTTATGCATGTATGTATGTGAACCACAGGCATGCCTGGAGACTAAGGATGTCAGAAGACGTGTCATATCCATTGGGACTAGAGTTACAGACAGTTGTGAGCTGTCATAGTGTTAGGAACCAAACCTAGGTCCTCTGCAAGAGCAACAAATACTCTTAACCACAGCACTAACTCTCTAGCTCCTAATAGTGATACATTGTATGATGCTGTTACCTCATGGTAAGTCACTGTGAGCTGAAAGTGCATTTACTACCTCTGGACTTCCCAGTACAGCAGCTCAGCCACAGAACGCATTCCGCAGCGTCGGGTGATTGCTTTCTGGGCTGACTGGGTAGTAGCTAGATGTAGAAGGGTTTCTCAAGATATTGAGAAAGTATTGTATAGCATATCACAAGTCTAGACAGACCTTCTTGAATGTGGGTTCTATAACTGACTGTGAGGGTTGCAGAGAAATCAAATAGTGACAATAGTCAAAGGCTCTGAGTGTTCAGTGACCAAGGTCCACTCAAAACCCAATGTGTAATAACCGACACTACACTGCAGCTGAAGACACAGGATGTGGATTCTCCACTGCTGTGCTGTCTGTCATACGAGGAGTGAACATTGTCTGTGACTCAAGACTGGTCTTTCCGTAGAGGGCCTAAAGTGCCCTTACTGTTCAGACAAAGCTTTATATTATAGGAATAGAATAGTTTCGTTAAGGAAAAAACTAGAATCTTGATTCTTTTTTTAAAGATTCATTTATTATTTTATGTGTAGTGGCGTTCTGCCTGCATGTGTTTCTGTGTGTCGTGTGCATGCAGTGCACAGTCAGCGTAGAAAAAGTAGAGGAAGGCTCTGGTTTCCTGAAACCCAAGTTTCTTACAGACTGTGGGAGCTGCATGTAGGTGCTGAGAATTGAACCCTGGTCCTCTGGAAGAGCAGCCGGTGTTCTTAACTGCTGAGCCGTCTCTCTGGCCCATGAAAAACCTCCAGAGCCATAATATTTTAATATCATTATCCCTCAGCAGCTACCAGATTGGTGTAACTTTGGGTCATATTGTGTTAGACAAACAAGCATATCTGTGTCCTCAGTATGCACATTTACGTTCATATTCAATAATAGTAGAATTATATACACCAAAAGTTGTTTTAGTAAATCTTTTTATAATTTATTATGATTAAATGTTTGATTTCTATACCTTTTTTATACCTTTATATCAGAGGTTCTATACAAATTTCTTGGGTGAAAAGGGATTGTAAATAGAAAAAAGTTTAAGAACTCTTAAGCTAGGAAATTAAATTTGAAGTCCATTGTTTTAATGAAGTCATATCACTTTGGTAATGTCATAAAGTAAAAAAAAAAAAAAAAGAAAGAAAGAAAAGTCCAGCTGTTAAGTTTGAGTTTCTTTCTCCATAGTAGAAAACGACCAATTTATGAAGAAGTATATACAAACAGTCTATATTCAAACTAAAGAGTCTAGCCCGTTTCAGGTTGGGAAATGGTGATTGTCGTCTAACCATGGTGGGAGCCCAGAGGTGATCCATTTTATACTGACACTTAAATAATAATGTCCTTGACGGTAGCAACAGTATAAAAAGGAACACACCCAGGAGAAAACTTTCTAGGACAGACCGCTGTCCATTCTTCAGAATTAGCAGCGACTGATCCCCTTCTAGAAACTTTACCCAATCAAAGGTGGAGGACCGACCTTTGTAGCATGGTGTCAGGTTCTCCTGTTACTGCTATCACAGTGTTGCAGTATGCTGTTGGGAGTGTCTATGCCTTAAAGGACTGACCCTCTAGTGACTGTCACATGGCACTCTCTATGGCTGTGACAGTGCCTTAGCAACCTGTCTTGTATTAGCGTTTTACACATCTGCTTACATGCATGTTGTTGGGACCTGCATTCCTGTTTGCTAGTCTGAGGGGCCACTACTTATTAAATTTGTGTCCAGACTGCCTTTCAGAGGTCATTCAGTGCTTGTACTTCTGTCCGGCACCTCAGAGCTCACTGCTTTTGTTTTTTATCACGCCCACATTGTAATTGAGATTAATTTTCATTTTAAGCACTCTTGCTGGAAACAAAACTTAAATAGATTGTCAAAGTCACACTCCCAGGCTGGAAAGGTGGCTTAGTGGTTAAGAACATTTGCTGTCCCTGCAGAAGACATATGTTTGGTTCCCAGCACCCACATGGTGCCTCACAACCATCTATAGTCATGTACAAGGTGTACATATATGTACACAGGTGAAAAAACACTAACATACATGAAAATAAAATAAATAAATCTAAAAAAAATGATAACAAACAAATCCACATCTCCATATTTGTATGCTGGACTTTGTAGTTCCCTCCCCACCCCCCGTGGATGAGCCTTAAACACACTATCCAATAACCATATGCTGGTTTGTCTTCTAGGTGGAAGGAAGCTGTTGCAGCCCGGAAGAAATTCCGGCGTCAGATGCGGGCCTTCCCTGCAGCCCCGTGCTGTGTGGATGTGAATGACCGGCTGCAGGCACTAGTGCCCAGTGCAGAGTGCCCCATCACTGAGGAGAACCTGGCCAGGGGCCTTTTGGACCTGGGCCATGCGGGGAAAGTAGGCATCTCCTGTACCAGGTCAGTGCCAGTGGCGTGTCCTCAGGGCTCCACGCCCCAGTTAGTTTTAGCGTGAGACTGATGACTGTGGATGAAGATGGGTAGAGCCAGAAAGTGAGGCCAGACATAGGAATGCATCTCGAAGGTTGTGTTTCTCCCAGTTCTGAACACGTGACCTGTCCACCACTAGGAAGAGAGGCTCAAGTTTTGCATGACCTTGAAAGGGTTAGGTTCTGTTGGTAGGCTGAGGATGACCCCTGAGCCTGCCCGTCTACTTCCAGACATTCTCCCATTGTGCCTCCTCACATCCACCTCCACCTCCTATGGCAGTGTCCCTTCTTTCTGTGTCACCCTCAGCCAGGCCCTCCCCACTGTTCCTCCCAGTCTCCCTATGCAGTCCAGTTCCTGAGGCCCGAACTGTCCAATCACAGCATCTCGGGCTTGCTGTTTCTCTGTAGGCACAGAGTCAATGCTGTCTCTCTGTTTGTTTGTTTGTTTGTTTGTACAAGGGCCTTTCACAGCCATCTGCCTCCCGGTGGGCAGGCCTTAGGGAGACAATATGGAGGTGCCATAGACTACCTGGTGGGGTATGGCTCTTCCTCTGGCTATCACAGGAGGGTCTCACTGAGCGTTTTCTCCTATGGTTTTGTCTGGTCCATTAGCTCCATGGTCATCTTTGTGCCGTATGCAAACAGGGCTTATAGTCAGGCCCATACTCTGAAGTCATAGGGGCTTTACTCTGACCCAGGCTGTGGTGACACAGTCAGGCTTCCTGGAGTCATAGTTTCTTTGTTTTTTTGAGACAGGGTTTTTCTGTGTATCCTTGGCTGCTTGGCCAGCCTTCAACTCAGAGATAACCTGCCTCTGCCTCTCAATTGCTAGGATCAAAGGTGTGTGCCACCATGCCAGGTATATTCAAATGTTCTGGGAACCACACTAGCCGTCACAGAGGCTCTTCGCTCTCATGAGAGGGTGCTCTAGGAGGGCAGGGATTTGGTCTGTTTCTCATAGGCAGCTCCCAGTGAGGAGGGCAGCAGATACTTGATGGGGTTGGATGACCTGTTACCTTCTCAGTCTAAATAGTCTCCCCAGGAAACATTGAGCATTACTTCTCACTTAGAAACAGCACTAAATACTATTGATTATTTATTCTTAAATTTTTCATACAGTATATTTGACTGTATTTTTTCCTCTCCCCCAACTCCTCCCAGATTCTTTGTTTTCTTAAAAACAAAAGATAACGATAACAAAACAAATCCCATGAGGTCTGTTTTGTGTTGGTCAGCTCCTCCTGAGTGGGAGGTCTGTAATCCATTTCTGGCACTAGAGGAAGTAAATACTACCAATTTCTTTCCATGGGTCAAAAGTCACCTTTTATAGTCCTGTGTCTTTCTCTTTTTATTATTCGTAGGTTGAGGCGGCTTAGAAACAAGACAGCTCACCAGATAAAGGTCCAGCACTTCCACCAGCAGTTGCTGAGGTCTGTGAGTCAGTCTCACTGTTTGAGTTGTTCCTGCTTGGGTACTGTATATTGACTCACCCATGGTGCTCTGCCCCTTCCAGTAATGCCGCCTGGGCGCCTCTGGACCTGCCGTCTTTTGTGGCCGAGCACCTCCCTGTGAAGCAGAAGCGAGTATTTTGGAAACTGGTGCTGGTGTTGCCTGATGGAGAAGAGCAGACTCCAGAGAGTTCTGGCAGGTCAGAGGTTCTCTGTACGGGGAATATGGATGCTGGTCTGGAGAAGGACTTCTCTGTTGAGAGTTGCAGGCAGGCAGGATTTTTGTTGGGGGTGTTTGTCTCATTGTATGGGTGGACACCAAAGGTTTATGTCTCAGTGTATTTTGCTTCTGATATTTATTTAGATTTTTATCATTTTTCTATATACAAAGCATTATTCCATATACGTCCAGAAGCTTTAAGAGTCAAAGATTATTTAAACCTATGGTATGGTATCCTGATTAGTATCTACTTTAGTTAAGGTTTTAGCCAGCATGTTTATTTGTGCACTTTGTGCTTGCAATACCCACAGAGGCCACAAGAGGGCATCAGATCCTTTGGAGCTGGAGTTAGCAGCCAGTGCTCTTTACTGCTGAGCCATCTCTCCAGCCCTGAGGAATATTTGTTTGTTTTGCGTGTGTACCTGTGTGCCACAGGGTATGGGGGTCAAAGGACAGACTCGCAGACATGTGCGCTCAGTCTTCTAGTGCTGTGACTCTAGTATAGCTCCTCCCACTGGTGACCCTTAACCATACAGTTTTCATTGCTACTTCATAACTGTCATTTTGCTGTTGTTAGGAATCACAAATATCCGTGTTTTCCGATGGCCTTAGGGGACCCCTGGGAAAGGATTGTTCAGTCCTCCTAAAGGGGTTACAACCCACAGGTTGAGAACCACTGCCTTACACCATCTGTCTCAGGTTGGCAGTCTTGGCCACAGTGTCTTTTATCTACAGAGCTCTCTCACTGGCCCAGTATCAGAAAAAGTTTGATTCTGTAAAATAGTTCATTGGTGGTGGTGGTGGTTGTTTTTGAGACACGGTCTCACTATGTACCCTGACTGTCCTGGAACTGGCTACGTAGATCATGCCGGCCCCAAACACAGAGATCCAGCTGCCTCTGCCTCCCGATCGCTGACGTCAAAGGTGTCCATCCACACCCCTTACTGAGCTGACATCAAAGGTGTCCATCCACACACTGTACTGAAGTGGGTCTTTGTAACTCCATGGATGGTTTCTATTGCTCAGGGTCCTTTTCTTGGTTCACAGTTTTAAATCTCATTAGAATGAGGCAGCTTCATGACTGTCCTTTCCACTTACTTGGACAAATAACCCAGTAGAGGTCCAAAATCCATTTTAAAATAATAACCTGTTTTGTGCAGGTGAGCTTCACAGTAAGACTTGGTGTCTGGGACCCTGTATCCATGTGGTATTTCTCTTGTTTTCCTGAAGACTTCTGTAAGTCATTTTAAAATTAAACATTCCCTCGAATGTTTCTTTCTTTCATCTACAGAATACTAGAAAACTGGTTAAAGGTCAAGTTTACAGGAGATGACAGCTTGGTAGATGACACACAAGATAATGCTGGTGACATCCAGACCCTCTCAGTCTTTAATACACTCAGTAGTAAAGGGGATCAAACAGTTTCTGTCAACGTGTGTATAAAGGTGAGTGACAGTCACTTCGTGTACTTACATCCAGATTTCATTTTCCTCATCAGATGTCACTAAAATTACAAATTACTGTTTATTCTCAGAAGTGGTTTAAAATGATTCTGAGATGATCAGAAGTAAATGCCATTGTCTACTTTTCTTCACGTCTTGATTAATATACCGCCGGCATCTGCTTGGTGTAAGGTTTTAGTCTGTATTCTAGGAGAGCAATGTGTTTTGCTTTCTGTCGTGGTCACAGATGGCAGATAGGATCCATTTTCTAAGAGGGAAGTTTACTGTTGCTCATGGTCTTGAAGGTTTCAGTCCATGACTGATTGGCTTTGTTGCTGTTCTGAGAAAGCACATAGCAGAGACAAGCCTGTACACTTAACAGCCAGACACAGACAAGGAGGCTGGCATCCCACAGTCCTCCAAAGGCATCTCCTCAGTGACCTCACATCTCCACAGATCCCACCTCTTCCGTATCCCTCCACCTCCCAGTCATGCCCAGCTGAAGGCCGAGCTGCCTCTTGAGGGCCAGACTACAGAAAGCACTGAGCCTTGCTGCCACACACCTCCTTGAGAATGTGATACAGTCTGCAATATTCCTTTCTGTTTTCTCTTTTGCTGGACTCAAGGTGCAGCCTCTATCTAGACAGCTTACCTTAGATCTCCCTTTGTCTGATGTCAGCACTCAGCCCTGGCACTGGACTTCTATAGCTCTTTGATCGTGACGGGTTTCTCAGTCCTTATGCCACTTAAACACGATAGTCTCTCTCTCTCTCTCTCTCTCTCTCTCTCTCTCTCTCTCTCTCCCTCCCTCCCTCCCTCCCTCCCTCCCTCTCTCTCTCTCCCTCTCTCTCTCTCTCCCTCTCTCCCCACCCCACCCCTCTCTTTCTGGTTTTTCAAGACAGTGTTTCTCTGTGTAGCCTTGGCTGTCCTGGAACTCACTCTGTAGACCAGGCTGTCCTCAAACACTTTTTCTCTTTTACCCAGAGAGAGAATTACATTTCGCAGCACCATGTATTTCCTGTGCTGTGGCTGTCCTTAGTAGGCCTTCGAGTTTGAAGTAAATGTGTGCATATAGTCTTGGAACAGTGCTGGCAGACGTTGGTACTTGTCTGATGTTGGTGTTGGGGATAGTAACAGTACCATTTCTTCATTTAGTCCCTTGTCTGACATGTGTCCTCTAGATTCTGAAGAGAGGCCATGGGGGAAGGGGTGAATTTCTGATTCTCTTCCTCTCTGAAAGTATACTTAGCTTATATTCTCTCCCCCTACACACCCCACCCTGCTTTTTCTTGTTTTGTTTTATTTTTTTTTTGTTGGGTTTCTCTGTGTCGCCCTCACTGCCGACTGCCCTGGAACTCAGAGATCTACCTGAGTGCTGGGACTAATGGTGTGTGCCCTCATGCCTGGTCCCGCTTTGTCTTTGGAGGACTGTCCAGGGCACAGTGAACGCGTGGTGAATGGGGCACTCACCGTAGCTGTCCTTGCTGAAGCAGGTGTCTCCTCTATCTTGTCCTGGTACATTCACCCTGACATCTTTGATTCTGTCGCAGGTGGCTCGCGGCACCCTTACTGACAGCACCCTTGATGCTGTGGAGACCCGGAAGGACCTGTTGGGAGCCAGTGGGCTCATGCTGCTGCTTCCCCCCAAAGTGCAGACTGAGGATGCAGCGGAGGAGGATCTGCACTGGCTGTCGGCTGTCCTGCAGCTCAAGCAGCTTCTCCAGGCCAAGCCCTTCCAGCCCGCCCTGCCGCTGGTGGTCCTCGTGCCAGGCTCCAGAGGAGACGCCGCGGGAAAGGCAGTGGAGGATGGTGTGTGAAGGAAGCCCCATTCCCGATCCGGCGCCTTTAAGAAGTGGGTGGGGCTTGAGCGAGATGGATGGCCTGCAGAACAGGGTGGGGAACTTTGGGACTAGTGCCTTATTAGTTCCGTCCACAGCGTGGAGGGCCAAGACTAGCTTGGGATGCGTCACACGTGCAAGTGAGTGTTACTACATGGAGTCTTCCTGTTTCTCTTAAAGGTCTGATGTTACAAGACTTGATTTCAGCTAAGCTGATTTCAGATTACATCGTTGTCGAGATTCCTGATTCTGTTAATGATTTACAAGGCACAGTAAAGGTAAAGTGTCATCCTTCTTAAAGCTCTGTCAAGATACTTGTTGATTTCTCTTCTGATCTAGCTTGAGTTTTATGTAAGTGGTTGTTATTGTTGTTTGGATTTTGAGATGGTGTTGTGAGGGGCAGACTGATCTCAAGTTAGCTAGGCAGTGAAGGTGACCTAGGAGCGATGCTGCCTCTTCCTTGTCTGTGGGGAATATAGGCATGCCACCGTCCTGTCCTGCTTAATTAGTGATTAATTAGTGATTTCCACTTTAATCGTATGTTATATAAATATATAACTTTCTAAAGATACAGGCAGGAATAAAAATAATTTAAAAAACACCCATATGTTATGCTTTCAGTAATATATGAAATTAAATAAGTTTTTGGCTTTGCTTTTATGAATTTAAAATGGCCACTTATATCTTACATCTGATTGTCAGATTTACTTAATTATTTTTTTAGAATGATTGCTTTTACAAACTATAAAGAAATAATATTCCCTGAGATTTCCTGAAAAGGTCTGCTGAGAATGGTTTAGGAAAAGAAGCATAGGGATTACATACGGCCCGGGGATGTAGCTCAGGGCACTCTCCGACTGGAGACATAAAAAAGGTCCTAGGCTATATCCCAGCACTGCGAGAAAACGGAACCCAAGCTGTACAGGGAGAGGGAAGGGCAGAGTGTGAAGAAGCTTCCCGGCATCCAGTGAAGCCGCTATTTCTAGGGATAGGATCACATGTGATTTGTGTGGCTCTGCTTCCGTGGGTGCTGAGGAAGCCCTCGTGAGGTCCCAGGTCCTTCCAGGAGGGCTCTGCAGGCTCCACTTACTAGTAGATGAAACTCAGGGGAAACCCAGACTCAAGCACAGAGAGAGGGCTTGTGCCCTTTCCTGCGGGACTGAGATTTTGTTCTTGGGGCAGTTTCCTAATACAGCCCTGGGCAGTGCTAAGCCTCCTTAGAAAACTACATTTTAAAAAAATGGGTGTGGATTGTTTGAAGATCTCTCCCAATTGTCTTGATCCTCAGGTTTCTGGAGCAGTCCAGTGGCTGATCTCCCGATGCCCTCAAGCCCTAGACCTTTGCTGCCAGACGCTCGTTCAGTATGTTGAGGATGGGATCAGCCGTGAGTTCAGTGGTCGGTTTTTCCGCGACAGAAGAGAGAGGCGCCTGGGTAGCCTAGCCTCCCAGGAGCCTAGCGCCATTATTGAGTTGTTCAACAGTGTGCTGCAGTTCCTGGCCTCTGTGGTGTCCTCCGAGCAGCTGTGTGACATCTCCTGGCCTGTCACAGAATTTGCTGAGGTGGGAGGCAGCCAACTACTTCCTCACCTGCACTGGAACTCACCAGAGCATCTAGCTTGGCTGAAGCAAGCTGTGCTTGGGTTCCAGCTTCCACAGATGGATCTTCCACCCCCTGGGGGTATGTACCCACCCTGAGGGAGGAGTGGAGGGCTAGCCTCCTATTCTTGTTTTAGAGACACTCTGCCAGGGGTGGGTTCTGGTGTGAAGTCTACAGTCCACTTCTGCTATATACCCATCTGCATCAACCTTTGGGTTTCTGGATTAAGATAAAACAGGATCTTATAGAGTGGGAGCAGTTGTCCTTTTCCCCAGGACAGTCCTGAGACTGTCCCAGAGGTCCCACTTAGCAGAAGAGATAGGCTAGCTGAAAAGCATGAGATTTCCGTGACTGTCTGAGCTGCTGACCCTGCTGGTACCACAGCACTTAAGTGCTTGTGTAGGTCAGTGTTCCTTTAAAGTCTGGCTGTGCCTACTGAGCCCGGGGATGGGCCTATGGCTGTTTGATGCAGACTCCACAGGTAGCCAATGTGACTCAAACCTGGTGCCGCAGGGTCCCATTCTTTCCTATGTTAATGCCACTGGGAAGGAGGGAGCCTGGTTACTATTTAGCTGGCAGAGTTTGTGGCCTTACACACAGTAGCCCTCTACCAAGAAAACAGCATTAATAATATTTCATGTTCACTGATTCTTGGTCAAACCTGTAACTTTCTCTGCAGCCCCCTGGCTCCCTGTGTGTTCCATGGTCATTCAGTATACCTCCCAGATTCCTAGCTCATGCCAGACACAGCCTGTCCTCCAGTCCCAGGTGGAGAGCCTGCTGTGCAGAACATACCAGAAGTGGAAGAAGAAGAGCCTCTCTCCAGGCCAGGAGTCGGGGCCTTCTGTTGCCGAGATCCCGTGGGATGACATCATTACCTTATGCGTCAATCACAAGCTAAGGGACTGGACACCCCCCAGGCTCCCCGTCACATTGGGTAGTTGTTGTTCAGTGTGTGGGGGCTGAAAGTCATGAGACTTCCCTAGGCTAATTTTACCAAGCGGGGAGTGGGGAGGGAGTGAGTGAGTGAGTGAGTGAGTGAGTTAGTTAGCTTTAAATAGGGTCTCATTATGTAGCTCTGACAAGCCAAACAAACAAAACCATCTCCACTCTTTTGCTAAAATTAGACCAGGAAAGTCTTAGAAACGTTGTGAATCATTAAGATTTGACTGGGCATGGTGGTCCATATCTTTAACTCCTATACTCTGGAGGATCTCTGTGAATTTGAGGCCAGGCAGGACTATAGAGAGAGACTCTATTTCAAAAAACACAAACAAGACCAGGTATGTAGTGCATGCCTTTAGTCCCAGCATTGTGAGTGCGGAGGCAGGCGGATCTCTGAGTTTGAGGTCAGCATGGTCTATAGAGTGAGTTCCAGGACAGCCAGGGTTACACAGAGAAACACTGTCTCAAAAAACTAACCAAACAAACAAACAAACATGCCAATCAAGGAAAGGTCCTAGGTAGGAGAGCATAGACTCTGTTCCCTGGAATAGGCCTCCTAGGTTAACTCTTTAAGAGGGGATGCTACAGCTCTGAGAGTTGTTCCTATCCCCTCCATAGTCTGCATGAATGCATGTCCCATTCAAGCATGGAAGTCACATTCCTGAGGTCTCCCCTTAAATAGGTGGGATCAGGCAATATCAGGTGGTCATCTGCTGCTCCTTACATGTGTGATTTCTAAAATCCTCTTGTCCTGTTTTCTCAGAGGCACTGAGTGAAGACGGTCAAGTATGTGTCTATTTTTTCAAAAACCACTTAAGAAAATACCGTGTTCCCTTGTCTTGGGAACAGGCCAGAATGCAGACGCAGAAGGAGCTTCAGCTGAGTCAAGGACGGTGAGGTCCATGTTGAATGTGTTTTCTCTCTGTTCTAAACCATGCTGGGCCACGTCTGGACCACTACACATGTCCTGTCATGGACCAGCTCTGGCAACCCTGCAGAGCACGAGTTGTCCACACAGTGTAGACACTTTTTAGAGGAGTTGCTGGCACCTCTCCGTTTATCAGATGAGCTTAGATCAACCCTAGTTGGAGAAGGCAAATAAAAGATCTGGTGTCTCATCTCCTAAACCCAGTTCATAGATACCTGTACACATTCCCCAGTAGCCTTTCTCCCAGAAGAAACAGTATCAGTAAGAGAACTCTATTAATATAATTTGCTGCTACAATAGAGAAGCAGGTGGTCATTTCAGTAAGTGTTGAAATAATTTAAAATGTTTATTTTGTATATATGGTGGATTTGCCTACATGTAGGTCAGTGCAGCACTTGTGGGCCACCGTTGTATTCCCTAGAACTGGAGTTACAATTGTGAGCCTACGGGCAGGTGTGGGCATAGGATTCTCTGGAAGGACAGCAGCCAGTGCCATCAACAGCTGACTCAGCTCTGCAGCCCCCACAATGAACTTCTTAAACTCAAGGTCAGATGGCTGGTTCAGCAGGTCAGGGTACTTCCTGTTCCACACTGACAACCTGAGTTTGAACCCTGGTATATCCACTTTAGTTGGAAGGAGAGAACAGAATCCACAGAATTGCTTTCTGACCACTCTGTGTGCACTACCTATGGCACTAGGCTACTGTCTTAGTTTCATTTCTCTTGCTGTGGTAAAATACTCTGACAAGGCCGGGCGGTGGTGGCGCACGCCTTTAATCCCAGCACTTGGGAGGCAGAGGCAGGCGGATTTCTGAGTTTGAGGCCAGCCTGGTCTACAGAGTGAGTTCTAGGACAGCCAGGGCTACACAGAGAAACCCTGTCTCGAAAAACCAAACCAAAAAAAAAAAAACCAAAACAAAACTCTGACAAAAGAAACCTGAGGGAGAGGGTTTGAGCTTACTATTCCATGTCAGTTTCTCACTGTGGGGAAGTCAGAGCAGGAACTTGAAGCAGCTGGTCGCAGTCAGAGCGAAGAAAGGATGTATGCAGGCTTGCTGTAGAGGACGTGTGTAGAGGACGGCAGCTGCACGTGGTGGTTTGGGTCTTCCCGCATCTACTAATGTCGTCAAGACAATCCTCCACAGACATGTCTGCAGACCAGGTTGATCTGACAGTCCCTCATTGTGCCTTCCTTCTCAGAGGATTCTGCCTGCTTTCAAGCTGACAGTTAAAATGCAAAACATACCCCAGGAAAATAAAAGCAGTAACAACAAAACATCATGTTCTTCCATAAAGCATTAGGCATGAAGGCAGAACCAGTCTGTGCTGTCTGGGTTGTCCCTAAAGTTGTCTGATGGCCAATGATACAGAATAGACAGGCATAAATATCAAAAACGAGAATGCCACACAGTACAACCGCAGGCTCAAAAGAATCAACATTGAGCCCTGGTGGCAGTCCAGGGTTCAGCAAGGTAACTGGACAGTGACTTAAACCTATCAGAAAGTCTCCCGGCATTGAAATATAGAGATTAATCAGTAGATAAGAACACTCGCCCTTGCAGAGGACCCAGGTTTGATTCCCAGCACCCATATGGTGGCTCATAACTACCCATGACTCCAGTTCAAAGGATCTGGTAATCTCTCCTGAGCTTCTTGGGCACAAGGCACACACACACACACACAGGCCAAACACTCACATGTAAAATAAACCTTTAAAATAATAACAACAAAAAAGATGTGCTTCTTACTTTAGTATATAGAGGTGAAGAGATGGCTCAGTAGTTACATTTGTTGCTCTTCCAGTTTTTAGGGATCTCATGCCCTCTTCTGGCCTCCGTGGGCTCCTGTATTCTTGTGCTACATATAAACTCAACCCAGGCAAACATGTATACATAAAATAAATCTTTTTTTTGTTTGTTTTTTTCGAGACAGGGTTTCTCTGTGTAGCCCTGGCTGTCCTGGAACTCACTCTGTAGACCAGGCTGGCCTCGAACTCAGAAATCCACCTGCCTCTGCCTCCCAAGTGCTGGGATTAAAGGCGTGCGCCACCACCGCCTGGCCATAAAATAAATCTTAAAATATGTGAGAGACAGAGACTGACTAGTATAAGAAATAAAGGCCTGGATTAAAGCTGATCTGAGAGCCCAGTGCCTCTAGAAAGTAGAACGTTTGGAAACAATAGCCGTCCTCTCTGTGTCTGTCTGTCTGTCTGTCTTCCTTCTTCCCTCCCTCCCCCGCCTCCCTTCCCGCCTCCTCTCTCTCTTTTATGTTATGTATCCCTGGCTGGCCTGGAGCTCACTTTGTAGGTCAGACAGGCTTTGAGCTCACAGAAATCTGTCTGTCTCTGTCTCTGCTTCTAGAGTGTTGGGATTAAAGGCACATGCCACCGAGCCTGACCAACAGTGTTTCTCTGTGTGCGAATCACTGGATAGCTCATAGTATGAGAACTGCCCTCTCTTGTTGCCATATTCCCTGATTTGAGGGAATTTGAGGCAGGCTCAGGGCTGACATGAGTATAAACTATCCAATAGAGCGCATGAATCTTGAGGCTTGTGTTGATTGAGTGAGCACGTGTCCAGCCGTGTCTGTGTGCCGTGCACAATGCTGTCATCTTCTCTCTGCCTTTCTTGACTGTAAGAACTTCCACCCTTGTGCTTCCAGCTCGGAGATGAAGTCTTTTCATCCTCCTACAAGCAGTTTCCCTACCCCATTGCTTCATGTGCGCCATAAAGGGAAGAAAAGGGAAGAGAGTGGCCGAGAGGGGAGCCCCAGTACCCAGGACCTGATGCGAGGGGCTTCTGCAGAAGAGCTCCTGGCACAGAGTCTGTCCAACAGTCTGCTGGAAGAGAAAGAAGAGAACAAGAGGTTTGTCTGTCCCCTTCCTGTGTATTCATGCATCTCTTCCACTTCCTGCAGGCGGAGACTGAGCATGGCTCTGTGAAGACAGCCAGTGCTAGGAAGGGGCAGCTGGGCTGGCAAGGGTTATAGTGATGAGACTTTGTTAAAAAGAAATGAAGGACAGAAGAGAGAGAAGAGAAGAAAGGAAGTGAGATATTTGTAAAGTGTAAGCGTGGGGCTAGAGCGATGGCTCAGAGTTCAGAGCACTTGCTGAGTTTCCAGAGGACCTCATTTTGGTCCCCACATCCCCAGCAGGTGGCTGGCTTGTACGCACCTGAAGCTCCAGTTCCACACTCTGACCCCTCTGGCCTCTGTGAGCACTCATGTGCACACACTCAGAAGTGCACACACACACACAGACACACACACACACACACACCTACACATACCTAAAAATAACTTTTCAAAAGTATAAGCTCTTAAGAGATAGACTATGCTCTAGAAAGACTATTCTAAGGTTTATCATTTGAAATTGGCTTCATTGCTTACTAAGTTTTCTAGAGAAGGGGATATGTGTGGCTAAGTCTACTTAGCTTGGTCTTCCATAGCTGAGCACTGCCTCTGGGCCCTTGGGAAGTCTGAGGCCTCTGTGGGTCATTGCTTACTAGGTGGGCAGGAGCTAGCACAGACCCTCCTCTGCTTAACCGACTTCCTTCCCTTTGTACCTTCCTCT
The DNA here is from genome assembly GCF_004785775.1 of Grammomys surdaster. Lineage (NCBI taxonomy): Eukaryota > Metazoa > Chordata > Mammalia > Rodentia > Muridae > Grammomys > Grammomys surdaster. The sequence goes on along the minus strand of NW_021604682.1, from coordinate 1,221,719 downwards.
TCCGGTCATTCACACTGAGAAATAGAACTGGGAAGACAGAACTTGCTCCAGGCTGTCTTCCCACCACTCTTTCCAGCACTGAGGACTTAGGCTACTCTGGTATGCCTCTCCCTCCTATTATGTAGGTGGGGTCAGCTCTCCCCCTGGGTTACAGTTTCACCTCCAGCCTACTCACAGTGCTCTACCCTTAGCGCTCTCTGGAGACATTGCCCTTCCCTCTACTAGGTCGTGCAGTCAGCGCACAAACCACAGACACACTGACACATGCTTCTGATGCAGCTCCTCTGTCTAGTCGCCACCCCATGCGTCTCCAGTCGTCGCCCTCACCCTTTGGCCCTCTGCAGCCTGCACTCTTGAGTCTGCTCACGAGTTCTTGTCCCTGTCAGTGACCACCAGCTTGTCAGCCTTGTTTCGAGTCCCTTCAAGGATTTAATAAACCCAAGAACACCACAGAGTGACCTCTGACCTCCACATGGGATCCACATCCACCGTGGGCACTCGGAACAAGGAGTTGACAGGAAGTGAGTGTGGGATCAGCTCTCGGACTCTGTTCCTCAGTCTACGTCTCATAATGTTTCAGGTTTGAAGATCAGCTTCAGCAGTGGTTATCACAGGACTCACAGGCAGTCACAGAGTCCACTTGCCTTCCTCTCTACCTCCCCCAGGCACTAGTGTGCTCTCCTGATACTCTGAAAGCTCAGGCCATGGGGAAAACATCTACAAGTCCTCAGGTGAGAATGTACCCTTGACGTTTCCAGAATTCAAGACAGCCTCAGTGGGCCCACACCTTTAATCCCAGCACTCCATGAGTGTGAGGCAGCCTGGTCTACAGAGTGAGTACCAGGACAGCCAGGGCTACACAGAGAAACCCTGTCTCTGTCTTGAAAAATGAAGGAGGTCGGGGGAGAAAGAAAAAAGAAAAAAAAAAACCCTCAAAACCATTTTAAATACCTTAAAAGTTCTATCTCTTTAAAATATCCAAAAGTTCACTCTTTCTCTGTCCTTATCCCTTCCCTCCCTCC
>NW_021604682.1:1207103-1220297 GCF_004785775.1 Grammomys surdaster | reverse complement strand
CCCCCCTCCCCTATGTTCCTGGCCAGCCTCTTCCCTTCTTTCTCTTTGCTCTCTCCTGTCCTTCTCTGTCCCCTTTTTTTCTATGCTCATCCTCTCTTCTCATGCCCCAAATATAAATGTCCTTTTATACTAAAAAAAATACAAAAGTTCTCTAAAATATCTAAAGTCTCTAAAATTCCAATGTATTTTGGAAAGTTAAAAGTCTCTGAACTATGGTTATTTGTAAAATAAGAAATAAGTTACATAGGTTCTTACTCAAAGAAGGGGAATAAGGGCACAGGTGTCAGACTTCACTCTCCCTCCTCTTGGCTCCTTCAAGATGCCTGGGCAGGTGGGCAGCTGTCTGCAGGCTCAGCCTGGCTGCATGCCACAGCTGCTGTGACCCCTTGCGGTCAGGTCACCTCGTGGTACTGCCATCTCCAATGCTTGAGTCCCCATTGCAGCTGGGCTGCTCCTGGGATAAAATAGTGTCTCTTGGGCTTTCTTTAGGAACTCTCTACCCCTGCCACATGATGCCAAATATTTTCCCCCATGACCCCTTCAACCCTGATCCTTCTACTGCAGTAGGGGGCATCAGTGGCCTGGCCTGGCCTGGCCTCTTGTGGGGCCAAAGCCTCGGCTGTTCTTCATGACCCCTGTATGCCTTCAAAACCAGGATGACCTGGGAGAGTCTTAAACCACTGAGTTCAGATGCCAATGTGAGACGCAACCGCAGCTCCCTCTGGGCCGCTGGGCCTCTGGGCCATGAGCTTCTGTGTGCTGATCCTGAGTAAACACTTCAGACTGTCTCACCTCACTGCTGCTGGTTTCTTAATCAGGGCTGATTCTGCAGCTCCCAGCTAACCAATATCAGTTGTCTCAGCAAAGCACAGGTTTCATTGCATTAGACAAACAGCCTTAGAGTACTTGAGGGACTCAAGACTTCCTTCTCCAACGTCACAAGCCAGGCCTCCACTATCTTCACTACTCTCATTATTTTCTAAGTTCCCACAATTCATTAAACTGAACACTCAGGGCTTTTCTAGTCAGAAGTTCCAGAGTCTGTGCACAATCCTCTGAAACACATGGTCAGGTCTGTCACAGTAATGCCCCAAGACCCGGTAACTGATTCTTAATTAGAGTTTGTATTGCTGTCATAAAACACCATGACCTTGAACAACTTAAGAAAGAAAGGGTTTCTAGTCCAGCAAAGAAGTCAGGACAGGAAGCTGGAGGCAGGAGCTGACGCAGAGGCCGTGGGGAATCCTGCTGACTGGCTTGCTTCCATGGCCTGCTCAGCCTGCTTTCTTATAAAACCCAGGACAGCTGGTCTAGGGGTGGCCCCACCCACAATAAGGCCCTCTCACATTAATCAAACCATGCCACAGGTTTGCCCCTCAGGCCAGTCTTATGGGGACATTTTCTTGATTAAGATTTCCATTTCCACAATAATACCTAGCTTGAAACTAACCAGCACAGCTAGGCAGTGGGGCACACACCTTTAGTCCCAGCACTTGGAAGGCACAGGCAGTTTGAATTTGAGGCTAGCCTTATCTACAAACCAAGTTCCAAGATAGCCAGGGCTACACAAAGAAACTCTGTCTCAGAAAATAAAACAGGACAAAAACAAACCAGCACATGGAGGAACAGTAGCTCTCATCTGTGGGGCCACATAACTATCTGAACCTTGACACTGACCAGACTCAATTCTGGGATTAACTCTCCCTAAGAAAAATTAATAAATGAAGAAGGTGCATTCACAGAAGTAAATATCACATTAGAATAGTGTTTTCAAAGGCAAATCTCCAGGCCCCAAAGCCTCTCCATGTTTTCCTTGGCGAATAAGGAAGCAGAAACAGTTTAACTGAGGGAACATGCCATGGGGCAGGTGAGAAGGTGTTTCTGAATGGTTTAGGAAGCCTTGCAGAAGGAATGCAAAGTATGACAGCATACTGCTTCCGTTGATGAGTTTGGTTAAGCCTTTAAAATACTCTTCTCTTTGACTTACTGTGAGGCATGGTGGTATACACTCGTAATCCCAGCACTTGGAGATGGATGGAAGCAGGAAGATCAGGAGTTCAAGGCCAACCTCTACTATGTAACAAGCTTGAGGACCTCCCAAACTATATTCCATCCTTTTTCAACCCCACTGTACCCAGCTCTCCAAATTTACACTCTAATTCTCTCTAAAGACATTGCCAGATAGTTAACAAAAGTTAGTGTACAAAAGTTCTCACAATGGAATTGATTATATGTATAATCAATAAATGACCCAAGGTGGGCGCTTGGTTAAGCTCTTGTAGAATATTGGCTGTATGTGTGCAGTAGATGAGGCTGGCAAGATGGAGGAGAGATACCAGGCGAGGGTTCTGTTGAGCCAGAGAGGCTCTAAGGGATGTGAACATGAATCAGATATGATAACGACTTGTTGTTTTATTTGTTTGTTTGTTTGTTTGTTATTCAATTAGAATGCAGGAACAGGAGACCAGTTGCGGTTCTCAGAGTTATCAGACACATCTCTGACTGAAAAGCTGAAGCACCTGGAAAGGCTGATCCAAAGCTCAAGGGCAGAAGAAGCAGCCTCTGAGCTGCACCTCTCTACACTGCTGGAGATGGTGGACATATGAGCTGTCTGACAGGAGAGGGTTTCTTCTTCATCATGCTTTGTCTGTATTCAATTGTGTTATAGATGCTGCTGGAAATGTGACTATTAATTATGCAAATAAACTTTTTGAATCATTCGAGAGCCTTCTTAGTTTTATGAATGAAAGGCTATGTGGTGTCTTTAATAGTATTTGTTTTGTGATCTTCTTAGACTTCTCTCCCTCACACACATCAGAAAATACTCAGAGGGAGTTTTTATAACTTTCTGGTTTTCTGTGCACACATGTTTTGAGAATTTCATGTGGGAGTGTACTGTAATTAGACCATTTCTACCCCTCCCACTCCACACTCTGGGATTCATGACCTATTCTTCTATAATTGGTACATATACATACACCTGTGGAGTGTATTTAATGTTGCTTGTATGTATATGTGTTTAGGGATGACCATATGGGATTGGAGAACCTATCAGAGATATAATACCTGGAAAAAAACAGTTCTTCCTCCCTTGGGATATAATACCTGGAAAAAAACAATTCTCCCTTGGTAATCCATTGGCTGCTAATACTGTTTGTAATAGATGATTAATTTTCTTAGTAAAGTCACTGCCCCGATGTCTTAGCTATCAGAAATGCAGGGACAAGTAAGACATAGTGTCCTCACTTTAAGGTCAACTTTGTTCATCAGGAGAGCCAGCAGACACATACATATGTAGTAGTAGTATACATAGAATGTAGGACATACATAGAACGTAATACTATACATGAGGAGGTTTGATGAAAGCCCAGAGGCACCAGTTGACTGTGCGGCCAAATGAAATGAACAGGCCAGCAGGCTCACTCTACACTCAGAGGGCCATGGGGATTAGTTGTGGACGAACATGAGAGAGAAGTGACCTGATCCTATTTTTCTCTTAAAAATAACGTGGAAGAGGTTGGAGAGATGGCTTGTCATTTCACACTTGTTCTTGGAGAAGAACCTGCCAGAACAGGTTTCCAGAAGACCTGATAACCCCCTTCTGACCTCTGCAGGCACCACACCTGCATCTGGTACAAAACACCCATACACAAATATATCAAATGGTATTTTGCAGGAATGGAAGCCATATTAATAGGCTCAGCGATGATCGTGCCTCTAAACTGTGCACTAAGCATTTCCAGACTATCATCCTATAGCCCTCAGATTATATTCGAGAAGAAGATTCAGTATCTCTGTATTTCAAAGAGTCTTGAGTATTTCAGTTCACTGGGGGAAAAGCTCTGGAAGAAAGCTGCTCTCGCCACCCTCAAAACCAACAGCAAGCATTCCCCCCCAAACACATCTTTTAGACTTTACAATATTATTTGATTCTGTGTATTTTAATGATAACTTCACATTCTGTCTGTATGTGTATGGGCAAATGTGTGCCAGGGCACACATGAAGGTCAAGTTGTCCTCTGACTTCCATTACATATGTGATAGCACGTCACACATCCCCGGAACTTTCAGGAGTCAGTTCTCTCCTGCCACCGTATGCCTCTGGGAATCGAACTCAGGTCATTTGGCTTGGAGGCGAGCAGCTTTACCCACTGAGCCACCTTGCACAAATATCTCCCTCTCCATGTGTGTGTGTGTACGCACACATGCGTGTATTGTTTGTATGAGTGTGCATGTTGTGCATTCGTGCATCCATGAAGGGCTCAGAGAACACCTTTTAGGAGACATTTCTTAAAAGTCACCTTCCATCCTTGTTGAGACAGGATCTCTCACTTATGGGGCTGTACAGTATGTCTCAGGCTAGCTGACCCTTGAGCTTCCAGCCAATTCTTTTATTTATTTATTTATTTTAAATTCATTTCATTTGATGTGTCTGAGTGTTTTGCCTGCATGGACACCTGTGTACCATGTACGTGCTTAGTGCCCAATAGAGGCAGAAGAGGGTGTCAGATTCCCTGGAACTGGACTTATTATATGTAGTTGTAACCCATCACCTGGGTATTGGGACTTAAACCCAGGTCCTCCAGGAGAGCAGCTAATGCTCATAACCACCATGTCTCCAGACCTTCGAGCCAGTTCTTGTCTCTATCTCCATTTTCATAATAGGAGTGCCAGGCTTACCGATGCACACCACTGCTTCCTGGGTGTTTGTTGGGTCACACGCAGGCTGTTAGTTGTGTCGTGTGTGCTTTTCCCTGCTGGGCCATCTCCCCAAGGTTTTCCCCTCCTCGGTGGCTCATTGTTTATCAATAAAGACTTGATGTAATTTTAAGCATGTATTTATTGTGTGTGTTACTTTTCTGTTGCTATAAGGCACCACGCTGCATGCATTTATTGGGGGTGTCTAGAGGGTATTTAGGGTGTTTAGGGCTTTAGTAGGCAGTAGGAAGGGAGAAGCATGGTGCTGAAGCGGTTACTAAGAGTTTTCATCTTGATTCACAAGCAGGGAACAGAGAGCCAACTGAAAGTGGCCTAGGCTTTTGAAAATTCACCCCCTACACCCCAGTGACACACCTCCTCCAACAAGGCCACACCTTAATCCTTCCTAAATAGTTCTACCAAAGAAAATCAAGTACTCAAAGGCAGAAGTCAGGGGACACTTGCAGGTTTGTCCGACAGTGTGGGTTCTGAACTTAAGGCTTTTATGGTTGGGGCAACCACTTCTGTCTGCTACGTCATCCTGTGGGCTCCTTGGTTTACTAGTGACATTATTTTCCTACAATAAAAGTACTATTTGCCCTACAGTGTATAGCACATATACATGTATACCTATATTTCCTCTACTACTTCTTAATCAATTCAGTGTTGGCTGAATTCAAAGTTCAGTCTAACTTTATGTTTTACTGTTAGTAGCCGTATCTATTACTGATTTATAACTTTTTAAAAAGATTTATCTATTTATTATATATGAGTACAGTGTCTTCAGAACACCAGAAGAGGGGATCAGATCTCATTACAGATAGTTGTGAGCCATCATGTGGTTGCTGGGGTTTGAACTTAGGACCTTTAGAAGTGCAGTCAGTGCTCTTAACCACTGAGCCATCTCTCCAGCCCTATGCCTTTATTTCATTCTGGTACAATCTGGGCTCTCCCTGCCTTATTTTATTCTATGTTCTCACCACTACTTCACCCAAAACTCTCAGTCCATCTAACATAGTCTTGTTTGCAAGGTTAAGTTCTAGTTCCATTTTCTCTTGATGACCCTCTGGGAACCGTCTCTCTCGGCAATGGCTTGAACTTTCCTGGGTTCTGAATCTTCCTCTACTCTAGTGTGTCTTCTTAGTTTCTGAAACTCCAGCTTTGAGCTTTTGCATCTAAAATGTTTTCATTCCTATCCTTACATTTGATTCAACATTTCAGCAAGAATAACACTTTAGATTGGAGATGATTAGTCTTGTTTCTTGAAAAGAGATTTACAAATATTAAAAGTTAGTGTGTGCCGGTCGGTGGTGGCACACGCCTTTAATCCCAGCACTTGGGAGGCAGAGACAGGTGGATTTCTGAGTTCGAGGCCAGCCTGGTCTACAGAGTGAGTTCCAGGACAGCCGGGGCTACACAGAGAAACCCTGTCTCGAAAAAAAAGAAAAAAAAGAAGAAAAAAGAAAAAGAAGAAAAAAAAAGTTAGTGTGTGTGTGTGAGACGCATACCACTGAGTGTACATGGAGATCAGAAGGACAATTTAAGTGTAGTCGGTTCTACCCAGGCCGGTACATCAAGTGCCTTTACCCATACCTCCTAAGCCATCTTGCAGGCCCTTTGTTGAAATTTCTAAAATCACTTCTGAGGTTGGTAGGCATAGAGTGAGGATGAATATGATCAAAACGCATCATATACATTTGTGAAGTTAAAATTTAAAATACTGTATTACGCCCCTTCTATCTATGGTACTCTCAAGTGTCTCACCTCTCTGCCCTTTGTAAGTTTTTCCTAATTTGAATTAAACAAACTTATTCTAAACGTAATAGCTTAAAAATGAGGATTCGCCTGGGCAGCTTTTTCTTGGCACTTGTCTTGTAGTTTCGTGAGGTCATGCTGACGTGCAGACGCCTGATGATTCTCTCGGGTTTCATGTCCGTGTGTGTGAGTGTGTGTGTGTGTGTGTGTGTGTGTCTGTGTGTGTGCGTGGGCAGAGGGGTTCTTGCTTAGTTTTCCTCTACGGTTTGTTCACGAATGCTGACAGTGGAGCTCTGAGTCACCGAGCAAAGTCTGCTCACTGAGGATTTCTCTAGTTTTTCTACTAGTTCCCAGTTGTAGTTCTTTCTTCTTTCATGTGAGTATTCGTGTTCTTGTGAGTATGTGCATGTATGTACGTGTGGATATAGGTATGGATTATGTGTATGATGGTCAGATGTGGACAATGAGGCCTTCCTTGTTTGCTTTCTGTTTTTTTGTTTGTTTGTTTTTGTTTTGAGACCGGGTTTCTCACTGAACCCTGAGCTCGCCAGCTCCTTTAGGCTGGCTGGCTAATGAACTGTTTTGTTTCTGCACCTTCAGCACTGGATTTATAGACGTGTGCCACTCGGTTTGATTTACGTGTGGACAACAGGGATCCAAACGCTAGACCTCGAGCTTGTGAGTCAGGCACCTAACTGAGCTATCTCATCAGCCCACACCCTGTTCTCCCTCTCTCTCTTCCCTCCCCTCACTGTCCCTCTCCCTCTCCCTCTGGTGATCCTGTTATGTAACTCTGGCTGGCCAATATCACAATTCCCCTGCCTCCGAAGTGCTGGAATTACAGTCATGTGCCACCATGCCCAATGCCTGACAGACCAGTTGTCTTAGAGGAATCTTGACTCCTGTTTCCAGGTAGCTGTTGGAATGTGAGAGGCAGGACTGGACTCCCCTACGAGTGCAAACTTTCAATCCCACCGGTTTGGACGACAGCTTGGATGACACCCAGCTATGCTTCCTGCTCAGTCCTCATCTGCCCTTTACTTGGCTGCTCCAGGCTTTCACCCAGGCAGGAGAATACAATTATGATAATGTTCCTTCAGGGTTTTCACTGTCCCTTCCCGTTTCGGTTACTTCGAGGGTTCCCTGGTGAAAACTGTCATTTTTCTTGTTGGCTTTATCTATACAGAGAGGTTTCTGTTTCCTCTGGTTTGCTGGATCAGTCATTCCTCCATTTCTAGCCTTTTTTTTTTTTTTTTTTGGTTTTTCGAGACAGGGTTTCTCTGTACAGTCCTGGCTGTCCTGGAACTCACTCTGTAGACCAGGCTGGCCTCGGACTCAGAAATCTGCCTGCCTCTGCCTCCCAAGTGCTGGGATTAAAGGCGTGCGCCACCACTGCCTGGCTTGTTTCTAGCCTTTATACGTTTCCTACTTATAATTTTTCTGTCTTTAAAATCTTTTCTAAAATCTAGAGCTTCATACATGCTTATAATGTTTTGATTGAATCCACCCATCATTCCCTCCCTTCCTGCTCTTCCTTTTTTTTCATTCTTTTTTCTTTTTCTTTTTTCGAGACAGGGTTTCTCTGTATAGCCTGGGCTGTCCTGGAACTCACTCTGTAGATCAGGCTGATCTCGAACTCAGAAATCCACCTGCCTCTGCCTCCCAAGTGCTGGGATTAAAAGCCTGCGTCACCACTGCCTGGCTCCTTCCCATTCCTCTTACCCCCCCCCCCATTCCTTTTCACTTCTGTTGTGGGTTTTTATGTCTTTGTCTTTGGACAGGGATGTGGACAGGAAACAGAAGTCAACATCTATGTCCAGCCTGGTTTTTAAAACTAGAAATATCTTTTTCCTGTCATCTCTGTCTCCTAAGGCAGCTCCTCAGTCAGTAACTAATCATTTCCCCACGTCCAATCAGCAATTACCATAACCCCGTTTTATAATCCCCTCTGAGCCAGTAATTAATCATCCCCCATCTTATCAGCAATTTCCATCAATTCCATCTTGTAATCCCTTCAGGGCTTCAGTCAGATGAAGTCTTCACTTGCTTTCCTCGATCCCGTTCCCTTAGCTTTCCTCCTCGATGGACCAGGGAATCTCGAGCTTCTCTGGTCAGTTTCTAGTCGATCTTATTGAATCTCATGATTTCAAATACTACCCAGTGACTCTCAGATGCCTCTGTCTAGCTTTGCTCTCTTTTCTGAATACCAGGCTACTTGAAACTTCCTCTCGAATGTCTAATATTTGTTGAACTCTACTCTCAGTGAATGTCCTGAGCTCCTCTGATCTCTCCTGACTTCTACACACAGTTAAGGCCTTTCCCCTTGGCCTGTCTTGAAATTCCTAGGCTCCAGAGTCTTTGTTAGCCAAGGCTTTCCCAGTCTTCACATAGCTAAGGAGGTAATATGGGTATTTCCTTCCTTCTCAATGGAAGCTCACTCTATACCCAGTTGTCCAGGTCCCAAACCTAAGAGTCTTCTGTATTTAGTTTACAGAATAAGCTAAACGTGGTACAAGTTGTGACAAACATTTCTTAATTATTGTCTCTAGAAATTTATCTATGTGAACTGGCAGATGGATTTCACACTTTTCCTTCTTAGATATCAGAAAGCATATCACTTTATTCATAAGATGTCTAGTCCAGTAAAATATCAACCTAACTTCTCTTGCAGCTGATATCTCTGCCATCTGTCTAGCTTTGCTTCAAGTCTGAGGTTCCATACGGACCAGGATTCTTTCTTCCAGTTTTTCATGTTTTGACATAAAAAAAGGACTTCCCTGGAAAAACCTCCAGCTTCTTTCTCAAGGGAAACAGAGTGACTTGTTTAGTGAATTTGGGAGAAGAAACAGGGTCCAGTGTGCTGGGCTTCCCTGGGCAACCTTTTTCTGTCTTATTGGCACACTGTGCTTACATGGTACTTGGTGGGTCAGCTCCCAAAGGCTTCAGTTGTTTGCCTGGGTCAGAAGCTGAGACATGTATAAGGCAAAGGCAATCATTATGAAGCAGTTAGCTAGCCCTGTTGATTACCTTCAAACCAACCTTTCTACTGTGAATTTTTAAAATTTACTTTAAAAAATGTGGACGAGTGTTTCACCGGCATGTATGTCTGTGCACCACATGCATACCTGGTGACTGAGGAGGTCAGAAGAGGGCATTAATTCTTTGAAACTGGAGTTATAGATGGCTGTGAGTCACCATGTGGGTGCTGGAAAAACAGTTCCAGGCCCTCTGACAGAGCAGCAAATGCTCTTAAACACTGTACTTAAGTATTGGACTCCAGCCCCCAAATCAAGTCTGAGGCAAGGCTCAGTTAAAATGCCTACTTGTCTTATATCTTTATAAGTTTCTAAGCTAGACCAGGAATAAATTAGTGTTCTTGACTAGAAAATCCCAATATCCCATCTAGGGAAGGTGTGTGGGTGTTTTTTGCCGCTCCTCCTCCTCTGATTTGTCGTTCATGGCCCAGTCACAGCAGTTTGAGGGCTATGAGCAGTGAGGCTATCTTGTTTGGGTAGTTGTAACGAGATCTGCACTCTGTAGGACAGATAAAGACACACTGAACCGCGGTGAGTTCTTGAAACTATTCTCCATTTGTCTGTTCAAATGTTCTCCACTGCACCTCACTATTAGATTCTGCCGGTATATCACAGGCTTTCCTGCTTCCATCTCTACTTTCAAACATAATCAAGGCCTTCCCCCCTCCCCACTCCCCCTCTTTAATTTGTAGGACCCCAAGCTCCAGGTATCCTGAGAGTCGTTCTGTGGCTAAGGAGATGGCGCTCTACCTGTTGTTGTTCGGAGTCAGGACACAGCCTTACCCACGCTCTTCAGCTAGTCCCTATGAGAAGCCAGTGCCGGCTTTCCGAGCACACTCCTCTGGCCCTCTTCCCAACCACATGTCATCATAGTTTCCTTCTCCCTTCACCCGGGTCAAGGTCCCTGCTCCAAGATGATCCGTCGTGCGTGGCCCCAGTTAACTATTAATCAACGCTAGTTTCACCTCAGGCCATTCTAACTTCCTCTTTCTGAAGCACTCGAGGTTTCCGTGGCCTCTTTCCTGCAGATGTCGGAAAGGCCATTCTTCAACAAGCCTGGAGGTATCCCAGCTCAGAACAGCCAAACCCGAAGTCCAAGGCTGTCTATCAAAAAGACTCTAGAGGGGCCGGCTCCGCCCCGCCCCGCCCCTCCCCTTCCATAGGCCTGTCCCGCCCACAGGCCTGCCCCTCCCACAGTCCTGCCCCTCCCATTGGCCGCTCTCGTCCATAGGCCCGCCCTTCCCATAGGCCCCGCCTCCAAAGCGCTTTCTACCTCCGCAGACCCCGCCCCCTGGTGCCCTCGCGGCGTCGCGCGGCCCAGCGCCCAACCAGTGTGGTCGCGGTGCGTCTCTCGTGCCCACTTGGTGATGCTCTGATTGGCCGCGCTCGCATCGGCCCACCCAGTTGTTCCGGTCGGCCGAGGCTCGCGCCTGCGCAGCGCGCTAGGCTGTCAGTCAGGTAAAGGGCTAGCAAGCCTGTGGCAGAGAGCAGTGCTGTCATGACTGAGGGCACGTGAGTCGCAGACCCTGGGTCTCCTGCGGGTGTTGCGAGGGATGCTGCAGGGCGGTGGCAGGGAAGGTGCCTGGACTGCGGGGTAGCATGGCTGGTGGCTCTGCATGCCTGGATTGCAGGCACCCTCACCTGGGCGGAGCCTAACGAAGGCTGCTTCCTCTCGCTGGTCCCCTCAGGTGCCTGCGGCGACGTGGGGGACCCTATAAAACTGATCCCGCCACCGATCTCACCCGCTGGCGGCTCTGCAATGAGTTGGGTCGGCAGAGATGGACTTATTATCAAGCGGAGGACGACCCTGGTCGAGAACAGACCGGGCTAGAGGCCCACTCTTTGGGACTGGACACAGTAAGTGATGTGATTCTTCAGTCACCATTTCATCCCAAGGCTGGAAGTCATCACTGGCCAGCCTTCACCATTCCTTCCTGAGCCAGAGCTCTGAAACAGCCTTGTTCAAAAAGTGGGCGTCTAGCCAATAATATATGCATATATGTACGTGTGGGTATAGTGTGATAGGAAGAAAAGCTGGCTATAAGGAGGTCAGGAAAGTTATGAAAGAAGATGTAAAGCTCATTCTGTCATGGGGCTTCTGTGGTGGATCAATGCATAAAATATTTTGGGAACTGAAAGTAAAAAAATTAACGGAAAGTTTCACAGTCTTTTCAAATGCCAAGGTCATTAAGTTGAATAGACTTCGTGTCTGGTTAATTTTGGAGTGTGATGTTTTTTTATTTGCAGGTTTTTAAAAATAATAAATTTTATAATTTTTTTTAAAAGCACTCAGGAGGCACAGGCAAGCAGATCTTTATGAGTTCGAGGCTAGCTTGATCTATAGAGCAAGTTCTAGGCCAGCTAGGTCTATGTAGTGAGACCCTATCTCAAAACAATTACAAATAAATGAGCAAAGAAGAGGGCTGGTGGCGTAGGTCGATGTTTGTGAGTGTTTGCCTCAGTTCTAATCAACAAAAAGTGCGGTGGCTTAGGGCAGGGCCTCCTTCCAGAGACAAGAATTGAAGCAGCCCCATTATTTGACTCCCTCCGCCTCAGAGACCTGTGGAAGAAGTTGCCCTGATTTGGTTTGATTTTGAGAACTCTACTTTGATATATAACTTTTGATTTGTAGGAGAATTACAAAGATGGGTATGGTTTTGTTTGCATCCACAAGATGAAATACTCAGGACCTGATTTTCTGGTTGTGTGGATCCTCAAGATGAAATACTTAGGACATGATTTTCTGGTTGTGTGGATCTGTGCATGGATGAAGTACAGCTAATCATGGAGCAGTTGGTTAGCTAACAGGCTTCCTGTGAGTCCTGGCCATCTGCTGGGAAGATCTCTAAGCAAGCACTGTGCTATTGTGTGGACCTTTTCTGAAAGGGAAGAGTTCCAGTATCATCTGGGTTCTGTGCTGGGCTTAGTTAAGATGACTTGGAAGTTTTGAAGAAGTTTATAGATCAGTGGCTGGAAGGTAAATTATGACAACATGGAATTGCTTTTTTATTGTACATGGGGTATCTTAGTTAGGATTTTACTGCTGTGAACAGACACCATGACCAGGGCAAGTCTTATAAAGGACAACATTTAATTGGGGCTGGCTTACAGGTTCAGAAGTTCAGTTCTTTATCATCAAGGTGGAACATGGCAGCATCCAGGTAGGCATGGTGCAGGAGGAGCTGAGAGTTCTACATCTTCATCTGAAGGCTGCTAACAAAACACTGACTTCCAGGCAGCTAGGATGAGGGTCTTATAACCCATACCCACAGTGACACACCTACTCCCACAAGGCCACAACTTCCAATCGTGCTACTCTCTGGGCCAAGCATATACAAACCATCACACGGAGTGAAAATTGTCATCATTCTGTCTTGTTTTAAACAAAACAGTTGAAAAATTTAAAGTAACATAGATTCTCTATTTTGACTTGGGTTGTGAATGACGAGGGTTCCTTGGACAGCAGGCACCTTCAACTCAAATCTCTTCCCTCCCTTCACAGAAGAGTTATTTCACGGACTTACCTAAAGCACAAACAGCCCGAGAGGGGGCCCTGAATGGAGTAACCTTTTATACCAAGCTGCAGGCTGAGGATGGACACTGGTCTGGTGATTATGGTGGTCCACTCTTCCTCTTGCCAGGTAGGAGGAGCATGCTACTTCAATTCAATTCAATTCAATTCAATTCAATTCAATTCAATTCAATT
>NW_021604682.1:1179552-1207093 GCF_004785775.1 Grammomys surdaster | reverse complement strand
TTCAATTCAATTCAATTCAATTCAATTCAATTCAATTCAATTCAATTCAATTCAATTCAATTCAAGGGAAAGACTGTTCTAGATTGTCAGGACATACACACGGGGTATGTTGGGGGCGGGGTGATTGACCTACCCTGATCAAGCAGGTTTAAAACCCAGGAGCTCGCTGGAAAAGCTCTGAGGGAGGGTGACTCTGTATCCCAGTTATCCTGCTGCCAGGATTAGGGAACAGTGGTGGGGCACAGCTAGCCCAGGCTAGACTGGCAAGTACTCTAATAATGGAAGCAAAGCATTCTTGAGACGAAGGGGATGGATGCTCTTGAACCCCAGTACAAGGTGGAAAGGGTACTCCCATAAGGTAGAGGCCCAGCCAGTGCCAGGGCATTGTCGAGGGGCAAGGTTAAGGATGAAGAGCTGATATCCATGCCTGTGCAGTTTGAGAACTATGATATCCCTTGTGGACTTGTCAAAGGATGGCTGAGGGAGTTCTGGCTGGGAAACCACAGGTCCAGGTTGGTGATTGCTAGAGGGACTGTAATTTGAACATACTAGTCTCTGGTCTAGTTTGGCTGGATAAGGCTCTTTGCATCCTGGATTGCCTGGTTTCTGAAGAGCCTCATACTCATGTATCAAGACCTCTTTCCACATTGAGTTGTAACTCTACTACCTCAGTAGCTGAATTCTCATGAGCACTTGAGTTTGATTCTGTAGTAGCTGCCCCTTCCTGTGCCATGCCATGAGTGTGTGTATGATAACCAGCTGTCCTGTGGCTGATGAGGATAGCCGTGTGCCCAAAGACCAGGCTTGGAATGAAGGTTTCTTGTATAGTATCATCTCTCCCCATATATGCAAAGTAGCACACACACACGTAAAAACAGTTTATAAAACACAACGGTACAGTCTAAGCAATACCTGTTATCCTAGCTGGGTGATGGTGGTGCACACCTTTAATCCCGGAACCTGGGAAACAGAGGCAGGTGGATCTCTGCGGTTCAAGGCCAGCCTGGTCTGTAGAGTGAGCTGCAGGACAGCCAGGGCTACACAGAGAAAGGCTGTCTTGAAAACAGTCACTCACTCACTCACTCACTCACTCAATCAGCTAATTAAACAAAAGCTATTATCTTATCCAAGATTACCATTTTAGTATTCCAGTCCCAAGCAGCTGTTAAAGCAAGACCTGGTTGCCCGCTATGGCCCCGCTGATCTTAAACTGGTTCTTCTTCGTCCTTCACGACATGTGTGGGAAGCCTCTTAAAGGCTCTGCAGTGTTTCTCTGACCCAGACTATGGTATTGTACCAGGCATAATCATTTAAGCTTTGCAGGCCCTGGCCTAGGAGTGTGAACTGAATTCTTCTTGGTGTTCCCTAAGCCCTGTTTCCAAAGTCATCCATTGGACTTAGGAAGAATGGCCTTCCTGGACTTGGTTGCATGGGAAGGAAAGCCACAGAGCTGCTCTGTGTCAGGGAGAAGGTTCTGAAAAGAAGGGCTTGGGTTAGCAGCACTGGGTACCCGTTACTAGCGTGGAACATCCCTGTCACCACACACAGGTCTTCTGATAACATGCCACATATCACGCATCCCTCTGCCAGCCGGGTACAAAGAGGAGATGGTGCGGTACCTGCGGTCAGTGCAGCTCCCTGATGGCGGCTGGGGGTTGTGAGTATGCTTAACAGCACATATCTCCATGTGTGTGCTTGCGTGTGTTTTATGTTCTCATGCTTGGGTTTTCAGGCAGCTGCTGAGAAGTGGGGTGACTGCAACCATGGACCTAGGGTGGGGCAGGCGAAAGCCTGGCCGGAGGAGGGTAGGCTGGTACCCATGCATAGCCTGACCACGCTTTTACCTCTGCTGTTGTGAATGGCTCTTGTGGTTGGCAGCCTCTTGGGACTCACGTGCCAAGTTAAAGCCAGCGTATTTTAAAACTGTGGAGGCAGCAGAGATGGCAGCAAATGTCGGGTCTCACAGACTCATCTCAGTCTGCTTTCCTGATGTGGTACACACTCTGGGAGTAGTGAGTAGGGCAGGCTCTGCCCAGATGGTTTTGAAACATTTGGATGTCTTCTGTTGAGTGAACTGAACTTTCCCTGGGCGTCCCTGAAGTGTGCTTTCTGTGTTGTCATGTTGGGGGGAGGTGTTACAGCAGTCTTTGCTAGGTACACTTCATTGCCAGTGTTGTTTCATTTTTTAGAAGTAGCAACAGATGACAGAAGCCCTTTCCCCATCAGTCTTATACTTCCACTAGGCACATTGAGGACAAGTCCACAGTGTTTGGGACCGCCCTGAACTATGTGGCTCTCAGAATCCTGGGTGTCGGGCCTGATGACCCTGACCTCGTGCGCGCTCGGAACATCCTTCACAAAAAAGGTACGTCCTGCATGGCATGTCAGCGTGACGAGCTCTTGTGAATGGGAATTAGTAAGATGCACCTCTGGTTGGAACACTCGGGAAAACACGAGCAGGGTGGAAACTGTTGAGTCGTTTAATAATTATTATTATTAATTTTAACTATTTGAAAAGACGTATTTATTCTTATGTGTATGGGTGGTTTTGCCTGCATGTACGTCTGTGTACCACATGCAGCGGTGCCCATGATGGCTAGAAGAGGGCGTCAGAGTCTCTGGAACTGTACTTACAGGTACTGTTGCTAGCCACCTGTGGGGTTCTGGGAACTGAACTCAGATCCTCTGCAAGAGCAGTATGTGCTTTTAACCTCTCGAGCCATCTCTCCAGCCCTAATTTTATTATTTTTAATTAATTCATTGATTAGTTAATTAGTGTGTGTGTTTGTTTTGTGTGATGGGTATGCACTTAGCCTAGCTGCAACTTGAATTTTTTTGGGGGGTGGTGGTGTTTGTTTGTTTGTTTTGAGACAGGGTCTCACATAGCTCAGGCTAGCCTTGAACTCACAATGTAGCCAAGGTTGGCCTTGACCTCCTGATCCATGTCCCGAGTGCCGGGATTACAAGCACACACTACCGTGCCTGGTTTATGGAGTGCTGGGAAGGGATTGAACTCGGGGCTTTGTGCCTGTGAGGGAAGCCCTCTACCAGTCAAGCTATAGTCTATAGTTTAAAGCAATTTGGTATTTTATAGCCTGCTTTCTTCATGAAAAGCAGCATGCTAATACAGTGCTAGTGGGATGGTCCACACAGTCTGCCTTTTGGAGGCAGCTGAGCTCCAGGTTAGCAGCCCCAGTGAGGGAGTTCTCATCCCCTCCACACTTGTCATCTTCTCATCCCCTCACACACACATCATGAGCCTGGACACGATTACTTCTCTCCTCACCTGTGGGCTTTAAAGTCCCTTCCAGGCCTGAGCAGGCCGCATGGCTCTCTCTGCTCTTAGAACAAAGCTTCTTGTTCCACTCTCCTGCCGCAACACCTCCTGTGGGCCTGCACTCTGCCCCTCCGAGGCCTACGCTCCTGTCTCGCTCTTTGCTACTTGTTCCAGGGCCTCCTTTCATTTCGCCAAAGTGTTTTCCTGCCTCAGGGCTCCCCTGCACCCTCTCCCCTCACCCCACGTTCCACCCTCACCCGGCCGTCTTGGAAACTCCTCTTCACACTTATAAATGTGCCTTACATTTCACTCCTTCAGGATGTCTTTCTGATCTCCCAGGCTAGGTGAAGTGTTCTGTATGCATTAAGAAACTCTGCAATCTTCTTTGAAGTCTCTGTCCCTGTTGTGACTAAGTAAGTCATCAGGAGCCTCCGACGTTATTGATCTTGTACTCTCAAAGTTCCCTTCTGTCCTCCTGTCGCTCTCTTGTTCTAATGCTTGCCCAGAAGAGGAATGTGCTTGCGTCATGCTTTCACTACTAGCTCTCTTGGTCTTTGTGACTTTGACACACTTGAATTTAGGACAGAACTTATAAAATGTGTGTAAATCAGTGTTGCCCTGTGTTGCACAAGAGACTGTTGCTTGGTAGGGGCAGGGAAGGCTCTGAACGTGGGGCTGCATGTCCTGCATGTCCTGCAGTCACTTGTGCTAGGCTATCTGCAGAATGGAAACACACAGATATGCAGCTTGGGCTTGTTGGAGAAAGAACAGCCAAGCAACACCCCCCCTTCCCTCTTCCTCTAGGCTCATGCCACTGTGTGTATCTGGGTCCCCCCCTCTCTGAGCTACCTGTGCAGGTAGCTGCTTTCATGTGTTCCTGCTTGGGGACAGGGGTATAAACAGCTCTTTGCAGGTTGGACACACCTGTTCTTGGCTACTGTTTCTACCCAGTGGCTGTGGTGTTTTAGGCAGGTATGGAATATGTCTTCTTATCTGGGAGTCACAGGACTCATGGAAGGCTGACCTTTAGCTCATGCAAGAAAGGGCACAAGAGAAAGCTGCAAGCCAGTATTCACTGTAACGGTAGCTGATTGTTCCTTCTGTCTTTGCAGGTGGTGCAGTGGGCATCCCTTCCTGGGGGAAGTTCTGGCTGGCTGTCCTGAATGTTTATAGCTGGGAAGGACTCAATACCCTCTTCCCTGAGATGTGGTATGCCTGCCCTCTGCCTCTTGCACTTCCTTCTCATAGATTGATGAGACCTAATGGGGTGGATTAGCATCTCACTAGAGGCGCTGATATGTTCTATAGATAAATAGAAAGAGGACTCTTTTAGGCAAAAGCAAGGCATCAGACTACCCAGCTCTGTAGCAGGCTGTGGGGCCCTGTAGGGTAATTACAGTACCCATTGTGTGGCTTGGTCTTTGTGGTAATAGACAACAGATCATACCTGGTAATTAGAAAAACTCAGAGTATATATAGAAGTAAAGGAAAGGACCTACCCCCCCACCCACCCCCACCAATCCCTGTATCTCTTTCTTAACTAATTTATGGTAAATGTTTGGGAAGTCCTAGATATTATTTCACCAATAAGCACTTACTTGTGCATCTTTAAATTTTGTTTTTTTTGTTTTTTGTTTTTTTTTCAGTATTTACCCAACAGAGTCAATGCCTATTCCTTACTAACTGAAACCTATGGTCTTTGTATTTTTCTTTTTTGTGAATATCTTATAAAAGCATTGGCGCCATATGTAATGCGTGCATAATTTACCCCCAGATTACACATACTAGGCGGTAAGGTCCCCCAAACCATACAGAGTGCATGCAGAGCCTGCTATCCTCTTGAAGACAGAGTTGGGGGATGCTGTGGTATAAATCTCACATGCAGAAAGACAGGATGCGAGGGGCTATTTGGGAAGGACAGCAGGGTCCTGAAACAAGAACTGGAAGGCTTTTTTTTTTTTTTTTTTTTAACTAGAAGACTTTGCTCTGCACGCTGGTTGAGTGGGATAAGTGTGTGGCAAATGCCTGGCCCAGTGAGAGCTGTGAAGAGAGCTATCCACGTGTAGGGCAGGGTGGGTGTACTGTTACTTGAAATGCAGAGGTATATTAGACTTGCGCTAACATCCAGTGGTCCGTCACTGGCAGCTCTCCTGGCTAGGGGCTAGACTTGCCTGGGGAGGTGCAGCCAGAGGAAAACCTTGTCAGGGTGGAGTGGGGGGCGAAAGCCTGGGGCTTCTGGTCTGTGTCCTTACACTGTAGGGCTCCTCCTATGACTATATGTGGAACTAGCTCCCTAGTCATTTGGCTTGGGACATAGATGCAAGTGTGTATAAAATGGATGAATGTTTTCACAGCAGCATGCCTGGAGGGGCCCAAGGCCTCAGGGCTGGTAACAGTGTAGGCTTATGTTCTTCTGTCCCTCGGACACAGCCTGCCTCTTCCAGGCTGTTTCCTGAATGGGTCCCTGCGCACCCCTCCACTATCTGGTGTCACTGCCGGCAGGTCTATCTGCCCATGAGCTACTGCTACGCCACTCGGCTAAGTGCCTCAGAGGACCCACTGGTTCAGAGCCTCCGCCAGGTAAGCCTCGTGGTCTCTAGGGACCTTGTGAGGAAATGGCACACAGCCTTTGGGGTCTTGGGCCTCGGGAGCTTGACTGCTTCTCAGTACTGTGGGGGTCCTAAGGAGTCGCTGCCTTCTCGCCTGTAAGCGAACGTAAACTGCTCAGAGGGATCTGGGCTATGGGAAGGGCATCTGCCGTTGCACAGTGTCCCGGTGTCACTTGGAGAGCTCAGAAGCTGCAGTCCTAGCCTGTGCTTGCAGTGACTGTTCTTGGGACTAAGCCCTAAGATGGACTTTGGGAGCAGGGTTTGCACTAGAGTGGGACCTAGGCTCTTAGGGCTGGGACAGTTCCTCAGATTAGCACTGGTATAAATGAACTAGCCAGACCTCACACCCTGTAGTGATAATTCATTGGATGTCCCTACCCCTGAACAGAGATATGACCCAGAACCCTGAGAGTGCACAGCCACTCCTGGTTAGAGTTAGTTTACCTTCTCTGTCTGCTGCTTCTGCTAGGCACTCAGGTATGCCCTGCCCTTTAGGAACTCTATGTGGAGGATTATGCCAGCATCGATTGGCCAGCACAGAAGAACAACGTGTGCCCCGATGACCTGTACACGCCACACAGCTGGCTGCTGCGTGTGGTGTATGGTGGGTGCCTCCTGAAGGTTGGGGGAGCCTGGGCAGTGCACAGTTAAGATGCTGCTCGGCTTTCCATGTTAATTCATTCACTCTGTCACTGCAACACACGACCTCTGTGCTGGGCCCTGGCGTGGGAACCGGAAAGGCATATCCTTGCTCTGGTCCCCCAACAAGAACCAGCCCCTGCCCAGTGATACCCACTCAGCATCACCTAAGCAGGGCAGGACATGGTGGGAGATAGGAAGCAGTCCTTCCTAGATGGGAAGGAGGAGGGATCCCAGGGGCAAGGAGAGGTCCAGATGCTGTACTGTTGAGGACCCATTCGCCTCTGAATAACTAGGGTGCAGCCCGCCCCACATATCTCTCCTAGTGCCGGGTGTTCACTCACGTCTTCTCCCCTGCAGGCCTCCTCAACCTGTATGAGCGTTTCCACAGCACCAGCCTGCGGCAGTGGGCCATCAAGATGCTGTATGAACACATTGTAGCTGACGACCGGTTCACTAAATGCATCAGCATTGGCCCGGTCAGTGTTCTTCCTCTCTGGTCCCTAGAGCAGCTTTGGTGGCACTGAGGTCCTTCAGATGTCCTAGGAGCTAGGCTCTGTCAAGCTAGGAATGAGGCAGGCTTATTTCCCAGATCCCAGCACATCTCCATTTGGGTCAATACATTTGAAGCACCACCTGGATCCATTCTCTGGGCTCAGTCAAGCTCTTTCTCCCATTGCCCTGCCTGGCTTTTGTCTGAGTCTGAATGCCTCCTGGAAGACTACTTCTCGAGCTTCCTGGCCAACTGGGTGGGGCGTTTCCCCCTCTGCTCTTCACAGATCCCACCCCTAGATAATTCACCTTCCACCACTTAGAGGTGGCAGGGTTATGGGGGAATGAAAACAGCAGGACTCTCATGTTCAGCTTCTGGTCTCTCTCGCATCTATCTGTGGATGCCAGGCGAGCTTCTGATTTCGATGTGCTTCCTGGGCCTGGCCAACTGTGTACACACTGAGGGATCTTGAGGAGCACACACCTGAGGCTGTAGTCATATACTGGCCAGAGTCACTAGAGAAAGGAAGCTGTCCTCATGGATGAGACACAGTCAGGATGTGGGCTGGGATATTGGTTACGGTACTGTGGTTGGTTGCCTATAGGTTCTCCAGATAAACACAACTAGCACTGAGCTTCCTCCTCTCTCTCTGTGGACTCCTGGTCCTTCTTTGACTCACCCGAGCTTGCCCAGATTCTTACTAGCTTCAGTTTGAGTCTATTCCCAGGGCCGTGGATGTATAGCAAATACTTAGGAAACCCCTTTAGGACAAATGAGGCCCCAGCCCACGGTAAAGTTGCATGGGTCCTGATGGCCATATATCCTACAGATCTCAAAAACCATCAACATGCTTGTCCGTTGGTCAGTGGATGGCCCATCCTCCCATGGCTTCCAGGAGCACGTCTCTCGGATCAAAGATTACCTTTGGTGAGTGTGGTTGAGTAGTCACTGGGATGTGGGGCAGAGTGCTCCCCAGAGACACGCAGCTATAACGCTGGGCCCCATGGCTCATCTAGTTAGGGGGCGAACCGTCAAGCCTCTGAGAATGTTTTATGGAATCGGGAGCATTGCCAGTTAGATTGTCTTGGGAAGTAACTAGCAGTAACCATGGTAATTCTCAGAGTCAGAGCCAGGAAGCCTAGGGACGCTGTGCCCAAGGTAGGGACTGTCACAAGGGCAGGGAGCCCTGTCCTTACAGAGGCCAGCTTCTCTGGTGGTGGTATGAGATAGGATAGCTAGGTAGACCAGCTCTAGAAGCCTACGGCACAGGCTAGTGCCCCTGGGTAAGCTGCTGTCTTGTTTCTGCTGGATGTAGCCCTTGTGCTGTGAGCCTAGCTGGGCAGCACTGAAGTCAGCACTGAGGAGAGGTGGGTAAGGATGCTGCCAGGGGGATCTGTAGGCTCTTTTGCATGTGTGTAGCTCCTTAAACCTTGTCCCTAACATAATCTTTTCTTGTCCCCATAGGCTGGGCCTTGATGGCATGAAAATGCAGGTAAGGGCGTAGAACGGAGGCTGCTGGCTCTCTCTGTAACCATCTCCACCTCTCTCTTTTTAATCTGTTTAGATTGATTATGCTTCAAAAGTGACAGTCAGGCATGGTGGCACTTAGCCCGTAGTTGATTAAAGCAGGAGGAGTGTGTTTGATACCAGACAGTGCTCTACAGCAAGACCCTGTTTCTGAATTAAAAGAGGGGGTGGGAGTGGGTCAGGAGTGACAAACCATGAAAAAAAAAAAAGAAAAAAAGAAAAAATTACTTCCTCAATACGGTCCTTTAATCCTCATGTCTGTGGGGCTGTGGGCACCTCCTGGTCTTTATGGTTTGCTGTATGTTCTCACATGTCCCTCTGTGGTCATTCTTCAGAGCGGACTAAACCATTACAGATGCAGGCTTGACTCAGATCCCCCAGAAACCTTCATCCTATTACTGTGATGGGGAAGTGGCTCTGGGTGGTAATGGTGTCTCTATAAGGATGTCTGGATATTCCTCTGGCAGCCCAGTGAGAGCTGTGTGTTCTCAGCTCGCAGGAGGACCCTAGAGATTATAGTCTTTAGCCGCCAGTACAGGAGGAGCCCCCAGGTCAGAGAGGTGGGCCCAGGCCTGAGAACTGTTCCTTTCTGTGGTACCTAGTGGTAAAGGAGGGTATAGTTGCGGTTGCTCAGAACAAGCAGGAAGTGGTTTGCTGGAGATATGATGTTGGTGATAGCACGTGATGTATGGTCAGCTTTCCCCTAGATCATTCTAGGGCTCTAGCCAAAGGGTGGGCAGTGGATATGTTTCTCTCTGATCATGTGTTTAGCTGGGATCTTAGGCCCCTACAGAGCTATGAGGGAGCTTAGGTCTGATCACCCTGTAGGATTGGGAGCTGGAGTTCCTGTCAGATATTTAAAGATCCTGAACAAAACCCACTGTGGGCTTGATCATCCATTTCCTACACTGAGACCCAAGACTGCTATTCAGAAAACCAGATTCCCAGGGTGGGATTTGAAGGGACCTTTCTTGCTATATCAGGGCCACAGTAATGTGTCAACTGGGTCCTTGACACCTTAAGCATACTTGGAAATGGGGGGGCCTTTGTTTCTAGTTGTCCCATGACTGGGGTACCATGCTGTCCTGGGGTATGGAGGAGTCTTCAAGGGAACATACGGTTCCGAGTATCCTGAGAAAGCGCAGTTCTGCCAGGGCCTGTGAAGGCAGGTGGGGCTCTAGTACCCATGTCTGCCTGCAAGATTGAGTGTTCTTCCATTCCTTTGTCAGCTACTAGGGTGCTCAGGGCTCAGAATCTGCTGTAGGGCGTTAACTGGGCACTCTCTGACAGGCTGTGTCCTGGGAGGAGTCAATGGATGGGGTTGCTCTAACAGCTCGTCTCTATGACAGGGCACCAATGGATCACAGATCTGGGACACTTCATTTGCTATCCAAGCACTGTTGGAGGTATGTGGCTGTATTTCTCTGGGCAGCCCCCACGGGATCTTCCTGTGTGCATAAGCTACACATGCACGCTGAAAGAAATTATGCGACTTACCATGCCTCTGTCACTTGCCTGTCTCCCAGTCCCCTGGTGATAATCCTAAGCAAGTACCAGCTTTACTTTGTAACCCGGATGCTAAACTGGAGCTTTGTGGGGATAGCCCAGGGGGTGTGAGTGGGCGGGTGGTCCCTGGGCTGGGTGGGCCTGAGGCTCTTAGAACATTAGCTGCTACCTGAGCTAGAGAGAAAGAGTGTTTCTCTGCAGGTGGGGTGAGAGCAGTGAAATCCCGAGTGTGTCTTTGGACAACCCGGGGCATAGGCCAGGTTCAGCTTCCAGAGGTCAGGACAGTGGGAGTCTGGTAACTGTCCAGGGTGGTCTCTTCCGTCCGTTCCTGTCTTTAGTCACATCTCACTGTCTTTTCTATCTTTAAAGCTGGGAACGTTAGGAAACCTAGAAAACTCTTTAAGATGTGTCAGTTTCTGGAGGTGGGGGTGGGTTAGCAAGATATCGCCAGGACACTGGAGGACTGGCTCAGCTGTGCTACCCTGCTGTCTTCTAGGCACGTGCACACCACAGACCTGAGTTTCTGCCCTGCCTGCAGAAGGCTCACGAGTTCCTGCGGCTCTCACAGGTGAGGCCCGTGCCCTTTCCTCGTCTGCCCTGACTCCCCGAGATGGCTTCCTTAGCCTGCTTCTGTGCTGCTCTGCCCTGCCCTAGACCATGTTGGTGCACCGAGTCACCCTAAGGTAGCTCCGGCCATGGCCTGCAGTGGCTCATCACTCGATAGAGATTTTCTGTTCTTGTTACTGGAACAACTGTGTGCGGAGGGCCAAAGCCAGCCTATGGCACAGTCAGGAGTTGTATTCTTGAGTGTCACAGCTTGTTCACATCCTAGCCATCTTTGAGGTGCCTCAGGCCTGTGGGTGCCATCCATGAAGCCATGTGTAGCCATCTGGTTTGCCAGATCACTGTTTCTATTCCCCTGTCCTCTGATCCCACTGGGATGTAGCTACCTGGGGATCCTCCAGGCAGCTGATGCCCATGCCTGTCTGGGGTATTAGGGGTGTGTCGGCACCGTGTCTTCCATAGCAGGGCATACACTCAGTGGTGGGCCCCACGGCACATGCAGACCTGTTGTCTTGCTCCTTGAACTGAGTCATGCAGCCCAGGAGTACTGAGCTGGTGAAGCTGGACAGGAGAGTAGGTTGTTCAGCCCTCTGTGGATGATCTAACTCCCAAGTAGTGATGAGGCCGTATGGGGCTCATGGGTGTCACGGTGCACTGACTGTGGATGGCAGATGGCAGCACAGGGTCCCAGGCACCAACACGTTTCTGTTTTCCACATATGCTCCTTGCTACTATCCAGATCCCAGACAACTTCCCTGACTATCAGAAGTATTACCGCCATATGCACAAGGTATGTATGGGTGACCCCACCCCAAGCCCGAAGCCCAGCTGTCTTCCGTCCCTCTGAGGAGGGCTTTCGGTTGCTTTTCTAGCTTCTCATTCTGTAGATACCTTGTGTCAGGGCCTTCGTTATCCCCTGAGGTAGCCTGTACCTCTGTGGCCAGGCTTCAGGGTCATTCAGGTATCTAGCACACACAGAGGCTAAGTAAAGAGCGGAGCATTGAGCTGGAGTGTTGAACTCAAGGCGGAGGGTATAAGGAACTCAGGGCCAGCATCAGCCGCCTTTGCTGTAAGGGCTTGCTGATAGATGCAGGCTATGGAGTATGATGGTGACGTAGTGGGGTCCCTGGGGCGCACCTGCTGCTGTTTAGGTTCCGGACCTGTTTTATTGCTGAGATCTGAGGGCATTCGGGATGGGCATGAAGTCCTAGATAGTCCCTGTGCTGAAGCCGAAGTCTGCTCAACTATGCCCAATTTAGGTGCTGCCGTGCGTTGGTGGCTGGGCCTCTCCTGGCTGTTACAGCTCTGTAGGGAGGAGCACTGCTGCACTCTCTCCCTGTAGGGCGGTTTCTCCTTCAGCACACTGGACTGTGGCTGGATCGTTGCTGACTGCACAGCCGAGGCTTTGAAGGCCGTGCTGCTCCTGCAGAATCAGTGTCCCTCAATCACCGAGCACATCCCCCGAGAGCGGCTTTGCGACGCTGTGGCTGTGGTGAGCGTCTGCCTTCATGCTTGCTTCTGGGGTTGTGTCTTAGCAGACTCAAACTGAATTGTAGGACGTCAGAGTCTGAGACTGCACCCTGGGATAGATCCTTGGAACTTCGGTTGGGTACGAAGGCTCTGTGCTGGAAGATACGGTGCCTAGCCTATCCCAGAAGTTACAAGGAGGCCATGTGGTACCCAGGGCTTCTCTTCTTAGCCTGAGGCTCAGGGAACTGCCCACATTAGTGACAGGATTTCTGCAGGTCTCCTTTGGGAGGGTTGGTGGTCTGTGCTAGAAATCCAAAGGGTTGGAAATGTCTGTTCGTCTTTGTGCAAAGTCCTTTCGGCACATCTGGTTTCTGTGTATATTTTTCCATGGGGGTCTGTATTGGAGTATGTCTCCAGATGTTGTGCAGCTGCATGGGGTACCTATCAAGCATGAAAGCTGGCTTCTTATCCCTCCTTCCCGTCCGATTGGTTAGTGATGCTTCGGCAAAGTCATGGTGTTCTTGTATGCTCAGTTGTCTGGGTGTCTTCTCTGGTTTCAGTTGCTAAGCTTGAGGAATTCTGACGGAGGATTCGCTACCTACGAGACTAAGCGTGGCGGGCATTTGCTGGAGCTGCTGAACCCCTCAGAGGTCTTTGGTAAGTGTTGACTAGCAGCGGGTGTGTAGACCAGGCTTGGCAACACTGGCAGGTCCATGTAGAACCCTCTATGAGCCCCAGAGTATACAGTGCCTGCATTTTTCTGTCTCAGGCCATGGAGACCTTAGGCTGGGGTTATACTCCCCTGTTTATCCACAGGGCCTTGTGCTGTGTGGAGACTGCCATGTGCCCTGCATACACTCAGTGACTCCCAGCACTTGTAAGGACCTATGTCAAGGGCTCCCTGGCCATGACTATTGTCACTAAAGTTCTATTCTGTCAGGGCAAGCTATCTCGTCACAGACTCTGGAGCCTGCTCTCCCCTTCCCTTATGCTGTCTACTTATCATATGCTTTGAGCTGTCATACACGTGGGGTTTTGGGGTGGGGTAGCAGTGGTAATAGCCCGGCTGTTTTGTGTGTGTTTCTTATAGCCTAGGCATGCAGGTCTCACTGTGCCCACTGTGGCCACTCTGCCCAGGTTGATCTTGGGTTAATGTCTGGGTGTAAGTCCTGCATGCTTCAACACCCTTGCTCACCACAGTCTGGCCTGAGCCATAGAGCGCTCAGGTACCTCCTTCTTCCTTTCTAGGAGACATCATGATTGACTACACGTATGTAGAGTGTACCTCTGCAGTGATGCAGGCACTGAAGCACTTCCACGAACACTTCCCAGACCACAGGACAGCAGAGATCAGGTAAGGAAGGTAAGGCAGGACTGAGTAGGGCCACAGCTCAGCATTCCCTGACATCAGACCATGGTTCTTCAACAAGATGAGTGGAGGCACTGGCTTGAGTAAATAGTGTGTGTGTGTGTGTGTGTTTGTCTCTGTGCCTCTGTGTGTGAGTCTCTGTGTGTGTAGGTCTGAGAAAGACAGTACAACTGTAACATGAGAATGAGTTATTTTTCCTATCTTCTTGAACATGTTTTAAAATGGACATACATACTTAGCGTCTCCACCAGTGTCTAGGTAAACAGCTGCTAAGTGTTCTTTCATGTTGGGAGCTAATGAATGGTCAGAAGCTCTTGAGATTGTTATATGGGGACCCTCACGTCACCCGATTTACACCCCTTTGTCCTTCCCCCATGAAGGGACTGCCCTTCTGTGTAACAGCCATTTCTTTTGTAATGGCCAGTTCTGCTACTTTGTAAAGGCCGGCCGGTTCTGCTGCTCTGGTCCGCTGGTCAGGGTCTAGCAAGAGAGAGAGTGGGGACGGAGGAAGGGCGAAAAAGGGAGCAAGAAACGCAAGAGATAGATACAAGACAGAGTCCGGTGGAGTCTCTTCAAGTCTCTTCTTTATTCTCCTCTCTTCTATATTCTCCTCACTCCTTCAGTCTCCTGACACCTCCCACCTTCTCACTCCTTCCACCTTCTATCTTCTCAATAGAAAGGAAATCCTGGGTATTTATACCCTTTACCACGTGACTTGCCCTCGTAGACAAGCTCAACTGAAGCTACTACGTCACATGCCTTGTAGCCATGGATACCAGGAGCACCTTGCAGCTGGGGGCACTAAACAGTGTAACAAGATGTTTATCAGAGTGTGCTCAGCTGTTGCAGGCTATTGAAAACAAGTCTCTTGTCAGGGTAATGGCTCGAGATGTCTGTAAAGATGATAGCCACTTTCGGCTAGGAGTCGGCTCCCAACACTTCTGTACTCTCAGTCATGGTTTGCTGTCTCTCTCTTTGACCCTGCCTCGGTGGAGCCCCACACTGGCCTGTGTTGGCTCCTTTCACTGTTCGTTACATGGAAGTGCAGGAATGTTTCATTTGCTGGAAGTAACTACACGACAGCCCGTCCCTTCCGCTGGTTCCTGCATCCTTTTGGTCTGCCTTGTTTGTGATGTTTCTTGAGTCTTGGAGAGGTTGTATATCTGTTCATTTTCTCCATCTTTGGTTGAACATGGGGCTGTTCTGACATAGCAACAATTCCTTTGTCTCAGGAGCTTGACTGGTTATGAGTCTTTGTGTACACCTCTCATTATTAAAGTCACCATCCGTGACTGGTGACAGCCGAAGGCGGCAGGAATGTAAGGTGTAACACAAACGTTTAGAAGGGGCACATCAGATCTGTTTAATAAAGCAGTGTCAGTGGCCTCCTCATGGGGCCTATGATTTTCCTACCCATGACCTTTGCCCTGGCTTGCATATCACACGTGAGTTTCTTCCTTCGGAGGGGGCCTTACATCACAGCAGGAAGCCGTAAAGTTGCATTTTCTTACTATTGTTTTAATGTTGTGTTACTGTTGTATTAATGGGCACATCTTACCTGACGTTTCTACTGTGACAAGCGGGGTCCATAGCTGAGCTGAACTGTTGGAGATAGTCCTACAGCAACAGCCTACCTGCTGTCACCAACAGCCTATATGCTGTCTTCAGCATTATGAAAGCCAGCTCGCAAGGAAGTAGTTTCTGCTTTTGTCTTAACCTAATTTTGCCAAAGTACATGGTGTCTAAACAGTAGGGACTATCAGGCTGGAGAGATGGCTCAGTGGTTAAGATCACTGACCGCTCTTCCAGAGGTCCTGAGCTGAGGTCAATTCCCAGCAACCACATGGTGGCTCACAACCATCTGTAATGGCATCTGATGCCCTCTTCAAGTGTGTCTGAAGACAGCTACAGTGTACTCATATACATAAACATGTAATTCTTAAAAAAAGAAAATCCAGTAGGGACTATCTACTTTTGTTTTGCAACCAAAAAGAGTGACAGTGTCCTTACGGTTTGAGGGGCCTGTCTAATAGCTCCAAGGGAGGTAGCCCACTCCTAGCATTGAGAAAGTTCACCAAAAACCCATAGATAAAACAATATACATTAAAAGAAAGAGTGAGAGATAAAGCTTGGAGAGATGGCTCAGTTAACAGCATTCAGACTGATCTCCTTTGTCCCCATGAAACAAGGCATGCCTGGTACCTCCATCTCCCACTCTGAGACCGTGAGCCCAATTAAACTCTTTCTGCTGTAAGTTGCATGGTTGTGGTGTTTCATCACAACATCAGGAGAGTAACTAATACAGAAGCTGGTACTGAGATAGATTGCCGTGAGGGACCCAAGCATGTTTCTTTGGAGAATGCGGAAGGCTTTGTAATGTTGGACTAGAAAAGTAGTTGAACGCTGTTTGTAGATGACAGACCATCCTAGTAGGATGTTGGGAGACAGTGCGGAGAACTATGCCACCCGTGGAAGCCCAGCTCAACTGGGCCGCAGAGCATTCTGGTGATACTTTAGCAAAGACAGCTATTTTCTGCCTTCTCCTAAGAACTTGCCTGAGGCTGAACACGTTAGTAATTGCTCGTAGGCAGGTGTACAATGAAGAAAGGCAAATGGGACAGAAATACAGATGCACAGTTTGAAGAGGGAATTTACCTCGGGAGCCAGGCTGTGCTGAGAGAGAGCATGTGTTTCCCTAAACTTTGCCAGCCTGTGTTCCCTCCTGTGTCCCATAGCTGCTTCCCCCCACTCCTTGAACATGAAACGCCCCCCCTACCCCGTATGTTTTGATCTGTTTGAAGGGAAGTTGTTCTCATTCTCCTGAGACCCTTGTGTGGGCAGGATTGGGGAAGGCTTTGTAATCTGATCTGCAATGGTCAGCGGGCTAACCGCCTGTGTTACAGGGAGACCCTCAACCAAGGCCTGGACTTCTGCCGAATGAAGCAGAGAGCTGACGGCTCCTGGGAGGGGTGAGTAGACAGCCGGTGGAAGGTGGTATGCACCGGGGGCAGTCTGTCCTTTCTGCCCTCGTCCTGGGAGCCTCGGGGAGCTGGGGCTTCCTGGATGTCGTCGTCCTTGGCTGATGCTCCCTGCTGCATGCACCGGCAGGTCTTGAGTGCCTGGGTTGGAGGAGGCTGTGGCTGAGCCAGGTGAACAGTACCATCTTCAGGAGGTCACACTCCCGCTGCCTGGGATGTGTGTGAGCACTTCTTTTACCAGCTGCCCAGGCCCCTTCCTCCCTCTTTCCTCTCCCTTTCCAGCCCTCCGTCCTCTTTCTCTGTTTCTTACTCTCTCTTTGGTTTTGTGAGACAGTGTCTTGCTGTATGTCTCGGGCTGGTTTTAAATTAGCAATCCTCCTGTCTTAGCCCAGTGCTGGGAATGTACCCCCATTCTCCAGTCTAGTTCTGCCCTCCCTAGCTGAGGTTGTCCCAGTACCTGGATGGAGTACCTGTGCTCTCCCTTAGAGTGAAGACCAAGTCTGACATTCTCTTCTGTTCCCTCCAGCTCCTGGGGGGTTTGTTTCACCTACGGCACCTGGTTTGGCTTGGAAGCATTCGCTTGCATGGGGCATACCTACCAAGACGGGTGAGTGTGGCTTTCAGGCAGATGGCGGGTGAGGGCATTGCCAAGATAACTCTTCTGTTTTCTGTGCTGTGATAAAGCACTGGCCAACAGCCCCTTAGGGAAGAAAGAGTTTACTTCAGGCTTATACTTTCAGATCATAGTCCATCCTTGAGGGAAGTTAGGGCAGGAACTGAAGTGGAGACCATGAAAGAAAGCCCACTTAGCCAACTCCCTTACACAGTGGGCTGGACCCTCCCACTTTCTTCCATTGTTCTCTCTTCCCTGGTGACCCTGTGTTGACAGTAAAACTAAGCAGGCCAGTAGTGCTCTGCCATGGTGGTCTTTTTCCTTTGATATTTTATTTTAATATTTTTTAAACAGGTAAGATCACTATTTCAGAAAATGGGAATTCTAAGGACATATTTTCTTGGCTCATAAGCCTTGCCTAGGCATTACCTCAGCATCTTTCAAATCTCTCATCCTGATGAGAAAGGACTAAGGTCTTGGAATTCAGGAAAAGAGAACTTGGTTCAGGCCCTGTCTCTGGCTGCCCTAGCCAGCGCTTCTAGATCTAGTGGGTTTGGAAATCAGGGACGCTGTGCTGAGGCAGGTGCAACCCAGGGATGCCTCATTCTGTGTGCCCACATACCCAGCCTACAAGTGTCTGTAGCTGCAGAGTATTTTCCTCTGTGCCCAGCAACTCTGTGAGACATGTGCGCCCGTATCCACTCACTTCTGCAGGCCACCCTGTGACGCTAAGGCAGCCTGTCAGGATGTGGATTCACTCAAGTCATGATGGCCCAAACCTCCTGCTCTCTCTACAGGGCTGCTTGTGCAGAAGTAACTCAGGCCTGCAACTTCCTCCTGTCCCGGCAGATGGCGGATGGTGGCTGGGGGGAGGACTTTGAGTCCTGTGAACAGCGGCGGTATGTGCAGAGTGCCGGGTCCCAGGTCCACAGCACGTGCTGGGCCCTGATGGGTTTGATGGCTGTCAGGTAAGGGCAAAGGGAATCATCTGTGGGAGTGTATACTAGGGACAGCCAGCTTTGAGAAGGTGGCCTAGGGTAGGGACAAATGTGGGAAGATGTGAAAAGAGCCCCAGGACTGGACCACTATTCCTCTGTAACTGTGGATGGAGACAGCTTCAGAAACCACATCCCCGATTCCTAGGCTAAGTGGCAACCCGTGTGGATAAGGGTACCTGCAGAGAGACTCCTCTCTTAGACACGGTCCACCTGTCCATTGGTAGTCGGAACTTGATGGCAGAGCAGGAGCATCTGGGCCTGAGGGCTGTGGTGGGGAGCTGAAAGCACTGCCTCAGTACTCAGACTACAGCTGCTTCTAGCCCTCTTGTATCCATATTGAGCCACATGTACTGCACTGGTGTCCACAGGGGCACATATGCATCTGGATGCACATGCAAGTGCGTATCTATGTTTAGGTGTATACCTATGTGTTCACACAGGTGTAGGAGTATAGACACACCTGCTGTCTTAGCCTGTGTTGCCGCAGTACATTTGAAGCCATTTGGAGATCTTCTTGAAATCCCCACAGTCAGTGTGTACAGGGAGCCCAAGGGCAGGAGAGTCGTCAGTCTGTTCCTACTCTGTCCCCCACTGGTGGCCTTGCTTCTGTCAGATGCTCAGTGCATCAGAGCACCTAGCTTCTGTGGTTTCCAGTCAGCAGGTGACCAAGGGGGCTGGCTTATAGGTTCAGAGGTTCAGTCCATTATCATTAAGGCGGGAGCATGGCAACGTCCAGGCAGGTATGGTGCAGGAGAAGTTGAGAGTTCTACATCTTCATCTGAAGGCCTCTTAAGAGATTTACTTTCAGGCAGCTAGGACTAGGGTCTTAAAGCCCACACCCACAGTAACATACCTACTCCAACAAGGCCATACTTCCTAATAGTGCCACTCCCTGGCCCAAGCATGTACAACCCATCAGATTCCACTCCCTGGCTCCCATAGGCTTATTCAAACATATGAGTCTATGGGGGTCATCTATGGGGGCTGTATGTAAACATAGCATAATAAAAAATACATTTACTCCAACTTCCAAAGTCCCCATAGTCTATAGCAATCTCAACAGTGTTACAAGTCAAGAGCTCAAGGTCTCTTCTGAGATCCATCCAATCACTTAACTGTAATCCCCAAAGCAAGACCCAAACTGTAATTCCCAAAGGAAACCAGCTGGACAAACTCCAGACTCTGCATTTCCATGTCTGATGTCAAAGCTATCTTCAGATCCCAACTCCTTTTTCCTCTTTGTTGACTGCAACAAACTTCTTTCTCCTGGGCTGGTTCCACTCCCTGTTAGCAGATTTTCTCAGCAGACAGCCTATGGCTCTGGCATCGCAGAGGTCTCCAAGGCAACTGCAATGTTACAGCTTCTTGTTTCAATGTCTGGGATCCACACATGATCTTCTGGGCTCCTCCAAAGGGCTGGCCTCACTTCTCCAGCTCTGCCCTCTGTAGCACTCTAAGCTCTGGTTGACTCCACTCCACTGCCGTTGCTGTTCTTGGTGATCATCCCATGGTACTGGCATCTCCAATGCACTGGGGTCTTCTGCTGCAACTAGGCTTTACCAATAGCCTTTCATAGGCTCTCTTCATGGTGCCAAGCCTCAATTCCTTTGCCTGACCCCTTCAGTCCTGGACCATCAACTGCAACTGGGGCTGCACCTTCACCAATGGCCTTCCCTGGCCTCTCACTGTGCCAAGCCTCAGCTGCTCTTCATGACCCCTTCATGCCTTCAAAACCAGTACCACCTGGGTGACTCTTATACATTACCAAGTCCAGCCACAGCATGAGGTACAGCCCTGGCTATCTCAGGAACACAGGTCCTTTGTGCTCTCAGAAAATACTTTCCAGAAGATTTTACCTCAGTGATGCTGGTCTCTTCTTAATCACCACTAATTTCTTAGCTCCAGCTAACCAGCATCAATTGTCCCAGTTGTCCCTTCTATTCTGGACTCTAAAGCCAGAGCCCCTTGGTCAGAGCTGCTGAGTTCTGCTTCCAGTGGCTAGAACCTGATTCCCCTTATTATATCAGCAGCTTTCTGTTTTCTAACTCCCTCACTGCCTAAGCTTGGCTGTCCTGGAACTTGCCCTGTAGACTGACCTTGAACTCAGAGATCTACATGGCTCTGTGTCCTGGCTCTGGTACCACCATGCCTGGACTTAAGCTTTTCTTCACCTAGAACTTGCTCTGTCACAGGCTGGCTTTGAACTCAAGAAGGTCTACTTGTCTTTGCATCCTGGAATTAAAGGTGTGTCAACAAGCCTGAACCTAAGCTTAGCTGGGTGGGATCTTGCCCCAAGGTCCCACTCCTTTCATCTCCTGTCTCTTAGAACATAGGATTCAGCTCCATTCTACTTCCTAGTGCCCTTTTGATACTTGAACCATATATTTTCTTTTTTTCCTTTCTCAGCTTGCTACGCTTGTTCAGAATGCTTTTCATGAGACTTAACCAGAGAACAAAGTCTCTGTTGGGCTTTTTTTGAGACTTCTTTTGTCAGTGCAATTAATATAAATCTCTTTACCTTAGCCTCAAACAGTGTCTTTGGACAAAGCCAAAAAACAGCTACATTCTTCACCAGAATATTAGAAAAACAGTCTCTTGGCCACATATTAAAGTTCTTCTTCACTGAAACCTCTTAGGCCAGGAGGCCTACGCAATTCAAATGACCCTCAGTACCACCATCTTCCATATTCCCACTTGGATGACCCATTAAGCTCCACTTAAAGCATTCCATAGCTTTCTAAATCCAAAGTCTTAAAATCCACATTCTTCCAAACAAAAGCATGGTCAGGCCTATCACAGCAATACCCCACTCCTGGTACCAACTTCTGTCTTAGAGTCTTACTGCTGTGAGCAGACACCATGACCAAGACAACCCTTATAAGGACAACATTTAATTGGGGCTGGCTTACAGGTTCAGAGATTCAGTCTAGTATCATCAAGGCAGGAACATGGCAGCATCCAGGCAGGCATGGTGCAGGAGGAGCTGAGAGGTCTAGTCTACATCTTTGTCTGCAGGCCTCTAAGAGAAGACTCACTTCCAGAAAGTTTAGGGCTAGGGTATTAAAGCCCACACCCATGGTGACACACTTACTCCAACAAGGCTATACTTCCTAATAGTGCCACTCACTAGCCCAAGCATGTACAAACCATCACAGCAGGGTAGGCATAAGGCTTTTCTTCCTCCCTAGGGAATATATCAGCACCGTGTGCCAGCTATGTCATCATGGCAACTATATCGCCCCATCTGTGCACCCCCATCTCTGGGATACTCTGCTTCTCAGGGCTCATGGGAAGATTACAGCAGGAGTTTCTGGTGTTCTGCTTGTTAGAGTTTACCTCTGTCTTAGGATTTCATTGCTGTGAGCAGACACCATGACTACGACAACTCCTATAAAGGACAACATTTAATTGGGGCTGCCTTACAGTTTCAGGGGTTCAGTCCATTATCATCATGGCAGTGTGCAGGTAGACACTGTGGTGGAAGAGGAACTGAGAGTTCCACATCTTGATCCCCCTGCAGCAGAAGGGGATTGTGTGTGTCATACTGGGCAGAGCTTGAACATATATAACCTCAAAGCCCTCCTCCACAGTGACACACTTCCTCCAACAAGGCCACACCTTCTAATAGTGCCACTCCCTGTGGCCGAGCATTCAAACCCGTTCCTCCTCCAACCACTGCTATCATCGTCATGGGATTTGGAGACTTTTTTGTTCTCCTTGGATGCATGTTTCTACCACATGGTGGGTGTGTTCATGCCTGTCTTCTTGCCCCTTAGGCATCCTGACATCAGTGCTCAGGAGAGAGGGATCAGATGTCTGCTAGGGAAGCAGCTCCCCAATGGAGACTGGCCTCAGGTGTGTGAGGGATGGGTGGTCGTTCCCACACTGATTCCCAGCTTGCCCATTAGTTTGCACACGCTCTCCTATGGCCGTGTTCCTCTGCGGGGGCTTTGGAGACCTGGGATATGGGCACTGCCCAGCAGAGGCTTGTCCTGCTTGTAGACCTGAGATGTGGTGAGCACAGTTTGCTATCTGTAAAGGGAACTGGCTGGGGAAGAACTGGAGAGTTGGCGTCTCCTGCACAACCTCAGGTCTACCCTGTGTTTTTTGTGTGTGGTTCCTCATTAACGAGATGTGCAGATGGGTTTCCACGTGTCCCTGTGGTTATGGGGATTGTTAGAGACTACTAGACCAAGGAAGAATGTTTACCTCAAGCTATAGTCTCTGAACTGGGACCAAAGTAGAACAGTACTGTTGCCAGCCTGTGCTTCCCTGTCTTTGCTTGCTTGTCTTTGGTTCATCAGCTTTCCCCAGGCAGACTTGCCCTAGGGCTGGGAAGTTCAGTAGTTAGGACCACCATCCAGGGACAAGCTCCTTACCCCTCATTTTTCCATGTCTTTCCAGGAGAACATCTCCGGGGTCTTCAACAAGTCCTGTGCCATCAGCTACACAAACTACAGAAACATCTTCCCCATCTGGACCCTGGGTCGCTTCTACAACCTGTATCCTGACAATCCCCTCTCTGGCCACATTTGAACACGTGTGTGCCAGTGCTGCACCTGGCCAGCGTCATCACCATCCAGGTCCAGGAGAGCCTAGTTTCTTGGCTAGGTGATAAGAGCCTTCTTAGCCCCACCTAGGCCTTGTTCTCTATGTCTGTTGACATGAGGCTGGGGACAGGGTCAGGGTTGGTGACTTTAGACACTTGTCAGTGTGTGCTTAGTTCTGGGACTGGCTTCAGTGAGAAAGGAAAAAGATGAGCCTTGAGATCCAGAGAGGCACAGTGTACTCCAAAGCGCCTGGGTATCCTTGAGGGAGCCAGGCTATAGAGCTTTCACGATCAGTGACTTCCCTGTGAGGGAGCAGCTGGCTTCTTCACTTCCTCCCGTGTCGAGTGTGGAATGGGCCCTTGAGCAGACTTCTGTTTGCTGTGCTGGGGGAGTTAGAGCAACCCTTTGGGGTGGGTATGCTCAAAGAATGGCTCAGTGGCAAGTGAGGCAAGTCCCTTGCTCATTGTGCCCTGAGCAGTGTCTGTTGTCCCCAGAAACTTACCACTCATGACTGCATCACTGTATGAAACACCAGTTTTCCAGAAAGGAAATGCAAACTCACTTTGTCCTAAAAATGCTACTGAAAGTCATTTGAATGATCATGGACTCCCTTAATAAACAGACACTGGGCTGATGGCCCAGTTGTAAAGAACATTGGCTGCTCTTTCAGAGGACCTGGGTTTGCTTCCCGGCACCCACCTGGTGGCTAACAACATGTAACTCCAGTTCTCAGGGACCCAGTGTCTTCTGGCCTCTGTGGGCACTGCACACATGGTACATAGACATATATACACTCATAACACTTAGCCACATAAAATTAATCTTGAAAATAAAATATTAAAAATAAAACAACCCCTTTCCCGAGACATTTCATCCTGGAGTATATCCTGAGTCTGTGTGGCAAGGAGCCAGACGTAGTATCCAATTCTGCCCCTGGATTATAAGCTTACACACATCGCATTGGTTTCTGGGATGTCAGCATCCTGGTGTTCAGGCTTCTCATTCTTCTTGTTGAGGTAGAGAAGCACACGTGGGAAGCCATTAGGGTAGATAGTGGTTGTAGCGGTTCCTGCCAGGGGATGACACTGGAGTGAGGACAGCTGGTCACATGAGCTCACCAGTTAGTCCACCGAGCCAGCCAGGAAAACGCCTATGACACCCAAAGACCATTATCAGCTCTTATGCCAGCTGTGCCTTGAGTCCAAGTGAGGACCAGATTTCTGAGGCAGTCCTTGGGTGTGAGCTCTAAGTTCCTGATTCTGTATCTCTGGCCAGCATGCAGGCAGAGTGCAGGGTAGAAACCATGTGTCTCCTTGAAGTTGTTCCTTTTTTCCCTGGCCATGGTGAGCAGAGAGCTGGATGCCCCTTTCATGTTCCACACCCCTAGTGCTTTCTGCACTGGTAGTTCCAACCTCTCCCTGGCCCATAGTCTTCCCTCGGACAAGCAGAGAGCTGTGTCGGATCCCCTTCTCCCTGGGCAGGACCCTCTAGGACAACTGTTTGCCACGTTGCAGGTTCCCTGAGGCTTTGTGCCGTCTGCTGCCTGCCCAGCTCCCACCATCAGTACCTTGTGTTCAGACTCACTGGACTTTCCTGCCTTAGATTGTGGCCTGTGCCGTGAACAGCACTGACTTCCTAGCCTCTGCCGGGAGTAGAACTGATGGACTCACTAGATCTGCCCCTCACCCCCGAAGCAGTAGCAAGCATCCCTTGGAATTCCCAGTCACGACCAGATCACTGTACATTTGCAGGACCAGTCCCCTTAACAAACAGACAGCTGGCAAAACCTGCTTTAGGCTGTAGCGGGTCATGCTGCAGAGTTCTCGGGATTGAGCTGGATTACCAGCCCCAGTTTAGGGAGTTCTCTGGGTTCTGTGGGGAGTTGGTGGGGGACACTCACCAGATAACTGTCCAGAAGAAGTTCTTAATGATTTTTAAAATGAAAGTTTTAGCTTGTCAGGAATAATTTGTGCTACCATCCCCTGCTAAAGGGCTTGATGCCTGTGTCTCTGACAAAGTATTTTTTCCTTCTAAGATATGACTCATTGCTAAGTAGGATTAAATTTACTAAGATGTTTTTCTTTTTTTTTAAATAAAGTTTTACTGGATGCTGTTTTCTCATTTTCTGTTTTAGCAAATACAACTGTATATATATAGTTAATCAACTTGATTTATTTTTAATTAGTTAATTAATTAATTGGTTTGAGACAGGGTCTTACTGTATAGCTCTGGACATCCTGGAACTTACTATGTAGACCAGGCTAGCTTCCAACTCACAGAGGTTCACCTGCATCTTCCTCCCAAGTGCTGGGATTAAAGGTGTGCACTGCTACACATGACTTTCAACTTGATTTTTTTTTATCTTAGCTTTATTTTATCTCTGTATTTTATATAGATATTAGTACTATCTGTAGTATAAATTACTGTTTTTCTAAAGTTTCAGATGTTTTTAGTCAAAGGTTTACAAAAGAAATAGAACAGAAAAAGCTAACATTGTGACCAAATGTACAGTTCCAAAACAGCCTTTTGGCGTTTAACAGTAAGTCCTAGGAAGGAAACTGCGGTCACCCTGACCTGGTAGATAAGTCACCTGGCAAATCTGTAGCACCCGTAGAATGCTAAGAATTAGCTCTTGATCGTGTACATCACTATGAAAATCTTTTTTTAAAAAAATCTGTACAAAAGGTCTTTATAGATCATTTTTAAAATAATGTAATGTGATATGTTATATTTGTACTATGTGATATTTAACTGACTTTTGTTTTATGTATAGGGGTTATATTTCCCAGCTCTGACCCAGATGCGTACGGTGCTCAGTTCAGACATATGTAACAGCAGATTTTCCCTCCCCTCCTGACTGAATTATCAACTTCTTGTCTTAACTAATGCAAAAAAAATATCAAGTAGTGAGAGACCCAGAATGATACATGTGCTAGCAGGTACAAGGAGGGAGAGGTGTTCAGACTGGACTTCCACAAAGCAGCTTCCGGGGCTGGAGAGATGGCTCAGTGGTTAAGAGCACTGACTGTTCTTCCAGAGGTCCCGAGTTCAATTCCCAGCACCCAATATGTCAGCTCACAACCGTCTAACTCCAGTTCCAGGGGGTCTGACATCCTCACACCAATGCACATTAGATAAAACAGTTAAAAAATTATCAAAAATTGCCTTAATAAAGAAGTTAGTAACTGTGAATTATCTCATGTTCTGAAGTAAAAGTAATTATGAGTGAGCTATGTCACAGTTTCAGAGTTGGATCTCTTTACGTTTGAACACTACACACAATAGGTAGCCACGACATAAATAAAGTGTGGCACTGCTTAGATTCAAAGCTTTTTTTGTGTGTGTTTTTTGTCTCTGTGTGTCTATACGTCAATTAAAATTATAAAACCCAATCCCAAGGTACGAAACAGGTACATACATTCTCCTAAAACGCAAACAGGCCTGCCAGAAATGAGGAGTGGTGAAGATGTGATGCCAAAACAAGGTGGCCCTGATGACGACCTTCAAAAATGCCAAGTCATGTTTATTTTGTCAAAGTTACCTAATAGAGTGCATGCCTGCGAGCCAGCAAGCAACCCTGTATGGTTCTTGCCACACTTCTGCTGTAGGGCTTCCTTGGTCAGAGGCAATACTGTGTGGAATAAACAGACCAACCTTTAAACCATTGCTTTGAGTTCCTGCCTTGACTTCCCTCAAGGACAGTGACAGGATTATAAAATGAATAACACCTTTACTCTCTTGCTCCTGGTCAAAGTGTTTCTATCACACCCACAGAAATCAAACTAGGACAGCCTGCGACGAACAGCAGGTTCTAGTATCAACCGACAAGCTCGGTGGCATTTGTGGATGCTTTATCTGAAACCATGGAGACTTAACACATTCGGGTTCTTTTGCATCATTTGTTATCCTGGGCGTGAGACTCTTTAAGAACAAAAAAGTATATTCTGTGGCAGTAATGGAGTTCAATGAGAAATAATGGGGTTTGGAAACCACTCCCCAAACTTGGGAGTTAAACAGCATCCTTCTAGCTAAATAATGATTATGAAAGATGAAGACATTACTTATATTAGGGGTATTTATTTATTCATTTATTTATTTTACAACCTGACTGCAGTTTCCCCTTCCTCCTGTACTTCCAGTCCTTCCCCTGTCCCCTCCTCCCCCTCCACGCCTTAGGAAAGTGCAGATTTCCCATGGGTATCCATCAGCTCTGACATAACAAGTTGCAGTACACCTCTCCTTATAAGTGAGGCTAGACAAGACAACCCAGTAGGAAAAAAAAAGGGTTCCAGAAGGCAGGCAACAGAGTCAGAGGCAGCTCCCCGCTCCCGCTGTCAAGAGCCCGACAAGGAGACCAAGTTACACAACGATAACACGTGCAGAGAATCTATGTCAGTCCCGTGCAGTCTCTGAGCCCTGTACAGAGGTTTCTAGATTATGACTTTGGGAAGGTGAGCTTTGGTGATATGACCAATAGTTGCTCCATTTGTAGTCTTTCCCGCTCTCAGTCCTTTGATTTGGATTTGCCTGATCACATGTTCTAGCAATGCCAGTACCTAAAAAGACCAGTGTCTAGATAGTTGGCTTTAATTTCTATTTGTTCACAACATAATGTGTCTGCTTTTTAAAAAGGATACTTATAAGTTTATAAATTTGTCTCAGTTTTGTGAAAAAGTAAAACAAAATTCTATTTTTAAAAGATATGGGGGCTAGGGAGATGGTTCAGATGGTAAAATTGCTAGAAACACAGGCCTGATATGTGAGTTTTATCCCCAAAACCCAGGTAAAAAGCCAGATGCCAAAGCATCCACTTGTAATTCTAGCACCCTTAACAGCAAAATGGAAGCTAGAAGCAGGAGAGTCACCTTGAAACTGGGGCCAACTAGCTGGAATTTGCAGCTAAGTAGCAGGAGAGAGAGAGAGAGAGAGAGAGAGAGAGAGAGAGAGA
>NW_021604682.1:1162305-1179452 GCF_004785775.1 Grammomys surdaster | reverse complement strand
GAGAGAGAGAGAGAGAGAGAGAGACTGACTTTCTCAATGTGGAAGGTAAGAACCGACTCCCAAAAGTTATTCTCTGATTTCCACAGGTACACGGGTATACACACACACACACACACACACACACATACACACAAGTATATGGGGACCTTTATATGAACATCAGGTTGCACACTACATGCATCCAGCTCTGGTAAAGGATAAAGTGCACAGGCTTCTCAAGGCCATAGGAACTACTCTGTAGGACACTGTAGTGGATAGTATATATTTGTCCAAAACATGCAGAACACGCAGCTCCAAGAGGGAAGTGGCATGTACAGTACCCACCGGGCAATAGGGACATGTCACGTCAACAATCAGACCCTCGGGTGGAGGGCTGTGATGGTGGGGAGAATGTACGAGTATGTGGGAGTAAGGGGTGTGAAGGTGATCTCTGCCTCCCTAATCTTGTAAATCTGAAACGTATTAAAAGATAACGGCTTTGAAAGAAGGCGATGCTGAAGGCCCAGGAGAAATTCCAGCTGAAGGAAAATGAAAATGACATCTAAATTTAAGGTTAAAAAAGCCGAATGAATCCAAGGGGTAGGGCTTTGGAAAGATTAACCCGACTCTAGTCTGCTAAGTAAAAACAAAGGAAATGATTTGTATTACAAACAATAAAGGGCCCATCCCAGCGAGTCTCAATCTGTGGGTCAGATATACTGCGTATCGGATATTTATAGTATGATTCATAACCGTA
This sequence comes from Grammomys surdaster, assembly GCF_004785775.1. Lineage (NCBI taxonomy): Eukaryota > Metazoa > Chordata > Mammalia > Rodentia > Muridae > Grammomys > Grammomys surdaster. The sequence continues at coordinate 1,178,716 of NW_021604682.1, read as the reverse complement.
GCAAGATCACAGTTAGGAAGTTGCAGTGTAATAATTCTATGATTGGGGTGTCACCACGACATGAGGAGTGTCTTCAAGGGTCACAGCATTAGGAAGGTTGAGATCCACGGCCTATCACCACAGATCCCAGAGACGGCAAGTCTCTGTCTACCTTGCTTTCTCGAGCTGCTGCTCAACCATGCCTGCACATTGCACTCCATGCCTGTTCCATCCATTTCTGGTTGCTTAGCTCCCAGTTCTGCTGGTTGCTGTGTCCCCTTAAAACCCCTGCCAACGATGCTCTTCGATACCGTTTCTGTTTTTCCTCATTGGCTTGATCTATTTGTGGGAGATGTGAGATCTGCTGGGTACCTCAAATTAGGCTCCTAAGGATAGATATCTGACAGCTAAAAAAAAAAAAAAAAAGATATCTGACAGCTTCCTTGACAGATTATAAGGCTCTAGAAAGACAGTTGTCACACAGAGCATGTATGTGTAACTAGCTTTGTATCGCTTAGGCAAGAGGAAGAGTTCCAGGGTGGCCTGGGCTACATAATGAGATCCTATCTAAATACTATTTTTCATGTCTTTATTTCATTTTAAAGATTTAATTATAAGTTTAAAACATCCCCAGAAGACATCTAGACCTATAGCTTTACTGGTAAGTTCCATCAAACATTGCAGAAAATAGTTTAATTAATAATTTAAATAACTTAGCATTGAGTCAGAACATTTGGTAACTCATTTTGTAACATGATGGTGTAAAGTCAGGTCAAGATGCATTGAGAGGCCTCTGTGATGCCTCCCTGAGTAAAGACGGCTGCTGCTAACCTGATGATCTAAATTTGTATTATTATTTTTTTAATTGGATATTTTATTTACATTTCAGATGTTATCCTCTTACCCCATCGGCCCCCCCCCAGGAACTCCCTATCCTATCTCCCCTCCTCCTGCTTCTATGAGGATATGCCTCCACCTACCCCCCCACTCCCACCTTCTCACCCTCGAATTACCCCCCCCCCCCCCCCCGCAACCAGCCTTCATGGGACCAAGGATCTCTTCTCTCATCTATGCCTGACAGGGCCATCCTCCCTTACATATACAGCTGGAGCCATGAGTCCCTCCCTAAGTGCTCCCAGGCTGGTGGTTTAGACCCTGGGAGCTGTGGTTGGTTGGTATTGTTGCTCTCCCTATGGGGCTACAAACCCTTTCAGCTCCTTCAGTCTTCTCTCTAACTCCTCCATTGGGAACCCCATGATCAGTTCAATGGTTAGCCGTGAGCATCCGCCTCTGAATATGTCAGGCTCTGGCAGACCTCTAAGGAGACAGCTATATTGGGCTCCTGTCAGCATGTACTTCCTGACAACCACAACAGCAAAAGGTAGACACTGATGATCTAAATTTGACCCCCAGAACCCACATGATACAAAGAGAGAGCTGACTCCGGAGAGTTATCCTCTGATGGTCACGGGTGCGCTATGACACGGGTGTGCGCCCACACACAAACACACACGAGTAAACAAAAAGGCACACAAGGCTTTCAGTGGCTGGAAAGATGGCTCAGTGGTTAAGAGCATCGGGTGCTCCCCCAAAGGACATGGGTTGGATTCCCAGCACCTACATGATATCTCATGACTGTTTGTAACTGCTATTCTGGGGGAGCCTAACACCCTTTTCTGGGGACTGGAGAGATGGCTCAGCAGTTAACGGCACTGACTGCTCTTCCAGAGGAACGGAGTTCAAATCCTAGCACCCACATGGCAGCTCACAACTGTCTTTGACTCCAAGATCTGACATATCCACATAGATGTACATGCAGGCAAAACACCAATGTGTATTAAATAAAGGGTAAATAAATTAAAAAAAAACACCCTTGTCTGGCATGCATGAGGTACACAGGCATGCATGCAGGCAAAATATCCAGGCAAATACATTTATAATAAATAAATTAATAAAATTTAAAGGCATAAGAAAAGGTGCTTCAGATCACATCTGTCACAAATGTGAAATTAAAATTTAAGAGTAATAACAAATTGAGTCCACTGACATAGTAAAAGGACAGTGTATCATGATAAATAAGTAAACAATGATGACAGGCTGGTGGCTTTTTTTTTTTAACCTGGGAAAGAGGTGGTCTTTCAGTGTGGTTAGAAGCTAGTGGAGGGGACCAGGTGATGGCACTTCACACCTTTAATCCCAGCACTCGGAGGCAGAGGCAGGAAATCTCTGAGTTCGAGGCCAGCTGGTTTACAGTGTGAGTTCTAGGACAGCCAGAAAGAAATCTTGTCTGGAAAAAAAAATCACACACACACAGATACACACAGACACACACACACAGAGACACACACAGACACACACACTCATAGACACAGACACACACAGACACAGACACACACATAGAGATACACAGACACACATGCACACACAGACACATACACACACACACAGACAGACAGACACACACACACACACAGACACACACAGACACACAGACACACACACACACACACACACACACACACACACACACACACACTAGCTAGTGGAGGGGGAACTCATTTAAGCACCTTGATCCCAGAAACTGAGAATGGGGAATAGCTGACTGACTTCTGACCAGTGCTTTTATGTGCCCTACTCGCTGTCTTCGAAGGCCACTGAAAGCTCTTAGTGGCCCTCACTCAAGTTCCCATTGCCCTTGTTTGAGGAGAGAGGCCAATTGACCCAGCATCTGCTGTTTAGAATCTCATTTCTCCACAGAATCCGAGCTTGCTGCATTTGAAAAATTATACTAACATGGCTGCCTGGACTGAATATAAAAATGTTTACCCAGGGACCATGCCAGTGTCTGCACAGCGTGTCCCAGATATTGACGGAGAGCCCCAGACATTGGCAGAAGAGGACCTGGTGGAAATTGGATTGGGGTTTTCTGCTTGCATCCTTTCTCATCAGGGATGACCAGACAGTAACCCTTGATGTCTCTGAGCAGCCAGTACAGGAGGAAGACCTGATTCAGAGATACAGCTCATTCACTTTATTCAGTAGGAAAAGCGGGGTGCCCAGGTGAGTTCCCAGATGCTACATTAGCTGACTACTGTAGCACCACCAGTCTCGTGGTCCCTGATTCATAGGCCTTCATCCCTGTTTAATCCAGTTTGGCATGGAGTCAGACACTCAGTGCTCAGTGTGTGTGAGGTGGACACAAACATGCTGCCTGAAGTCTTTTCATGAGGGAAATGTGACGTGACCAGTAAGTGGCCTCCATTTTTAGCCCTGTCAGGGTTCCTCTAGAATCTCCCTGGGATTGTGGGGCAATCGTGGGGTTCTGCCCTAGGCTGGTCACCTCTTCTGCTCTCATGGCCTTTTCCTTTCCTTACTCAAAAACAGCATCTCATATCCCCTGTAGGTTCTGGGAGCCCCACTGGCCTGTGGTCCTGTGGAGCCAGGTAATGAGAGGTTAACCTCATAGGTACATGTCACGGGAAGAGACATTGAGATGACATAGTCATCAAGATGACAGTCAAATCGCCACTGTGACCTGTGGACTTCACATGCTATGGACAGCATGGCCCTCCCATGCCCTGTTCTGGCTGCTTCTGGAAAGTTCTAGAAAGGTCTGTCCTCCCTGTCTAGGCTATCTTCTAGAAGGCCACCCTCCTTTCTTCCCAGTCCAGAGACAAGTCAATGTTATGAACACCCAATCTCTCTGTGGTTTGAGGCGCATGCTTACATACTTGTACGCATCTCTGTGTGTCACCAGGCACAGGTTGGTATAGAGATGTCTGGGAGCAGAGGGGCAGGCGAGGAAGAAGGACGTTGGCTTTGTGGCACTGCCTCTTTAAAGGTAATGACATCACAAGGCTGTGGAAGGCTGTGGAAGGCTGTGGAAGGCTGTGGAAGGCCAGGCAGTGTGGAACTTCGTGGCCTTAGGCTGTTTCTGTGGGGGTCTTCGGGCTCTGTTATTTCCACCTCCATGGGGCCACAGGCCCACATGTGAGCACTTGACACCATGGCAGAGGGTAGTGAGCTGATGAGCAGGCTCATGAGTGAGAACGCAGACCTGAAGAAGCAGGTGCGCCTCCTGAAGGAGAACCAGATGCTGAAGAGACTGCTCAGTGAGAGTTGCCAGGAGAGCTGTAGCCGAGGGAGCCGGGACCTGCTCTATCCTAAGGTCCCTACCTACCCTGAGACCTGCTCCCCCGGGAATGGAGGTGAGGTGCAGGGTTAGCTACGACAGGGGAGCTCTACCTGTGAAGGGTCGTAGGGTTTAGATAGGCTGGCAGATATGCCGGGTGGTAAGCACTGTCATTTGGCTTAAACCAAGCAGGGTGTGATCACATGGCTCGGGGCCTGCTGAGGTCATTTCTGTTTTTTTGGGGGTTGGCTGGGAGGTTTCATCCCCACCTTTGCTTTGTAGCAGCTTATCCTATACAGTCTTATCTTGCAGAGGTGCAGGTGTATCTACTGATTGAGCTAAGCTGACATTCCTTTGCCATCAGTTGAAATAGTCACTTGGTTGAACCTGGCTTCAGGAGAGGGGTGTGACACCCACCCCAGAGGGAGATCCTGATATCCACTCTTGGGTGTCAGTAGGTGGCAAAGCCTATCGTGCCACCACCTGATCACTAAATAGTTTCGGCTCAAACGGTAGCTTTTTTTTTTTTTCCAGAGTGGGGGTTGTGGGGGTTGGGGGAGAAACATGAGTGGGGCTGGTGACCAATTTCTGCAATAGTGCGATTTGGGATATGGTTGGTGGATATGACTTAGGACTTTGACTGGAATGTGGTGTGGACAGAGTCCCTCTTCCAATCTCTGATGTCTGAGAACTCTAGCTGACCCCGTGGGTTCAATTTCCTGAAGGATGAGATTGCGGTTCATATCACCTGACCAGAATGGGAGGCTAGAGAGACGTTCCAACTTACCAAGTCCTTAAGGGGACAAACAACCCGATGGTAAACTGGATTTGGCCAGGCTGTAGCCCACTCCTGTAGGATGTCTTTGAGGTTAGCTTAAAACTTGTAAGGGAGACTTTGAGAACCTGCCTTTGGTGTAATGGTCACTCGGGGTTGTCTCGGTGTCTGTCCTCTGATCACACTCAGCACTGAGAATGTGTTTTGTAGCCTATTGGAGTCTGGTAGGCATGAAGCCTACCAGAGGGGTCCTTCACATCTCCACCGCTGAGTCTCAAGGGAAACCTTGAAGAAGGAGCTTGGTTATATAGGGGGTCCTCACAAGGAGCCAGAGTCGGGGATGGAGACAGAGCTGCTGCCCAAGCTGCCGAGAAAGCAATGTTTGTTGGAGGGGCTGTGCCCACACAGCTGGGTCACATGTGACATCCTATAGCGAATGTGTGATGTTTGTAATATGATGTGTTGTGGTGGTCATATAAACACGCGTCCCCACGTCTCATGGCCGCTAACCACTGTCAGAGACTGACAAACCCCATGCCACCTGACCGAGTTCCAAGGGCGTTGAGGGAGGGGTCAATCTCTAGTCTTGCACTTGTACATGTGACATGCCATTTTCTCAGAACGATTTGTTGAAGAGATTCTCTTTTTTCAGAATTTTTAAGTTTTGGTTGATGGGCCCACTTTGGTTTTCTGTTTCTTACTGAGCCGTTGGACACTGGTTCCAAGAGAATGTCATTCACGTTTCTAGTTGGTGTACAGCTGTACACATAAACCTCTTTGGTGCTTTGAAGGGTAAATGGATAGGCAGGCCCTCAATGATGATGGGTCTTACAAGGGCAGACAGGGAGGTGTAGCATCTTGCTAGCAAGCCGTTATGCTTTTTTCTTATAAAACACTTTTGGGGCAGAGCAGTGGCCCCTGCCTATGTACGTTTTAAGGTATGATTTTTTGATAGACTCTAAAAACACTTTCTCAAGTACGCTCACTTTCTTGCTAAGAGGACAAGCTCTAGGTAGATAAGAACTTCCCAAGTCAAAGGATGGATAGACAAGTGACGTTGATGAGGGCTGTGAAAAACAAGAGGGTCAAACATGCACACGCCTGAGCTTAGGTGTGGCTGTGGGAAGGCTCCAACGAAAGCAAGGAAGCACATGCTGACCACACATGCTGACCGCACATGCTGACCGCAACAAATAGCCTTTTTTTTTAGTACTGGGCTTTGACCTAAGGGCCTAAGCCCATCTAAGCAAGTGTCCTACGACTGAGCCACCACCCCGAGCCATAGCTTTACTTTTGTGGTGAAACGAGGTGGAAAGTCGTGGGCCGGGCTCGTGGGTCAGCGACCAGAGGAACCAGGTCATTCACAGGTGGCTGGATACGGGATACGGGTAAATCTGAAAAAAAAAAAAATTTACGTTTGCAGAAAAACGTATAGGATGGTGCCGTTTGTGATGAATTTGGAAAGCGCGTAGACATCACTCGAGTGAATGGTGGTTGCGAGCACACCAAGGCCCGAATGCTTACTGTTGAGTTTGTGAAGCAGGGAGGGGCTCCCTCTATCTCCAGGTGAAATGCCAGGGAGAAGAGGGAGGGGCACACCTCTGGTAGTTTGCATCCACAAATCCCATGCTTCCTGATGTGTCTCTGTGAGTATCTCCAGTCAGACTTATTGTCCTTTTTTTCACCCCAGGTCCAGATTTTGGAAGGTTTGCCAGTGTCTCTGACACACCACCCCAGCTACAGACATCCTCTCTGGAGGACCTGCTATGCTCACACGCCCCGCTCTCCAGTGAGGACGACGCTTCCCCAGGCTGTGCAACTACCTCTCAGATGCCTTTCAAGTCCTTCCTCAGCCCTCCAGAACTACACGCACGAATCGCTGACAGGAAGCTGACCCCACTCCTGAGTCCCTTGCAGGACTCCCTGGCTGACAAAACCCTGCTTGAGCCCAGGGAAATCTCGCGACCTAAGAAGGTGTGCTTCTCGGAGAGTAACCTGCCCACTGGGGATAGGAGCAGGAGGACCTATTACCTCAATGGTATGGTACACAGAGGTGGCCCCGGGTGGGAAAACCACATTTCAGAGACCTGACTGTGACTAGCTTCTCCAGTGGGGAAGAGTGGGGAGGGGCGCTAGGGTACGCCTGGGTCCAGAATTAGGTCTGTTTGGCCTTTTGAAAAAGAAAAATGGTTGCCGGGCAGTGGTGGCGCACGCCTTTAATCCCAGCGCTTGGGAGGCAGAGGTAGGCAGATTTCTGAGTTCAAGGCCAGCCTGGTCTACAGAGTGAGTTCCAGGACAGCCAGGGCTACACAGAAAAACCCTGTCTCGAAAAACCAAAAAAAAAAAAAAAGAAAAAAAAAGAAAAAGAAAAATGGAAATGCTAGCCCATTCTCAATATTTAGCTGAAAAAGATATCTCTTCATGTGGTTCCACATCTAAGTCATTTTTGGGTTTATGTTCTTTGGATATTGTCTCCAGGTCTGAGAGTTTCCCACTGTTTACTGTTTGGCTGGGGACAGGGTGAAACTTGAACATTGTCAAGTAGAATTTCCTGATAGTTTTCTTTGGTCGTTTGTGCTTTTTGTGTCTACTTTGGGAACTCTCTGTTAAGCCCAAAGTTATAGACGCTCTTTAACTTTTTAGAAGTTTCATAGCTAAAGCTTTTGGATTTAGGCCTCTGACTAGGGACAAGAGTTTGGGGTTTTGTCTGTAGTATGAGGTTTGCATGTAGAAGTTACTCCAGCACCAACACTTGAAAAGATGGTTCTTCCTCATGGCATGACCTTAGTGTCTTATCAAAAGCCGGTCCTCTTCCTACTTGTGGAGCCCTGTGGTCTCAGATCCAAGCAGAAAGTGGTTGATTACTCCTATAAAAATCATGCTATTGTGGTATCATGGGCACATCCTGCTTGGCAGGCAGTATTAAAGCATTTCCACTGCTGGGTAAGAGGGGTGATTTTCTCCTAGCAAATTTTCATAGCACTTTCTACCCCTATAAAAACTGCCAGCATCAGGGCAGCTTCCAGCTTGATTCTCATTCCTGGGCTTTTAATACCCACAACTTTGGAAAATGAGTAAGAAAGAAACACATCGGAAGGCATAACACTTTCACTAGCCAAGACAGTTGTATTTATAGATTAGAAGACTTAATATTGTTTAACGGTCAATATTAATAATAACCAATAGATCATTGCAACTCTTATCAATTCTAGCTAGTTTCTCTATGAAAAAGTAAACAGAACCTTATTTTTATAATGAAATAGACAGGACCCAGGACAGGTAAAAAACAGCTTTTAAAAAGTGAACAAAGAGCCAGGCAGTAGGGAGGCAGAGGCAGGCGGATTTCTGAGTTCGAGGCCAGCCTGGTCTACAGAGTGAGTTCCAGGACAGCCAGGGCTACACAGAGAGACCCTGTCTTGAAAAACCAAAAAGAAAAAAAAAAGTGAACAAAAGACTCATACTTTCCAATCCTAAATTTACTGTAAAGCTACAGCAATCGAGACCGTCATAGGAGTCATTGTGGGATAGACATACGTGTCAGTGGGAGATATGAGCCAGCAGCAAGCTCATGCGTTTAGAGTGTTGCTAAGACAATTCAGTGGAGGGAGGACACTGGGGGTGTACATACAAAGAAGGAAGTCGGGCTGTCCCTCATGTCATATGTAAAAATCAACTAAGCATATGAAAATGCCTGAGAAATCTAAGAATCTCCAAACACACAAGACTTAAAGGCACAGTGTTCAGTCTTCATTGCCTTGGCAATGGGTTTCTAGGTATGATACCCAAAACCTGTGCAACCACCAAAGATAGATACACCAAACTCCTTTGCCCAATGAAAAATCTCCCAGGCTTGAAGGAACATCAAGAAAAGAAAAGTCACTGTAGGAAATATTTGTAAATCATGTATTGGTATAAGGATAGTTCTAGAGTTTATAAGGACTCTTGTAGGATGTGGTAGCTCAGTTTTATAATCTCAGGTCATAGGAAGTTGTGGCAGGAGGATCACCTTGAGTTCCAAGTCAGCCTGGGCTATATAATGATTCCTAGGCCAGCCTGGGCTACAGAGTATGACCCTGTCTGAAAAACAAATAAACTAACTAAAACACAACAAAACCCCATTTGCATTCCATAGTTGGTTTTGGTTTTTCGAGACAGGGTTTCTCTGTGTAGCCCTGGCTGTCCAGGAACTCACTCTGTAGACCAGGCTGGCCTCAAACTCAGAAATTCACCTGCCTCTGCCTCCCAAGTGCTGGGATTAAAGGTATGCACCACCACTGCCCAGCCATATAATTATTTTTATTGTTACTTCATAACTATAACTTTCCTAACGTTATGAATCGCAGTATGACTATCTGATATGCAGGATCTCTCATATGCGACCCCTGTGGAAGGGTTGTTTGACCTACAGGTTGAGAACCGTTGGCTTAGCTGATGGAGACAAAAGAATCTCTAGTTTTAGACCAGCTTGGGCTGCACTGCAAGACTGTCTGTAAAAGATGTGCAGAGGGTTTGGGCAGAATGGCCAATATGCATCGTTAACAGTGTAAGGAGAGCCCCAAGGGGGTTCCGTGCCCCATCTCCATCGGCTGTAAAACAGCAGGAAAAGGGATCTTCTTTGAGCACGGATGGGAACACAAGATAGGACAGCTGACTGAGGTAGAGAGTCTGGCATATCCTCAAAAGATCATAAAGTTACGACCCAGAAACCCTAGGGAATGAAAACATCTGTTCACACAGAAACTTTGACACAGGCGTCCATCACGGCTTCATTCATAATACTCCAAAGAGGCAAGCAATACAAACACCCGTCAACGGACGAGCAGATGAATAAAATGTTGCTTGTTTATCTGCTGGGGTATCTTTCAAATGGCAATAGAGATAATGAAGTGCTGGCTTGCAAAGGTGGATCCTGAAGAGGTTATGCTAACTGGATGATGTCAGACGTAGAAGGGTGCCCACTGTGTAGCTCCAACTATGTGACATGCCCGTCTTTGATAAATCCACGAGAGGAGTAGTTGCAGGGGCTGGAGATTGAAAAGCGATTGGGAATAGAACGGCATTTGCTTGCTTTGGGGGGTCTTGGAAACTTCCGGAAAGAGATAGTGGTGATGGCTGTGCGGCTCTCTGTGTATAATAGTGATCATAGAGTCTGCTGCTTGAAAGAGGAAGGGCTTTTATAGTGTGTGAGTTGCATTCTGATAAGGAGTTTCCAATTGGCTGGGCAATCAGGTGACCCCAGCCTCAGCTGTACTGGATTCCGAGGGTCACTCAAAGGGTTCTCATGCAGATGAACCGTCTGTTCCAAAGTTAAGAAATGAAAGCAGGTTGCACATCTGAGGGCTGTTGGCTTAGCTGCTGCTGGCTTTCTATGCTGGGAAGGACATTACCTGTTATGAGGGCTACTGTCTTTGAGAAAGATATCTCTTCTTCTAAGTAGTTAAGCCAAGGTCACAGAGAATAGCAAAGTTCAGCCTCTATACTGGTCTATGCCTACTGGTTGTTTTCCCTAGAAGATGATGGGGAGAATATAGATCTGTAGGTACCAAAAACTCAAAGTCCTTCTGCCACCTGGGACTCTGCAGGAGGGCAGGAGATGTGTCCTCAGCCTCTCTGCACTGACTGGCATTGTCAGTGCTTCTGAAAGCACACTTGAGAGAGGCTGGTCCTGCAAGGGAAATACTAGCTGACGCTACTTCCAAATGCCCAGCTACATAGACCAACGGCCTGGCTTCTTGTCTGTCCTGTTCCCTACTCTGTGAGCCCAAGTTGGGGTTCCTGTTTTCCCTGTCTATCCAAGCTTCTTCCTGGTTGTCTCACTTACTGGTACTCACAGTAGTGCATGCTTTTCAGCACGCTAATGTCCTGGTCAGTGTGTATCCCTGGCTCAGGGCTTGATACTTGTTGAACAACTGTTTGACCAAGGTCATATAGGCAGAGCTAGCCCTGGAGCGTGTCCCCATGATGGTAAGGAGGATAACAAATCATTCTGGATCACCCCCCCCCCCCCCCACTAAAAGCTCAAGGTCACAAGGCACCGCCAGCAGGGATGAGGGTCCAGTGTTCACATCTCTATACAGCTATCAGTGCCTTGCATGTGAGTGCTGAGCTGCCATAATGCACACAGGGCCTGGAGTTCCTGAGCCATGTAGCACTATTCATACAGTGTTGAAGCCTCTGCGTCAGACCCATAGGACCTCCCCAAACTGACATCCTGTCCGGGGGTGTGAGTCTCGGGTCTTGCCTAGGTGTTAGTCTGCTGGCCTATGTTTTCTGTCAGGATGGAAGTGTGCAGCTGAGGGGTGATGCCTCTAAATGAGCACAGCATGTGGGGTGTAGCATGTGGGGTGTAGCATGTGGGGTGTAGCATGTGGGGTGTAGCATGTGGGGCGTAGGATGCGGGGTTCCCTGGGCTAAGTCACCTGTGCTGCCGTCCTGTGCTCTGTAATGTGGAAATTGAACTGAGAGGGACTGTCCAGCTTACATTCATCTGAGTGTGAGTGGTCAACAAGGCCCTGTAGATATAGCAGTGTTTTCTACAGGTCTTCTAAATTCAGATGAGGTTCATTTTCTAAAGAGCACGAGGTTTTGAAAGGATATGGATATGTACTATATTGTTTGATGATGACTTCTATTATACCAGAAGCTGTTGTGTGGAGAGGGGTTATTTGGGGACCGTTTTTAGGGGGATTCAGGGTAGTCCTGAGAAGTTTAAGAAGAAGAATAAGAAGAGCATCTTCAGTAAGTCTGTCATCCTCTCCATAGCCATGGGCGAGATAGAGTTGATACTGAACTGTCAGACATCAGCCCGCCTTTGGTGGCAATGTTGTAGACCGGATGAGTCTGGCTCTTTCCAGAGCCAGGCTGTGATGTCCCCGCTGTCCTCAGAGAAGGCTGAGTTGGTGGGGTGGCAGAGCAGCATCTGAGAACAACAGGGGAGAGCCCCACTCTCTCTGGATAGACTTGGGTATCATCCTTCCCAAGGGACTCACTATCTTCTGCAGGTTCACATGGCTTTTGGCTTCTCAGACAGAGAGGGAGCTGTGTGTCCAGGTCCCAGGAAAACACGCTGAGAGCAAACAGAGAGGGATGGTCCCCCTCTACGGCTCCAAATACCTCAGTTTTTTTAAAAAAAGATTTTCCTATATTCTGGCAATGGGGAGGCGAAGGTACCTTGGTACCTTGAAATGGTCAGGATGGTACCTGTCTTACCCAGAGATCCAGAGTTTTGCGGGTGCTGAGAAGGATGGCCGCATCGTTGGAGAGATCGCATTCCAGCTTGACCGGCGTATCCTGGCCTATGTGTTCCCAGGGGTGACTCGCCTCTATGGTTTCACAGTGTCCAATATCCCTGAGAAGATCAAGCAGGTACGCTTTATTGCCCCAGCTCAGGGCTGGTACTTGGGACAGGCACATCCTGGTATTGGCAAGTCCTTGCAGACACCTGACTCTTCTCGGGTCCAAGTGTAACCTTCCCCTTCCCTACAAGGGACAAGGGCTCATCCTTCTGAAGTGCGGAAGGGGATAAGGGCGTCCAGTTCTCCCCTAAGCCTCCAAGTCTGCCTTTCCCACCTACCTCCTAGAGTCAGGGGCTTTTCTGACCCGGTGCCTCGTTTCCTCTGCTCTGTGTCCCTTAGACGTCTATCAAGTCCCTAGACGGCTCCGTGGATGAGAAGAAGCTGCGGGAGCTGACGCATCGCTATCTGACACTGACCGCAAGGCTGGAGAAGCTGGGCTACAGCCGCGAGGTACACCCGGTGTTTAGTGAGTTTCTCATCAATACCTACGGCATCCTGAAGCAGCGTCCGGATTTGCGGGCTAACCCACTGCACAGCAGCCCGGCTGCACTGCGCAAGCTCGTCATTGACATTGTCCCGCCCAAGTTCCTGGGTGACTCCCTGCTACTGCTGAATTGCCTGTGTGAACTCTCCAAGGAGGACAGTAAACCACTCTTTGCCTGGTGAGCCGCTCGCCTCACCCTTCCGGCAATAAATGTGTTTGTTCCAAACCCGGGGGCCACCCGCGTCCTCCCGCATGGAAAGCTGTCTGCCCAGCTACAGTGGGGAGAGGCCTCCTCCATGTCTGCGCTTGCCCAGGGCATCCAGCAGCCCGGGCTACGCACAGCCACCGGGCACCTGTTGCCTTATTAAAAGCTTATTTATTTGTTTGCCTTACCTCTGGCTCTTTGAGGGCGTGGTGAGGTGTCTTGGTCTCTGCTGGCCTGCAAGAGCTGTGGGTAGGTGTTTTTGAGCCGAACCTGGGGCTCAGCCGCTGCCCAGGCTGAATGCTGCAACTCCTTCTTAGCACAGCATCCTTGAAAGCCTCAGTCCCCGCGCCCTCCCCCCCCCCCCCCCCCCACGAAAGGACCAGTAAGTCCTCTTTCAATTTGGGTGTTCCCGAATGCAGAGCTGGAGGCAAGAAGGTCATGGAACCAGCAGAGCCTATCAGAATGGAAACACAGATCTTCGGTCAAAGTTGGGGACTTTGGACTGTGACCGCAGATGGCCTGTCTGTTTGGCCTGTATGATTGCGCACGTGCTGGGCCCCCGGATAAGTTCTGTGGAACAGGAGTTATGGAAGCCGCAGCAACATAGGGAAGGGGCCACTAAGAGATGATGGGGCTTAGTTCTTGGGACCCAGGAGGCCTGTTCTTCTTGGACATTGACCAGAGTGGTAAGGTTACTGTGACTTCACACCAATTCCGACCCCACGGTACCTCCCTATGTGCACATACAGAGCTCCAGAGGCAGCGCTACAACAAAGGGACTGAACCTTCCGTGAATCAGTGGGCTTGAGACTGGGGATCCAGACACAACGACCCAGAGTGGTATGACACTTGGCAACTTTGAGACCAGAGGTGGTTCAGGTAGTGCAGGTAGCTACCCCAAGCTGGTTCCTGTGCTATCTCTTGAGTTCTGAGTAGGACCTCTGTCTAGGTCCAAATTGTTAGAGCCAGAAAACTGAGTAACATCCTTGAGGGACCCCTCTCTGCTTGGTATAGTTGTTCAGTTCCGAGATGCCTATCTGTTGAAGGGAGTGCCGAGTCCCGGTGAAGGGAGAGGACCAAACCTGATACCAGAGGATGGGGCTAGCCAACCTGGAGTTCCCTAAGCCCCTTGAGAGGGTCTGGTTCAGTGTTGCTGTCATCAGTGTCCCCCTTTCGGAGTCATCATTGGGGTGATTAAAGTGAGACAGAGCATGACCACATCCATATAGAATGCAATAGGAGCTGTCAGACCACAGGCCTGTAGCTGTGTCTGTTGTCCTAGCCACTTCTCTTCGGAAGACAGCAACTGGTTGCTTCCTGCAAGCATGAGGTAAGGAATAAGGGTAAATCTATATGTAGATTTGTTTCCTCAGGTAGGGCAGGCTGAGGACATGGAGTGAGAGGAAACAGTGTTGCTCGCAGTTCGAGTAGGAAGCCTCTTGTGCTGCTGCACAGGGCTGTGGGGGATGGGCAGGATGCTTCTAAGGTGAGAGAGGAAAAGGAGGAGGAGGAGGAGGGAGAGGAGGAGGAGGAAAAGGAGGAGGAGGGAGAGGAAGAAGAGGAAGAGGAGGAGGAGGAGGAGGGAGGAGGAGGAGGGAGGAGGAAGAGGGTAGGTAAACATGAACAAGAATAGGAGAGTGTAACTTGGAGATGCTTGGACCATGATAGAGGAGGTTGTCTCTACTGACTAAGTGCCTTGCCCTGTATGCTTTGGAGGGCAGATCCTTGGCTTGGGGAGAACTGAATAAAGAAGTAAGCTTTGAGTTGTTCCTCTGTGGCATAACAGAGATGTGTTTATACACCAGGAGTTGCTAGCTCACAGTAGAAAGATTGTGGCTGTTGTTTTTCTAAATAGCAAGGCATCCAAGGTGTCATGGTGTCATAAAAGAATAAACAGAAATGAGCACAAAATTACTCAAAAGTAACCCTGGGGAGCAGGAGGGACAGAGTGATTTGGATCCCCAGGCTTCAGGGTCTGAAGAATCTGGCTCTTGGACTTGACTGTGAGCCTCTGTGTTAGTCAGCTTTCTGTCTCTGGTGGCATAATATCCGAGAAAGTCAGTTTAGTGAGGAAGGATTTATTTAGCTCCTATGCAGAGGTTTCAGGCCGTGCTTGGCTGGCTTGGTTGTTTCTGGGGCTAGGATGGCATGAGATATCCTGATAAGCTGGTCATTTCAGTGTCCAGGAAACAAAGAACGCAGTCATGAGACAATTATACCCTGATCGAGGGCAAACTCACTCCTAGTGATTTACCTCTTCCAACCAGACCCTGATCCCCGCCCACGCAGTTCAATAAGAACTCATCAATGGCCTAATCCATCCATGAGAACGGAGTCCTCATGACCCAGTCATGTTCCCAAAGCCCTTTCTCTTCACATCGCTATTGTTGGGACCAAGCTTTCAATAATGAGTTTTTGGAGAACATTCCAAACTCAATCCCAGAGAACATTGGTGTATTGGTGTCCCCAAGCTTTTGAGCTCAGCTCTGCATGGTCCCAGGCTGTTGTGTGTCCACTTGACTATGCTCTGTGCATATGGTGGGCACAGGCTTGGGAGTGTGCTTAGAGATTAGGGCCTCAGCTCCTCTCAGGTTGTGGTGTTTGGTGTGTTGTTTAGAAGGCTTGTGAGTTGTTCCTCTGTGTCTGTATGTGTGTGTGTGTGTTTCAGGCAAACTTTGATAGTGGTATAATTGGCCGAGTCCCTTGGAGGTGAGTACAGGTTTGAGGACTGGTTACCTGTAGCCCCATTCCACATTGAAGGGGTGGAGTCATGTGTCACCTGCCCAGGGCCAATGCCTGCATAAATGAATGATTTGGGATGCTTCTGCATGGGCAATTTGTCATTTACCTATGGACTCCTGGATATCTGCTCTGCATTTGTGCCTGGGCCCAGCACTTCACTTCTGGTTGTTCAACTTTGTGATAAATTCAATGGTTCTTAGTCTTTCCAGATGGCCACAAGGAAGACTGAGTCTCTATGTCCACATGAATCCCTTCACCCGGGCCCAGCAATGCTGTGGGGAGGTATATCTTGACACTCTGATATTAAAGGCTTTGTGGAGTAGGGGGCCTCTTTGTGAAGTATGTGGTTAATGAAGGCACCTGAGAAGGGTGCCATCTCTAGGACAGGGATGTTCGTGTGTGTCCAGGACTGTCATAAGATCTGTGGATCACGTATGGAAGGGACCCACCTGTCTCTACCTAGAATTTGTAAGAACTGGAAGAAGGCATCTGGGAGTTGGAGCCGTGAGCTGGATCTTGCCATTCTCAGGCAGCTGGGGCTATAAATTATAAGGGGTTTTGGCTCTAGAGTTCTTCATCTGCCTGCCCTTGGGAGCTCAATACCACACAGCAACAGCATACACAACAGCATCACCAGTCACACTCTCACACTGACTACCATGTGTCCACTCACGTCTACACCCTCCCCAACACCCATACATTCATGCAGCATCAATGCAAACACATGTATGCTCACTCAAATTTATATGTATATGTATGTGTATGCATATATGTATGTGTGCATGTGTATATGTATGTA
>NW_021604682.1:1149270-1162295 GCF_004785775.1 Grammomys surdaster | reverse complement strand
TGATTGTATATGTATGTATATATGTATATGTGTATATGTATATGATGTATGTGTATGTATATAATATACATGTATGTGATTGTATATGTATGTGTATATGTGTATATGTTGTATATGTATGTGTATATGTATATATGTGTATGATATATATGTGTATGATGTATATGTGTCTATGTGTGTATATACACATAGACACATGTACACACACACACATATATACACATACTATCCATACATGTTCATACCAACAACCACTCATATACAAATAGTAACATACATTGATACACAGCAACACCCACATAGATGCAAACATTAACATCCATACACGAACACTCATCCCAATGCCCACACATGCTCGCACTACCGCCACACACATACTAATAACATAACACATGCATTATGCTGGTTAGATTTTATGATTGCCTTGGCACACCCTAGAGTCCCCTGGGAACAGAGAATGCCTGCGCCCACGGAGGCCAGGAAAGGGTGTCAGATCCTCTGGAATTAGAGCTACAGATGGTTCTAAGCTGCCATGTGGGTGCTGAGAATTGAACCCGGATCCTCTGAAGAACACATACTCTTAACTACTTGAGCCATTTTTTCAGCGCCAGGAATCGGCTTGATTTTATTGATTGCTGTAGGAGGGCTCAGTTTATTACAGATAGAACTACTCCTGATGAACTGGGACCTAGAAGCGTAAGATGAAATAAACCCTTCCCTTCCCCAGGTTGCTTTTGGTTAGAGTGTTTTATCAAAGCAACAGAAAAGCAAGGACACAGATACCTCATGGATTTGTTCACATCAGCACCCACACACAACACCAGCACCCATCTTTCCTACATTATGATTTATGCACACAGTAATATCCATCCACTTGCAAATGCCAGCATCCACATATATGCCAATAGCCACACGGTGCCTATAGTTTACCATCGACCTGCCTGTGCACACTAATACCCTCATGCATATTCATACGAACTCCTACATATTCCCATATGCCCGTGCATACACATACACTCACTATCTTTCCAGTTCACCCATATGTACGTCTAACTCATGAATTGTACACATATAAACACACACACTTAGGTGCCCATGGTCAAATATATCCTTCCTCCCACCCTACCCTCTCTCCTGCCTCTCTGAGCTAGGCTGACTTCTGGGGAGGTCCAGGCTTTATGCTGGGCCCCACACATGGCCTTCCCTCCCCCACATCCCTGAGGACCCGGCCCAATATAAAGAGTTACTAACTCAGAAGTCCCATGGGGCCTCTTCCAGAAAGGCCACACTGTGAGGACAATACAGGGTCACCTGGATGGGTCAATAGGCAACCCTGGCCCAAGCTGAGCTTTGAGCTCAAGTTGGCTTGATGCCCTAGCCTGAACTTTGTCCTGCTAGGCCTCCTAGGGTCCTCAGGATCTGCTCCTCTGACACTGATCATGAGCGGTTTGGAGATCTCATCCTGGAGAGCACCCCTTCATTCCCCAGCTCCCTTCGCACTGTCCCTGGTTAATAAGAAACTAGCTGTGGGAAGGTATAAAGGCCCCAGGGCCATCAGAGAGTTGTTACTCCGTGTCCCTCTACAGCCTCTCGAGAGGAGCCTCTGGACTCAAGTACTGACCATGTCCCAGTTGGTGGAATGTGTCCCCAACTTCTCAGAGGGGAACAACCAGGAGGTGAGGCTCCTGCAGGGCTTTTGTGGGTGCTCTGATCCCAGGAAGGGAGTGAGTTTGGTGTGGGAGAAGGTTGTCTTCCCAGAACAGGCAGAGTCACAGACTATTGGATCTCTACCAGGAGCCATTTCTGTCAGCTCTGGAACATTCCATGGATTTTGGGGACTCTGGAGGAATGGCAGTGGACCTGGGGATTTTGAGTGCTCCTGGTGGGGGTCTGGTGAATCCTTTGACCGCAATGTTCCTACCTGAAAATGAAGTACATTGAATAGAGATTCAGAGGGCAAAAGTCCCAGGAAAGGTCATCCCCAATTTGTATTAACTCCTGCCTCACCCCCGAAGCCTTGAGAGGCAGGCAGTATTATCAACCTCCTCACGTAATAGGGAAACTGAGGCATAGAGCAATCCTCAGGATAGGGTTTGAGCTCTGAGCCCCAGTTTTGACCTCCAGGGATTCTGAGTTCATCTGCCTTTGTTCTCATATTAGCAGACAGTCCCTACCCTGGCCATTCCCTCTGGAAGGCTGTCATTCCATCCACCCTCTCTGAGTATCTGGGTGTTGGTAACAGGCCAATTATTTATTTCTCTGGGCTAACCTGAGCCTGGGGTAGTCATAGCCACTGCCATGGGGGCCTTCCTTGTTGTACCATATGAGTTCTTGGACTGAATGAAGTCCAGGGAGATCAGCTATCCTCTAGTGTGGGCACCTTTCTTTTTGGATCTAGTGGTTCTATGATAATCTACAGGGGCTTACTCATCCCAAGGTCTTGACTAGACTAAGGCCTGGGGGGAGCCAGAATGAAGGTCAGCTCTTTGGAGGACCAGTCAAACAAACTACCTTCTTGAGATCACATGTGGGGGTGGGTTTACAGCCTTTCCAAGTGGGAACTGAGGCATGGTGTTGGGCGTCTATCTCCAGGTGATTGATGCCATTTCTCGAGCCATCTCCCAGACCCCAGGCTGTGTGCTGTTGGACATCGATGCTGGACCCTCCACTAACCGCACTGTCTACACTTTTGTGGGGCAGCCGGAGTGTGTGGTCGAGGGAGCCCTCAATGCTGCCCGTACAGCCTCACAGCTCATCGACATGAGCAAGCACAAGGGTGAGGCGGCTCGGGCTGAGCTTGTGTCAAGGTGTTCTGGTTGAGGGGAAGGCCCTGGGCATGGACATGAGGTATATGCCAAGTGTGGCCTTGGTGCCTATCCCCAGGAACAGGTTGTGGGGGAAGGCAGGGAGATGACTCTAGGTCATAGGCTATGGAGATGAGCCACCCTCTAGTGTGAGTACTTCTCTTTTTGGATCCAGTGGTTCTATGATAATCTACTAGGGCTCACTCATCCCAAGGTCTTGACTAGACTAAGGCCTGGGGGAGCCAGAAGAGGAGACTATGCTAGGAAGCAAACTTGTCAACTGCCTCTAAACCAAACACAACGTCAGAGTGGGCAGAGTCAAAGGTTAGTGGACACTCAGAGCTTGGCAAAAGGCCATGGCCTCTGTCTGTTCTCTGGGAGCGGTTTTCAGAGGTCACAGTAAGGAGTAGACAACAGGTTTGTCAAGGTGAAGAGGAACCAGGCACAGTATTCTGGGTATGTGGTTGGATGCTCTGCTGCCCGGGAAGGCAGGGGCACTCCAAGGCCAGATACTTTCAGCTCGGCAAGGTCTCACTAAGAGCCTTAGTTTTGTGATTCTTTTTAAAAGGAAATAAATATATATATAAAAGCCTGGCTTCCTCAAGCTCTAACCCTTCTCCATGGCTTTAAGGGCCTTCTCTTGCTCGCCATAGCAACAAGGATAGTCTCTACGTTCTGTGGCATCCCATATACGCCACCCTGGTTGAAGTTGCTGCTGTCTACCACTTGAGGCTGGCCACTCTCTATGGTCACTGTGGTCAGCTGTAAGGATGACAGCCCGCCCTGTTTTCCGCAGGAGAGCATCCTCGAATGGGTGCTCTGGATGTGTGTCCCTTCATCCCAGTGAGGGATGTCAGCATGGAGGAGTGTGTGCTCTGTGCCAAGGCATTTGGGCAGCGGTTGGCAGAGGAACTTAATGTACCAGGTGAGTGTCCTGGGAGGATCGACTCTGGTGCACCTCTGGATTCCAGGCTCTGATGCACGCTCTGGTTCTCTGCACTCGATACCTTTTAAGAATGCAGAGCATGCCCAGTGACGTGGTGCGCACACACCTCTAACCCCAGTCAGTGCTAAGGAGGCAGAGGCGAGCAGATCCCTGTGAGTTCAAGGCCAGCTTGCTCCACGGTTTCAGGCTAATCTGGGCTACATACCCTATCTCAACAAAACGGAATAAAGCAAAGCAAAAATCATGCAGAGTATTACCAAAAATGAAGCCCCATTCCTAGCCCCAGCATCTTAGATAAAGAAACAAATATCAGACGGAATCACAACCACAGCAGAGCGTAGGCAACACGTCCCATTCTGCTTGTTGGACATTGTCTGACCACACGACGAAGCAGTGTAGCTTGCTGAGAGCCTGGAGAGAGAGAAACCCATGCGTTGTAAAACAGAAAGAATTCGGCGGAAGGTGAGATGGCTCAGTGGTTTCAGTATTTGTCACTCAAGCACGAGGACCAGAGGTTAGATGTCCAGGAACCTCCGTAAATGCCAGATGGGACTGGTGACCCAGTTGTAATGCCAGCCTTCTAGCAGGGACAGAATCATCTCGTAGATAAGGCTAGCCATACCAGGGTGAGAGACCCGCCTCAATGAATTGAGCCGGAGAATGATCAAGAATGATTCCTGACGTCACCTTGGGTCCCTACATTCCTATGTACACATGTACATGAGCCCACACATGCACATGCAGGAATAGACATACACCAGTGCACACCATACATACGATACGTATGTGAAAATGGGGGAGGGGTTATTTTGGGAAACTAGATCAAGGGAACGATATGGGACAAACTAGGCACAGACTGCATAGCATAGTGTTGTGGGGAGACACTAGGGTAGGCAGTCCGTACGGCAGCAGAGGCGGGATCCAGCCAGGCCCTATATCTGCCGTAAACACAAGCTAACAGCCGAGGCCAGGACCCACGTGTACGGCAAGCTCTGTCTTTTCTCCTCTGAGGACAGGTTTACCACACAGTCAAACAAACATGTTACAAAAGAAACCTGAGAGTATTCCAGCAATGTTCCCCACACATTTTACCCTAACTCCTATAAGTATGTCTGCTCTTCAGCGGCACTGGTTTTGGGTGGGTGGGCGGGAGGCATCAGTATTGGAATACCCATTCCGAGAGTATAGAGAAGATAGGGCTCCCCAGTGAGTAAAGTCAAGATCTACCCCCAGCTAAAGCTGGAAGGAGCCACCTTGCCTGGGTCCCTGTGGGATTGAAAGTATCAGATTCTACCCAGCTAAGCACCTGACCAGTTGGGTTCCTTTGCAGTGTACCTCTATGGAGAAGCAGCTCAGACGCCCAGTCGGCAGACCCTCCCGGCCATCCGGGCTGGAGAGTACGAGGCCCTGCCCGAGAAGGTGCTCCCCCACAAACATGGCTGGGTGTGAGAGGGTGCCCTCTCTGCCGTTTCTGCCTCCCCGCCTCCCTGGGGAGAGCGGGTAGGGATGGGGCCCCTCCTCCTCACCCCCAGGTGAATGTTTCCACAGTTGAAACAGGCCGAGTGGATGCCTGACTTTGGCCCCAGATCCTTTGTCCCCAGTTGGGGTGCCACTGTCACGGGTGCCCGGAAATTCCTCATTGCATTCAATATCAACCTGCTAAGCACCAAGGAACAGGCCCACCGGATTGCTCTTAACCTGCGGGAGCAGGGCCGAGGGAAAGACCAGGTGGGTAGTTTTCAGTTTGCTGTCTCATCCCCTCCACATCCCCCACCAGGGATCTTCCTCGGAACCCCCTGGGGAGATTGTTTACCTCAGTATTATAGCCCTGGGGGGGGGGCTCTCAGGATCAGTGTTCACTGTCTGAAATTGAGGGGCCCCTTAACAAATATTTATTTGCACGTGTTTGGCCTGCATGCATTGTAGAAAGTGCACTGGGTCCCTTGAGCCTCCAGTGACAACTGATTCTGAGCCATCATGTGGATGCTGGGAATCAGGCCCAGGTCCTCTAGAAAAGCAGCAAGTGCTTTTAACCACTGAGCCATCTTTCCAAGCCCCAACAGCCCTTGTTTTTAGCAGACATTACCACAGAAGCAGACAGGGTCAGGCATCTGTGTAAACAGCTGCCTAGCAGTTCCACAAGTCTTCACATCCTCATGTCCTTTTAGATGCTCTAAGAAACCCCCAGTCCCCGCCCCATCCCCACCCCTACACCCAACACACAACGCCTCTGTAACCTTCGGGTTTAAGGGGAACCTTCCCCACCAGGTCTGCATAAAACTAACTCATCAGCTAGCATGAGCATCGCTTCTCCAGAGTCCATATCAGACAGACCCAGGTGACACAGAGATACCTGGTGAAAGGTGGAGGGATTCCCCCTTCTTCCCGTCTGTCCCCAAAAGCGAGGTCAGAGTTCCTGCCATAGGTCATCAAAGAGAGTGGATCCGAGTGACTGATATAGCAAGTGGGTGGGAGATGGACCATAGTGGAGTTGGCCTCCCCACATCAGCATCCTTCGGTCTCTAGAACATGGTGGGCACCAAACACAACGAGAGTCATAGCGCCAACCCAGCTACCTGGGGGTCACCATGCTTGACTCATCTGGCTAGGGAACACAAATATAAGAG
Source organism: Grammomys surdaster (assembly GCF_004785775.1). NCBI lineage: Eukaryota > Metazoa > Chordata > Mammalia > Rodentia > Muridae > Grammomys > Grammomys surdaster. The sequence goes on along the minus strand of NW_021604682.1, from coordinate 1,155,918 downwards.
GTTCTCAGAGCCAGGCATTATGAAAGCTGGACAATGGCCATCCAGAGATGAGAGTCTTAGCCCAGGCCTGGGGATGCATCTCTTTGTAGCCCGGACGTCTGAAAAAGGTTCAAGGCATTGGTTGGTATCTGGAAGAGAAGAACCTGGCTCAAGTGTCCACAAACCTCCTGGACTTTGAGGTCACAGCTCTGCACACAGTGTATGAGGAGGCCCGCAGAGAGGCTCAGGTGGGTAAGAGCTTGCATCCCACACCCTTCTGACACTCGACACTCGGAAACCCCGAGACGCTGACCTCACCTCTGTCTCCCAGGAGCTGAATCTCCCAGTGGTGGGCTCGCAGCTGGTGGGCCTGGTGCCTCTGAAGGCCTTACTGGATGCAGCAGCCTTCTATTGTGACAAGGAGAAGCTGTTTGTTCTGGAGGAGGAGCACCGGATACGGCTGGTGGGCTGTGCTTGTTTTGGGAGCTGTGGAGGGAGATGTCAAAGGGAGGCCTGGAAACTGTAGGGGCTGCTCCAGGAGCAAGCTGATAATTCCAGAAGGGCCCACCCCAAATCCCAAATCTGAGTGTGTGTCTGTGTGTGTGTCTGTATGTGTCTGTATGCATATGTGTGTGTATCTGTGTGTGCCTGTGTGTGTCTGTGTGTGTGTGTCTGTGTGCATGTATGTATGTGTGTGTGTCTATGTGCATATGTGTGTCTGTGTGTGGTGTGTGTCTCTGTGTGTGTCTATGTGTGTATGTGTGTGTGTGTCTCTGTGCATCTGTGTGTGCATCTGTGTGTGTCTGTCTATGTATGTGTGTCTGTGTGTGTCTGTGTGCATATGTGTATGTATATCTGTGTGTCTGTGTGCATATGTGTGTGTCTGGGTGTTTGTGTGTGTCTGTGTGCATCTGTGTGTGTCTGTCTGTGTACGTGTCTGTGTGTGTCTGCATGTGTCTGTGTGTGTGTCTGTGTGCATATGTGTGTGTGTATCTCTGTGTGCGTATATGTGTGTGTGTGTATGTGTGTGTGTGTGTGTGTAAGACATGAAAGACAGAAGACAGGTTCAGGTGTCATTTCTAGGGTACTGTCCACCTTTGTTGGAGACATGATCTTTCACTGAATTGGAGCTCACCAAGTAGGCTAGGCCTCCTGTCTCCAAATCCCTGGCACTGGCATTACAAGTAAAGTGCTTGCCACCATGACAGGCTTTTACATTTTTCTTTCTCTGCTTTTTAGTCTCGATATGGGACCTGGGGATCTTACTCAAGGTTCTGTGCTTGAGTGGCGAGCACTTCACTGACCAAGCTCTGCTGCCAGCCCTAGAAGGGTTTCCATTTTCCTTTTCTAGTAGAACATTATCCCAGCTTCCTTTGTGACTTGTGCTATATAAATGTTATCTTCTCTGTCTTCTTAAATCCGGGCTGGCCGCTGCTGTGAGGAGCCGTGTCTGCTGCTAGCTGTCTCTGGCAGGTTCCTTACACCCCTATACCCGACAGTTTGTGGATTTGGACACATGTGTGCCAGGCACATTCCTCCCCTGGTCCCATCTACGAATGACTCTCTTCCAAAGCGTTTCTGCTAATCTACGACACCTTTGTTCAATTCAATGAGCCTGGGGTCTGCTTAGGCGGGGGCTGTATTTCCAAGGATATTGTTTTATCTTCTCATCCTTTCGTGAGAAACTATTCCCCGCTGTTTGTTGATTCTGTATCCCAACTCTCAGGTGGCATCTTTTACCCATCTCCATAACCACCTTTGGGGTGTCCCTGGCTTGTGTCTTTCAAGTGTGTGTCCCTCGCTTCCTGCTTTTAGAACGAGAGGCATGCTGACACTGTGGTATAGCTTCAGAGAGGGTCTGATGGTCTTTGTTGAGATGAATTCTAATCTTAAATGGGACAGTTTCCCTCATATTTATGTTGAGTTAAAGCAAGACTGTCCCTGACTATGAGAATCGGTTAGATTCTGAAAGAATTAGATTCTTTTTTTAAATACAATTTCTTTTTATTTATTATTTTTTTTATTAATCATTTTATTCGTTTACATTTAAAATGATATCCCTCTTTCCCGGTTACCCCTCCACAACCCCCGGTCCCATCCCTCCTCTCCCCTTCCCCTTTTCCTCTATGAGGGTGCTCCTCTACCCACTCACCCCCTCCTGCCTCACCCCTCTCCAGATACATATGTAGAAGAGTTAGATTCTAAACCCAAGAAGATGGTTTAGTTGGCCCCCGCCCCTCCTATGGCCTTGGAGGCTCCTCTGTGAGGGAAGAGTGAGAGACCCTTTCTTTCCCTTGTTTTCCCTGGGAACATGAGGTGTTTCTGTGTGCATCTCAACCTGTCAGGAAGCAAACTGGTTAGGTTCCTGGGAAAGGAGTGTGGGCAAAACTTGTCAAGGTGAAGCTAAGCTAAGCAACGGCTAAGGTGGGATGCCCACTCTCCAGGTGGTGAACCGGCTGGGCCTGGATTCCCTGGCGCCATTCGATCCGAAGGAGCGGATCATCGAGTGAGGCCTCACGTTTCTGTCTCAAGTTCTCCTCTCTGTTCCCTTCCTGCCCCTTCTTTACTTGCTTTAACCCCCTTCCCATTTTTTCTATTTCTTTTCATCTTCACGTCTCTGGTCCCCAGACCTTGAGCCTGATGCCTGATCCTCTCCTCCCTCTGCGCCCCCCCACCCCGCCACGCTTCAGTCCCGCCCCCTTCTGGCCTGCCCGCTTCTCTTCTTTCCTGGCTCTTCGCTTGGGGCTGGGGGTAAGAGTGTCTGTCTCCCCTTCTTTAAGTCTCTCCCACTGGGTAGGTACCTGGTCCCTGACAGTGGATCAGAACAGAGCCTGCTGGACACGTCACTGCGCGCTTTTGTTCGGGAGGTGGGAGCCCGCTCTGCTGCCCCAGGAGGAGGTTCTGTAGCAGCAGCTGTTGCAGCTCTGGTGAGCACCTGAGGGTTGGAGCTATAGAAGGCAGGACCCAGGATGGGATGGGGTGTGGTGGGGAGCAGAGTAGGAGATCCTGGAGGACCGGAATCAGGATGGGGGACCCCGTAGTGGGGGCCCTGCAGGTTAAGACTCTACAGTTCATCATCCTTCATTTGTGGTTCCTTGCTGGAGGACAGGGCAGTCCCTGGGTCAGGATCCTCCCCCCGCCCCCCAAACCTTTCTCCATACCAGGGTGCAGCCCTGGGTTCCATGGTGGGCCAGATGACCTACGGACGGCGCCAGTTTGATCACCTTGATTCCACAATGCGGCGCCTGATCCCACCCTTCCACGCAGCCTCTGCCCAGCTGTCTTCCCTGGTGGATGCTGATGCCCGGGCTTTTGCTGCCTGTTTGGTGAGTGTGTAGAACTGCCAGGCTGAGGCTTGCTAGCCTCAAATAGCCTGCAAATCTGCAGCCAGAAGCCAGGGGCACTGGGGAGGTGTCAAGATCTGCCTCTATCCCAGGAGCCCTTACTTTCTGCAAGCTTGAGGGTCCAGTCCTAGAGAACATGGACATTGTCCCAAGGAAGAAAGCTTTGGAGGGCAGGACACCAGAATGGGGGTCCCCTGGAACGGGGGATTACGGAGGGATACAGGCTGGTAACCTTGAGTGCACAGGCGAACACTGCTCACAGGCTGGCCAGCCAGAATCTTGGCTTCCAGGCCAGCGATGTGTGAGAGATTGACTCTAGATTCTAAGACCTACAGGAAGGAAGCCTACTGGCTGTAGATCATCTGATCCACCATGGCGGCTGACACTGTAAGGGGCAAGCTGTAGGGGCTTCCCCACCCCCTCTCCTGACCACCCCAGCAGGCCAGAGCACCAAGGAGGTCATAGAACAAACTTGTAGATTAGAGCCTTAGACTGGAAAGAATCCCTCAGGCATAAGATAACAGGAAACATAAGGGGAGTTCGGCGGTGGAAGAACTATCTTGAGAAATAATTACAGGCTGTGAGCAGGTTAGAGGACATGGTGAGGATAAAAGAGATGATTAGAAGAGAGAGATACACATATCCAGACAGACTTAGAGATACAGAGACAGAGACACACGTATAAAGAGGCACAGAGACCATCACACACAGCAATAGACACGCAGAGGCAGAGACGTACATAAACAGAGACACAGAGAGGTGGAGGTAGAGACAGAGAGATAAGAACCGAGGGACAGAGATGGAGAGAGACGGAGACACACGAATACACAGCCAGACAGAGACACGCAGCAACAGAGACCGAGAGACACAGCCACAGACAGAGATGTAAACACACAGAGACAGACTTAGAGAGAAATAAGTTTTGATATAAGCATTAGAAATTCAGAGACAGCCCTCAGGAGAAGATATGAAAGAAATGAAGATATGAAGAAATGAAGTTTGTGTAAGTCCCTCATGAGCAGCAAGAAGATTTTTTTTTTTTGGAAATAAATAAACAAATGAGGAAAGAGCCCCAGTGTATGGAAGAAATTTCTAGAAGCAAAATGCGAGATACGTATACTTTTCTCACCAAAAACCAAAACAATTTAAAACATAATAAAACTTAGAATAAGTTGGGAAACAGAACTGACTAGGTGGGCTGTTGGAGGAAGGTCACGGCAAAGATAAGAGGCTAGATCGAGTACCACATTCCCCCTGCAGGCGGAGAGGTGTGTGCTGTGACATTGTGACAAGCTAGCTGGGGACATAGTGTCTGCTTAGCCTCCGCTGTCAGTCATGGCTGACAGAAGAGCCACTGATGACATCTTCCTGGTGCTCTGTATAAGTACACCAAACAACAATGGCTGCACCCTTTAGTCTGCTGTCCCCTGTCCTGTCCCGTCCAGCAAGATGGAAGGGTGCTGTGGGAGGCTTGGATTGATAGCATTTGTCATGCACAGAATCCCTTCCTGTGACACTACAAACCATACCTGTAGCCATTCAGAAGAAAGGCCAGGTCTACCGATGGCCTGGGCAAGAGATATTGGCACCACGGCAGTGAATGTCTCGAGGTTTCACCACCAGCATCACTCCTGTGGGTGACAAAGTTGTTTGCATCATTTTAAATTGGAATTTGCACCAGGAGAGCCTGGTACTGTGGGACAAATGCTGGGAAGAGTTTGGGGGGCCTTTAAAGGCTTTTGGAGTCTTTTCCTAGAAACAAGGTTCCCAGAGAATGCCACATACCTGTCTCCTTCAGGTGGCCATGTGGGCTTATGACATCCAGACCCCAATACCAAGGCCCACAAATCACGGTCACCAACAGAAACATCGTCCTCAAAATGATGCATGGGAAACACCCATGCTGGAAGCCATGGATAAGTGCTGCCTCAGCTGTCAGAGTGGCCATCCCAGCATGGCCAGGGGACACAGCCCCTCATGGCTACTCACCATGTGTTTGGTCTTTTTTCCCCCCTATAGGAGGCAATAAAACTGCCCAAGAACACTCCTGAAGAGAGGGACAGGTGAGCACACAGCATTGGCCAGGTATCCCTGCTGGACTCTCTGCTCTATGGATCTCCATGTCTAAGGAGTTGGCACCGAATGTATTCTGTCCCCAACTCACACATCACTGCCTGGATTCTAGGCGTGCATGTGCGCTGCAGGAGGGGCTGAGACAGGCGGTCGATGTGCCACTGAAACTGGCCGAGACTGTGTCCCAGCTATGGCCAGCACTGCAGGAGCTGGCCCTATGTGGGAACCTGTCCTGCTTGTCTGACCTGCAGGTATGATGGTGAACACAGTCTTGTTCAATGTCCAGTTATAGACAGAACACCTTTATCCCAACATACTGGGGAATACCCCGGGGCAGTCCGCAGAAGTAGAGACATCACTCAACTGTGTGCAGTGTGGGGGATGGGACAAAATAGAGCCATACACTTTGACTCCTGTGGCGAACCTAGGAACCCTATACAGTGTATTTCAGTGTTTAGTAGTCCTGAGGTCCCAGAGACACGATCCTCTATTCTGGGAGTGAGTGGCCCTAGTTTGCAGGCAGACAGCTCTCGAGGGCAAGTTCAGAAGGGTTGACAGCTTTTAGAGTATACCTTACACCTTCACTGCTTCCTCGGGCCTCCAGCAGCTGTATCTTCCGATTAGTAGAGGATTCCTTTTTTAGGTTCAGGTCTCAGGCCACCATGACCACAGTAGTCTGATCTCTGTGGGTAGGGTCAGGTCTGAAGGTATAGAGCATGCAGGTCTGCATAGAGTCCTTGCCTGTAAGGCAACCTGTACGAGGGGTCAGCTTGCTCAGTCTTGACACGAGGGGTGAGACTTTCAAGGGGAACGGAGGCATGGGGGTGTGTGTCCAGAATGAGCCCTTTTCTCTGCTGTCTCTTCAGGTGGCAGCCAAAGCCTTGGAGACAGGTGTGTTTGGTGCATACTTCAACGTGCTCATCAACCTGAAGGACATGACAGATGATGTATTTAAAGAGAAGGTGGGCAGACATGATGCCAGGCTCCACTCAGGGACCTTCCGTGTCTACTGTGGGCAGGGTTGACTCTTACTAGTCACCTGGAAGGACAGGCCCTTGCTGTCTGTCTGTCTGTCTATCTATTCATCCATCCATCTACTATCTATCTTACCTACCTATCTACTATCTGTCTATCTATCTATCTATCTATCTATCTATCTATCTATCTATCCATCCATTCTATCTATTCTTCCATCCATCTGCTATCTATCTATCTATCTATCTATCTATCTATCTATCTATCTATCTATCTA
>NW_021604682.1:1111231-1149260 GCF_004785775.1 Grammomys surdaster | reverse complement strand
CTATCTATCTATCTATCTATCTATCTATCTATCTATCTATCTATCTAATCTACCTATCCATCCATCCATCTATCCATCCATTTATTCATCCATCCATCTGCTATCTATCTGTCTATCTATCTATCTATCTATCTATCTATCTATCTATCTATCCATCCATCCATCCATTCAGGGGCCATGGGGATGAGAAGCCTGATGGCATACTTTGATATTCTTCTTCCCATGGGTCCAGCCACGCTAGGAGATGAAGAGATGTTAGACAGCACCTCAATATTCACACCACATTTCCTGTTCTATTAGTAGAACTGAAAGCTTGGCCACTCCAGGTTAGGGACCCCCGAGCACCAACACCTAGGGGCTGGAAAAACAAAGCCTTTAAGAAATGAACCTCAGCATTCATAACAACCACATGACAATTTTATTGTAGTATTGCGGTAAATTTCATGGAGCGTACAAATTGCGATTTTAAAGTATACAACACAGAGTTTTTGCACATCCATAATGGTATATAGCCACCACTCTAGCAAGTTCCACTGCTTTGAAGGAAGTCCCTGTCAATCAGTGGACACAACTGTTCCCTATCCCATTTTAAAGCATCTGTTGTTTCATGACTAATTTGAAAATGCCTTTTTAAGGGCTCATTTCTTATGTGGCATGCTAGCAATTGGATATCTTTTGGGTCCAGCCCCTCCCTGACTGACTTTAGACAGTATGAACCATGTGAGTCCTGCCCATCTGGGTCTTACGGACACAGCTCTACCCTCTGCAGTCTGGGGAGAAGCAGAAAAAAACGGATGGGAGCCTGTGGAGGGTCAATGATTGAGGTTGTAGGGTGACGTATCCCTCTATGTCTGTCAGATACAACATCGAATCTTCAGCCTTCTGCAGGAAGCCAAGACCCAGGCTGCACTGGTGCTGAGTAGCCTAGCAGCCCGGAAGGAATGAAGAGACCTCCCCCAGTGAATGGTCCAACTTCTAACATTCCTTACCTATCTTAAGCAGTCCAAGCCTTGCTTGGGGGGAAGACTGAGCCATGACATCAGCAGGTTCAGGTTGGGGCTCTACTCACAACTATCTATGTAGGATCAGAAGATGTAACAGAGGTGATTGGGGATAGGGTATGGTAGGGCCTGATTGGGGGTGGTATCCTACCATCCTCTGGTATCTGTGGCTTCTAGTAAATTCTGAACACAAATCTGCCTGGTGTGCTTGGGTTTGGGGGCCATGATCAAGGACTGAGACTGCGGTTGGGAGCACAGCCAGGGAACCCCCTTGATCTGTGATGAATTCAAAGCCCCAGCCCCAGCCCCAGGGTTCCCAGATGCAGGATTTATGAGGGACGCATCCAGTATTAGTATACGCTGAGCACTGGATTCCTCACTATTGCCTTAGTTAGGATTACCATTACTGTGACAAAACACCATGATCAAAAAGCAAGTTGGGGAGGAAAGGGTTTATTTGTCTCACACTTCCACATGGCTGTTCATCATTAAAGGAAGTCAGGACAGAAACTCAAACAAGGCAGGAACCTGCAGGCAGGAGCTGATGCAGAAGCCATGGAGGGATGCTGCTTACTGGCTTGCTCCTCACAGCTTGCTCAGCCTGCTTTCTTATAAAATCCAGGACCGTCAGCCCAGGGGTGGCCCTACCCACAAAGGGCTGGTCCTTCCGTCATCAATCACTAATTAAGAAAATGCCTCACAGCCATATCTTATGGAGGCATCTTCTCAATTGAGATCCCCCCCCCCTTCAGATGATTGTAGACTGTAGCAAGGAACAGAAGCTGTAGTGCACCCCTCCCATTGGAGAGGTGTCTGGCTCCTGAGGACTGTGAGAGTATTCTCTTTCTTCACCAGACAGTCTACACCTACCTTCCATACCACCTTCAAGGGGACTCACCTCATCCTCCATCCTCAGATGTCCTGTTCGTCACTTCCTTTCTCTCTAATCTCTATCACTAATAAACCATCCCAGTGACTTTCAGATGCCCCAGTCCATGAAAAACTCTCCCAAGTATGGTTGTACTCATTAACACAGGCTATAAAAAGAAAACAGAGGGTGGTACATTCTTCTTAAGTGAGGCAGGGACTCTAAATGCCTTTTAAAGACAGATGGGCTATCTGGAAATTTAAGTCATTCGTTTCTGGGAAGGGAACATCATCAACCAGGGGAAGCAACATGGACAGACATTTCCCACGGGTTGCAGGCAAAGGGGTGGAATCCTTCAGTGCAGGATGTTCCTACAAATTAGACCGTACCTAACAAGGTGCTTGGAAGGGCCAGGCCAATTCTGATGAGAGGCCCTGGCCAATTTGTGTGTAAAAAAAAATGCCTGTGCTTTTGCTGGAGACAGGACAAAGATGACCACTGTGACTCAGTGGGTTTGCCCTCTGCTGCCCTCCAAGAGCATTTGCCTAAGCACCTCTCAGGGCTCATTCTCTTTGTCCTTTACAGCAGCGACTTGGGTCTCAGAGGACGCGCATATGCATGGGTGCATGCGTGTGTGTGTGCGTGCGTGTGTGGTGTGTGTGGTGTGTGTGGTGTGTGTGGTGTGTGTGTGTGTGTGTGTGTGTGTGTGTGTGTGTAGGATGGGGGATACAGGACCCTAGCTTTGGAAGAACTAGGCTGAAAAAGGCTGATGCCATACCAGCACAGGGGGATTGCTCCTTTCTGGAGTTTAGGATTCCATAGAACTTCAGTGGGGAAGGTCATTGGCTCAGAGCTTTGTGGGAGAAGCCTTCCACAGTCTGTATGCAGAACCAGGCAATGGCTGTGCTTGTGGATGAAAGAGGACCATGGAGGCCGTTGGTATATTGCTGTGTCCCATGGGATCTCTCATGGCTGTCTGAGCTGCCCATCTCAAATGTGGGTCCCACCCAGGGTTGGGGCCGTCGTGAGAGGAAGCCGACTGATGAGGATTCTGCATTCTTCTCCTGAGATCCAGGGACATTGAGGACTGAGGAGATCAGTACCCAATCCCAGCCTAACCCAGGCTTTGCCCATCACACAAAGGAGCCACACAAAAGAGGCTTAGAAGACTTCTCTCTCCAGGGCATGGCTTCCTTTATCCCTTCCTCAGGCAGAGATGCCTAATGGACTTAGGTTCCAACCCTAGCTGTATCCCCAGTACTGTAACCGAGAAATGGAGTAGCAACCCAGAGAGGCTGCAGAATGGCAGAGAAGGTTGAGTTAAAACTCTTCCCTCTAGTATGTCTATCACAGGGATATGTAGGTGGAGTAGCTAGGCATGTTATCATTTTCACGAAGAGACATTGTGCTTAGTTTGGCTACAACCAAGAGTTATCGGGGAAGAGGGAGTCTCAGCTGAGTGACTGCCCAGATCAGATTGGCCTGTGGCTGAATCTGTGGGGGAATTGCCTTGATTGTTAATTGATGTGGGAAGACTCTGACCACTGTGGGCAGTGCTAACCCTAGGCAGGTGGTCCTGGGTTACATAGGAAAGCTGGCTGGGCATGAGCCAGAGGGATCGAGCCAGGAAACAGCATTCCTTGATGGCTTCTGCTTCAGTTTCTGTCTGAGCTCCTGTTCCAACTTCCCTGGACGATGGACTGTGACACGGAAGTGTAAGCCAAGCATGTTCTTTCCTTCCAGAGTTGCTTTTTGTCCCTGTTTCATCAGAGGAAAGAAAACTAACTAGAACAGTGGCTCTCATGACCCCAAAGCAGGGTGTGAGATTGACTGACCATGCTGTGGTGGAAAGAAGTCTAGGATGGTATAGCCAGCATCCTGGGAGCATCTGAAAATGGTCTTGCATGCATTTGGAGGGTGGGTAGGGACTGGCTACTACCTATTCCATTACTGTTCAGGTTCCTGAACTCTGACCCAAGTCAGTACCATAGAGGTCTGAAGGCCACCAAGCAAGGGAACATTGGAAGGACCCACAACAGCAAGAGAAATATGGTTTGGTCCTATTTGAGAGGGATTTTCTTGGGGGAATATGAGAGGCGATGTTGGTGAGGGGAAGGTGGGAGTGGATCCTGATGAGGGAAGTAGTGAGAGGAGTCTGATGAGGGGAATGAGCTCGGGGGAACTTAGTAAAGGGTAGTACTGAGGGAAAGGTGGGAGGTGATTGGAAAGTCATGACTGGCAGATGCTGAGGGGAAGGAAGTGAGTTGAGGGAATGTGATGGTAAGGGGAGGGTCATGAAGAGAAATTGTAGAGGGATGGTAAGAACATGCTACTGATGGGGAGAATCTGAGGAGGGGACAGTGGTAGAGGATGCTGGTATGGGGGAAGGCGATAGCTTCTGTGCAGAGGTAGTGGTATCAGACTTGGGGAGATGCGTGTGCGTGTGTCTGTGTGTGTGTCTGTGCATTGTGGGTGGTAACAGATATGGTTGAGGATACAGGGGTGTAGACACTGATGGAAGTATATTAACATAGCGATGTTTAATAGGCCCCATGAGATGTTAATGAGTGCATGGCTGTCAGGCAGTGTTGACAGGAGCGTATTGGTAAGGAGATGCAGGGGAGGGGGTTACTTTCATGAGAATGTTGGTAAAAGTGTGATGGTTCATACTGATAAAGGGCTGTTTTCCAGGGGACTGTGGTATGGGGATATGGGATAGGGATGGTAGCGAAGGGGCTTCAGTAGCAATTGCTGGTGGGGAACGGCTGCAAACGGATCCCTCTCCTACATCACTGATGTATGAGAAGTCCCTTCTTTGAGACTGGTTTTCATGCCACTCTGGGGCTGTGGCAGGGTCTTGTGTCACAGTGAAAGATGTTCATTTTGTCCGAGAGAGGTCGCTGTTATAGTCCTGTGCTCAAAACTCCTGTGAGTAGAGAGAGGTCTCCACAGTCTTCCCACATTCCCAGCTCCTGGAATTACTAGTGAATGCACAGTGGTGTTGGCTTAACTCTCTGATTACAGGGATTTAAAGTAGGTAACAGGTGGGTTTACTGCTAATGCTTTATGTGGTTCTTGGTAGGGAGATGGGTTTAGGGTTAGGGCTTTTCTGCATGAGGGTTGTGTGGTCATATGGGCAGAGGTGGAGTGTCAACCAGTAGCTCATGACATCCTGTCAGAGTGTTAATATGGGAGGGATGGTTCTTTGTGTTGACTTCCAAAGCCCCATACTTCAGAGTATGGCCTTACATGGAAAGAAACTCTTTGCAAATGTCACTTGTTGCAAAGAGATTTTTTACTAGAGGTGGGAGAGCCCCAACTCACTAAGATTAGCATCCTTAAAAAGGGCAATTTGGAATAAAGCAAGCAGCAGGGAGAGGAGCAATTCCTCAGCAGGTATATAGGCTGTAGAGTAGCTGCCTGAGAGGGACGCTAGCAAGTTGCTGCAGGACCACAGCTGAAAGCCACTTCTTGTGATGAGTAAGGTATTAGGAAACAATGAAACGTAGCCAAGGATGCTAATAAGAACCACGTGACTACAGCCTGTAAACATGTTTTTAAAGCAAGCATTGTGAGTATACCCAAAGCACTAAGTGTTCGGCGGGTGAAGAGCATGGGTCTTAATGAAGATAGACCAAAAGAAATGGGCAAGGTCCACCCAATGGACAAAAATCTAAAAAGGTCCTGAGAGAGACCACGCATAAAGGAATGCAATAGGAAATGACTGCAGTTGATACCAATATCCAAATAAGTACAAAGACACCAAGTCCTTGTCTTTAGGTTGGAGCAGGCAGCATTATCAGAGGTTTAGACGTCGGCGGGGGTGGGCATGGCATGGCTGTGAGCCGGGGGAGGGGAAGAAGGCTGGGCTGGAGAGTGAGCCAGAATGCGTGTTGGAGAGAGGGAGAGGATGGCTTGATGCCAAGATTCCACCAGCATCACTCACTTTGGAAGTGGAATTAGTGGCTATTGATTGGGGTGGCAGGGCTTTGGACCTACACTACCAGACATAGTGGTAAGATCTGCCCCATTCCTGGACGACTAGTTAGAGCTCGGTACTACAATAAGGGAGGAGTTAGGGGAAGACCCAAGGAGTCAACACCAGTTTGCTTGGTCCAACTTCTGGGAAAGAGAAGTCCTCCTAAACTCCTGGAGCTGAATGAAAGTATGTCTCTAGATCTGTGTAAAATGCTGCAAAGTAGCACCGTCTTTCCTAGCGCCTCGTGTTGGAAACTAAGAGGCTCGGTAAACGTTTATCCATCTTTGAAAAGAACTGGAAAGAGGGCAATTTGGATAGATGAATACAGAAAGAATGTCTCATAGGGACTACTGTGACACTGTCTGCTGCCAAAGACAAGGAGATGGCCATCTTGAGGCCGAGGATAGACCCTCCGTGGTGCAGGCAGAGGGTCCCAGCCCCACCCACACCTCACACCTGGACTTCTGGCCTCCATGTCTGTGAAGCTTCCACCTCTTCCCCTGACTTCTAGTTCTTCTTTGGTCTTTTCTCCTGTCTTCCTGTGCTAGGTTAAAACCCAGGGTCTTGTGAATATCAGGTAAGCCATTCTCTCTCAGTCATACTGTAACCCAAGACAGTACACTCTAGACCATTTGGTCCCCACACTTAGTCATGGAGGTTTGACTCAGCACAGCCCCTGTCCTGGAAAACCCACAGTTCTATGTGACACCTCCGGGAGCCTAAGTGTGGAATACCTGGGACATGAGCAACCCCAAATAACCCACACTGAAATAGACTGTCTTTTGATGGTCATTTGCCCCAAATAACCCACACTGAAATAGACTGTCTTTTGATGGTCATTTGTCCCATCCACCCATAACCCACTATTCATCTATCCTTCCATAAGAGTTCTATTCAAGCCACCTGGCAGTCTGAGATCACCCTGCCCTGATCACAGGCTTAAGAGACAGCTCACGATCACAGGATGGCAATTTTAGTTGACATTCACTGGCCGGGATGGAGTCTATGTTGAGGCTGTGCTAAATATTCATTAGGGACAGTGTAGTACCTTTTGTAGTCCCTGTCCCCATGAAGGGTGGCTAACTGGTGGGCATGTAAATATCCAGAGTGCCGTCTTAGAGTGAAAAGGAGAGCTAGTGTGTGTGGTACCTACCTGGGATAAGACCCTATTGGGCACAGACGCTGGGGATCTGGTAGCAACAGGGAGGCTCAAAACCTTTATTGGGCCATTGGGTATGTGACATGGGGCTCTCAGGTCTGATCTCCTGAGATAGGAAATAATGGGCAGAGAAAGAGAGGGCCCCGGACAGGACTGGTGCAGGGCAGCAGACAGCCTTCAGAAGGAACTAGCGGATGCATGAAGTGGAAAGGGAAGCGAGGGACAGAGGCTGTGGGAAACAGGCAGCAGGAAGACTCTGGAATCCTCCAACGCTTAAGGGCAAGGTATAGGTAGAATGGGGACGTCGGGAGGGGAAGCCAAGGGAACTGAAGGTAGGTAAGGGGCTTTGGGTTCAGAGTCCTTCTGTCCTGACCTTGGGAGAAGGGCTTTCACTTTCTAGAAAGACCCAAGTATACCGTCTAGCTGCAACCGGCAGGGCTAGGGTCCTATTAGCACCACAGATGGGGAGTTGGTCAAGAGATGGCCAAGCATGGCGGTGCTAACAGATCCAGCGGATGAACCTGTCGAAGAAGCTGGGCTGGGCCAGACTGTCAAAGTCTTTCTCCCGGAAGATGGCCGCCCTGTCACCCAGGCTGATCTTGGTGAGCACATCCATGTCCACATCACCGCCCACAGCGACCACGGTGGGCACCACGTTCTGTTTCCGCATGGAGTGCACCGACTCCTCCAGGCTGTCGTTGCCCGTGACGCCATCCGTGAGGAAGACGAAGGAGAGCTCTGCGTGACGCCGTGCCCCACCCCGTGCCCCCTGCACCACGTTGTTGATGGCGTACACGATGCCCGATCCCACGTGAGAAAAGGAATTGAGGTAGGTGGTTCGCTCCAGTGCCTCGTGGATGGTGGTCACATTGTAGGTCAGTGGGAAGGCCACCTGCTGCTGATTCTGGCTGCCATACTGCAACAGGGCCATGCGGGCGTTGAGCGGGTCGTCGTCCCTTCCTGCCAGAGTCAGGCGCCGTGACACCTCCTCCACGAAGCGCCGTGCCTTGTAGAAGTTCTGCTCGCCCAGTCTCTCCGAGCCATCCAGCAGGAAGACAATGTCCACGGGCCGTTGTGTGCACTGGGCCACATAAAGCTCTGCAGGGAAGATGTAAGGTGGGACCAGGCAGGCAAGGGGTAGCCAGCTTGAAACTCATCCCATTTCTGCACACAACCTGCTTATTGGATCCCAGGTCGTGGGACTCTGGAGCATCACTCAGTCACCAATAGAGACCTCAACAGAGCAGCTCCTTGGGCGTATGTCTACTGCTCCCTGGAACTTTTTCTTAAATGTCCCCAAACTAGAGGACTGGAAATCTGGCTAGAGGCCAGAAGATTCATCTTTTGTCACCAAGCATGGTCTCACCCTCCATCAATCTGGGACTCTCACTCAGCCCAAGGTTCTGTTATTCACATAAAGGTCACTCTCTGGTGGGAGGGTCAAGATAAGGCCCCTGGGGCTGGAGAGATGACTCAGTGGTTAAGAGCACTGGCTGTTCTTCTAGAGGTCCTGAGTTCAATTTCCAGCAACCACATGGTGGCTCACAACCCTCTGTAATAGGATCTGATCCCCTCTTCTGGTGTGTCTGAAGACAGCGACAGTGTACTCACATACATAAAATAAATAAATCTTAAAAAAAAAAGTTAAGGCCCCTGAACCTGACTCCCTCTCCTAGAGGTCACTTATTTCTGAGTCACCTGGACTGTCTGAACCATATATCTCCCAGAAAGAGGAAGGACCCATGTGTTCTGGCATTCACTGTAGCCTTGGTATACTGCTATATACCAAATATATAGCAATATATATTTAGTATGGCTGAAGCAATTCAGACACGACCATGGTGGGTTCAATGCTACCAAGAGGTGCCTACCCCTTCCTCTGGTGAGTAGTCACCAGCCCAGACACATAGCACTATGGGAGCTGAGAACACACACACACACACACACACACATATACACACACACACAGAGGTTTCAGAGACCACAGGAGGCTAGGGTCTTGCTGTCTATTCACCAGACATCCATCTTGGCTCTTCCTTGGGGAATATGACTTCAGCCCACCAGGCATTCGGGACCCCAGGGAACCACAATAAGAACAGCTTGACTCCAGTCACGTATGACCAAGAAGGCTGAGGCAAGACCTGGCTGCCGGAGTACCTACCCCACCCCTACCCCATCTGATCCTCACCCTTCCTTTCCCCTAGACTTTAGTTGTCTGTGAGGGTTCATCCCAGTGTATGCTAGCCCAACTTGCCATTTGACCACAGCAACGCATCATTACAGATTTCATCTTTTTATAAAACGTTTACAATTGCTCACTACCTCTGAGTCTGAGCCCTAGAGTCAGGTAGTGGCCCTGACGGGCAGGGTCTTTCTTACTGAGCTTGATAGCCACATATCTTATTTATTGTCCACCATCTCTGGAATCTGCTCAGGATGTCGAGAAAATTTTGGGAGACGACTGGATTTCCTAGCTCCTCATAACTGACCGACCCCCCTCACAGTTATTACCACAAAACCCAGAGGCAGGCAGGCAGTGAGGGCTGCTGGCTTGACCACTGTCCATTAACATCAACATCTACAGGGCCTGGAGGAGACCAGGGGACTCCAGTGAAAATACAAAAGCAGTTGGGAGTTTGGGAACTCAGGAGTGGGCTCTATGCTCTGTTTCTGTGGGGTTTCCTTCTTCTACCTGTAACCTCACAGCAGAGAGTCTAGCCCTAGCCTGCTCTGGGATGTCACCCTCCCAGGAGGATAAGCCTCACCCTGGGAGAGAGGGGCACAGATGAGTTCGAAGACATCTGTCTGACCTGATGAGGTCCCTTGAGCTCAGTCAGAACATGCCAGGTTCATGAACTTGCCTTGGTGGCTAGTGACTTTGCATGGGTCCCTTGATACTCCCCATATTGGAAGAGGATGCTTTTATGGTTCTTAGTCAGGTGGCTGAGGGTCTCAAAAGTTCTGCCTGTCATACACTATCCTCAAGATGCCTTCATATACAGAGACCAGGCTGGGCCCACAGCTTGGTGTTTGGGGCACACAGGGACTTTGACCTAATGGATATGACAGTTGCTGAGACACATGAAGTCCCTTGTTACAGTCCCATGTTTTCTATGAGTCATGATCACATACCTGACACCAAACATGGGGCCCAGACAGGACCAGGACAGGGGGACCTCCCTAAGCATTCAAATAGCATCACCCCCGTATGTGTTCTCAAACACAGGGCTTCTCAGCTGGACAGAACCTTAATATAATCCTGATGGTACAGTCCTTTGCCACATGTGAGCTTCTGGGGCTTAAGGTGGGCCTTCAATCACTGATGTCCTTGTAAAAAAAAAAGAAGAGAGCAAAGCGGGGTGTAGACAGCACTGGGGGGTGGCGGGGCAGGGTAGAAGCAGGCAAATCTCTGTGAGTTCCAGGCCTACAAAGCAAGTTCCAGAACAGCCAAGGCTGTAATACAGAGAAACCTTGTCTCTAAAAACAAAACACAAAACAAGAGGAGGAGGAGGAGGAGGAGGAGGAGGAGGAGGAGGAGGAAAGAGAGGAGGAAGATGAGGAGGAAGAGAAAGAGGAGGAGAAAGAGGAGGAGAAAGAGGAAGAAAAGGAAGAAGAAGAGGAAGAGGAAGAAAGAGGAAGGGGAGGAGGAAGAAGAGAAAAGAGGAGGAAGAGAAGGAGGAGGAAGATGAGGAGTAGTAGGAGGAGGAGGCAGAAGAGAAGGAGGAGAAGGAGAAAGAGGAAGATGAGGAAGAGGAGGAGAAGGAGGAGAACGGAGGAGGAGGAAGAAGAAGGAGAGGAAGAGGAGGAGAAGGGGACACAGGGATAAAAAGAAAAGAGTCTATGGGAAGATAGAAGTGATACTGGAGAGGTGTGCCCCACAAGCCAAGGATGGAAGCCCTACCAGAGGCTGGAGGAAGCAGGAGGGACCCTTCAGAGAGTATCATATTAAAGACATACGATTCTAGACTTCTGTTCTCAGGAGTGGGAGGGCAGGTTCCTAGGTTCCCACTACCTAAGGCCCCAGCCTGTGGCGGCAGCCCTGGGAATCTTTAAGAAATGAGGGGTTAGCTCTGGCTATCTGGCCACAGTGAAACCGGAGGCTTTAGCAGAGTGCCAGCACGCTCTCTGGGTCCCCTGTGATATCCCTGTGCACCAGTTTAAAAGTGTCAATGAACAGCTGCATCCAGTCCTGCCGCTCGACCCCTGTGGAGAACTTGGCCCTCTCGGCGGTGTAGACCATCACAGCCACCAGTTGGGAGTAGGCAGCTGGGTTCTGTGTGAACTCCGTGGCGTTTAGCAACTGCTGGATCAGGGGGATGGTCTTGGGGAAGGTGGGGTCCGGACCCTCTTCCGTGCGGAGGAAGGTGACCGGGGGCTTGTTGCCAGGCCATGGTTCATCTGCAAGGGAGTGTCCAGAGAAGACTTTAGGAGGTCCAGCGCGTGTGGCTGGCCTCCGGCCCTCCTTAGGCCTCAGACCATGGACAGTAGTTAGGACCAAAGAGACACGTAGGAGATGGGAGGACAGAGCAGTGGTGGTGTCTAGCCTAGGCAGGAAGCCGGCGGGGCTGATGAAGCTGAGAGCAAGCAATACAGCCAAGGAGACAGCCCAGTAGCAGTTTTAGGGGAATCCACAGAGCTCTAGAGAAACTCAGTGTGGAGCATTAGTGCCCAAGCCCAACTGAGAGATGTGCACAAATGCTATAAACTTCCCCAACTGGTTCTGCATCTCCACATCCCTAGGAAGAGCCAGCTCCAGACAGCACCCACAGACAAAACCACAATGCTAACCTTTTGGTCCCAGACTTATGATCTGCTATTCCTAGGACCTGTCCATGAGGGTCTGAGACTGAGGGGTACAGGCACCAAGGGAGAGCAAGATCCTCTCTCTCTCCCTCCTCCCTCCCTCCCTCCCTCCCTCCCTCCCTCCCTCCCTTCCTCATCTCTCTTTTTGTGTCTCTCTCCCTCCCTTTCTGCTTCTCTTATCTCCCCTCCTTTTCTTGTTTCTTTATCCCCCTCTCCTCTTCTCTCTCTCTCTCTCTCTCTCTCTCTCTCTCTCTCTCTCTCTCTCTCTCTCTCTCTCTCCCCCTCTCTTCTCCCTCTCCCTCTCTCTGACTATTTCCTCTTTCCGGTTCACAGTGTCTGCTGGGGCAGAAGGGTATGACTACAACTCAGTAGATGTCATGGCCCAACTCACTCCCTTTTCCCTGGTAACCAAGGAGGCGTGAGGAAACTCAGATGTGTCCATCACAGGGCCAAGACCTTGGGCCTCCCTGGGGGATGCTCTAGAGCAGTGGTCCTCAACCTTCCTAATGGTGAGACCCTTTATACACTTCCTCATATTGTAATGACCCCCAACCATAAAATTATTTAGGTGCTGCTTTCCAACTGTAATTCTATTGCTGCCATGAATCATAATGTAAATACCTGTGTTTTCTTATAGTCTTGAGTGACCCCCGTGAAAGGGTTATTGGCTACCAAAGGGGTCACAACTCACGGGTTGGGAATAGCTCCAGGGGTTCTCCTTCATTTCCACAGTCCATACTCAGATCCCTCTACAGTCTTTGGTACTGTGGTCATTACCAATTTTCTTCCTATTGTCTTGGGCTTCTCAGGCACACTTAGTAGTCCCTAATGACGGACATCATCCCCGGCTTGAGACAGGTCCAAGGTAACCAGGCTTCTGGATAGACAGGGCTAGTAGCTACTTGACTCAGAAGGTCAGGGCTAGGTCAGAGTTGGGAGTGTTGTTGACACCATATTTATATCAGAAATGCTCACCCAGGACCTCATTCATGAAAGACACCATCTAAGGTTGCTATGAGCCCCCTACCCTATCACCGTGTCTAATTTACCTTGAAATTTCATATAACGGTAAATATAACGGTAAATGCAGATATGCTTTAAAAGCTCAGCAGGAGGATATTAGGGAGATGCGGAATATGGACGGGATCTTGTAGGGACCACTGTGCTTTGTGGACTCCTAAGGCCTCAGAATAAATGGAGATTCCGATTTCCTCTTGATCTTGCCACCCTCCAGAGCTGGTGTGTCCAAAGGGGGAAACCGTCTGACTCAGTACCCCACTCTAGAACCTGTATATTCTATCATCTAGCATCACCCTGTACAATCCAGACACAGTTGTCACCAGAAAGGAAGATGCAGAGACAGCTCTTTGAACATAGAAGTGAACTCAAACTCAGCAGCCATAACCGAGGTGGCCCATGAGACACGGGATCTGCCTCAGAGACACAGGGCTTACTCAGTAATCAAAAATCAATCCAACTGACCATTGCTTTTATAGCCATTGAAGCCTCACAAGGTGTCACCAACAGAGCCAGCATATGACAAGATTCAATACCTTTCTTCCCTGATACCGAAGTTCAATAACTAAAAGGGGGAACTTGCTACTCCCAAAGACAGCCCCAGAACCCCACAGCTGCACAACTCGTCAAAAGAGTAGAAACGTGAACCTTTCCAACTGTGAACAGTAGCAAGACTCGGGGATCAAGGTCTGGCTTCTGTGCTGGAGGGGGTAGAGTCATGTGTGGAATCAGCCTCCTCTATACAAACCCCACTTAAGGCTCTGCAATACTGGGCTATAGCTGGATAGCATCACCTACCAAAGTACAGCTTCACCTAGGAGCCCAGTCAAGGTGCTGGGAGCCAGGGTTGAAGGTGTAGCTGTAAGGTCTCGCTGCAGACATGGCCCCTAATCTTTGACAGATCCCAGAGCTGGCAACTTGAAGCCAGTGCTCGGAGCCCCACACAATCCTTCCCATACACCTTTACTGGATGGCTGAGGTCAAGGCATGCCCTGAGAGTGTTCTCTTGGTAGTGATCTCTGTTTGAACAGCATGAGACTGACTCCCAGGCCACGTGCTCCCTTCCATCAGGGGGGCTCTGAGCCTGTGCACATGCTCAGTGGGCCACCTTGTCTTTGGGAGGGATCAAGGTATAGGTGAGGCTTTGTAGGAAGACGTAGCACAGTGCGGGCTATGAGGACTACTGCCTGTGGCCCGTCTCCACAGTAGCCTCACCATGCAGAACTGGCTCAGCCCCTATTCAACACTCCCAGATGAGTAGGGCTTGCAGAAGGGACTGAATAGCCCTGGAGAGTCTAGGACATCTTTCTGAGGCTCTTGCTCAGGTACTCTGCAGTAGCATCTTGGGGAGGCATCGTCAGGGACCCTCAGCACAGCACAGCAGGGACACCTCCCACCCTCCCTTGGGAGTAGCAGCGCTTGTTCCAGTCTTTTACTACGAAGGCCACAAAGGCAGCTGCAGGGTTAGAAGCAAAGCTATCAACTGCTGGTGGGTATCACTGTGCTTGTCTCCCGATGTCTAACACCAGCCATCCCAGCCTATCAGTTTTAGGGCTTCATCTTTTGACCAGAGCTTGCCAGACCTAGCCATGTCTGCCCACAACAGAGCTCCTGGAAGTCCAGGGATGAAAGGAAGGCAAGGGAGAGCCTGACTCTGTGAACCAAAAGGAGAGCATCCAGTGGTAGGGAGACTTCCGATTCTTGGAAGAGACTCCTTTTGTGCTGAAATGCCTTTTTGATCAATGGCCAAGAGCCAAGCACTGCCAGGCCAGCAGTCTCTGCCCTGATGGTACCCTGCAGGGGCTCAGGATGGTACTACATGCTCTCAGGAGCCAGTCCTCACCCTGAGCCTCTGACTCTACCATGCCAGGGGTAAACTTCAAGGGTTTCTCTCTAAGGAGATGCCTCCACACTGACAAACCCTTGAGGCTGCACAATTCCTGTTAGAACGGGAAAGATGCTGGGGCTGCTCTGCTTGTCTGGGATAAGGGTTTCAGGTACCCCGGTTACCTGTTTGGCAGGGAAGTTCTGGGCACACGATCTGAGGGTCTAGAAGAGAGAAAAGAGACCAGGTCTCTATTAGTTCCTGCTGGACTCTCAGTAGTCAGCCTTCTAGAGGTAAAGGCCTGGGTTCTATCACTCACCCGGACAAAGGACGTCTTCCATGTCATCGATGAACTTCTCGGCCACCAGGTCAGAGAACAGCGTCATGTTGCGCACCTGCTGTGGCTTGTCACAGGCGATGGAGTAGAGGTTCTCGCTCTCATGAGTCTCGTGGAACATGTCACCGATGCCGATGGCTGTCACGGTGACGTCACGGTCACACAGTGCCCGAAGATTGAGGTCATCATCTCGGGGGTCATGGCGGCCATCTGTGATGACCACTGCGAACACCCGGGTCTTCTGGCGTCGGCTCTCTTTGATAAGCTGATTATAGGCGAACTTGAGGGCAGAGGGCGTCCAAGTGCCACCGGCGATCCATTCGAGGTTTTTGACAGCCTCCTTGAAACTGGACAGGGAGTTGACTCGCTCGTCGTCCAGTCGGATGGCCTCAAAGGTGCCCTCGTGGCTGTACTGCACCACACCCACACGTGTACCTACAAGAGAACAACAGTGTGAACAGTGTCCGCCACGGCTCGGTCGCCTGGAATGAATCATTGGCTAAGTGGCAGAGCCTTGATTCTGGCTAGAAGTAGGGATTTGGTTTCTACCTCGGGGGTCCTTCTAGGTTTTCACTGACCTGTTTCAGACTTGGGGTCCTTGGCAATGGCGCCCAGCCTGTTGACCACATTGATGACAAAGTTCTTCTCCAAGGTGAAGTTGGTGTAGCCGATACTCTCGGAGCTGTCGATGACGAAGACCACATCCAGGGCGCCGCAGCGCTTCTCACAGTCTGGAAGGGTGTGTAGGATAACAACATTAGTGAGTAGGAAGTGTGAAGACATTTAAGTCCCAGGGCCAGAGATACTGGAGTGATCCATCCCTCCAGCCACCACGCACACATCCCGATGTGCTAGGCCAACTCACCACAGCACCCACAGGTCTCCCTCACATAGGTCATGACGTCACATTCCTGAAACACAACCCCCACGGGTGCATTTAGGCAGGGTACACCGACTGTTTCCTCAGGGGTTCCATAGGAGTCCCTCACCCCATGTCTGCTGATGTCCAGGCCCATATATAGAATAGAGATGGATACACACATCTCCAACTTTGCCCTCTGACCTTACCCATGCCAACTACACCCAGTGACCCCTCTCCTATAGCTTTGTTCTTACCAACTTGACCACTGCTGACTTTGCCCTCTGAACTAGACTTAACTCTTGTCAACCTTGATTCATCTTCTGACCTTGTCTCTGCCAACATCAAACCTGTTGACTTTAACCTTTGACCCTAGGCCTACTAACTTTGTTCTCTGAGCTCATCCTCTGACTTTGCCCAGGCTAACCCTCTGTACTTGATGCTCTTGGTCTTCGGTTTTTTAAAAGAGAAGGACACTCATAGACAGGATTCTGATTCCACAATAGGTGACACCTACCGTGAGACCAGGGTCTCCTGGAGGGCCGGGTTCTCCCTGGAGGACAAAGGACAGCAGTAAGAGGTGAGGCTTCTGAGACCAAGTTGTTCCCGGTGCCACCACCCAGTACATACTGACCCATGGGTCCACTAAGGCCAGAACCAGGAGGTTCAACATACATTAGCCTGACTAGCTTGGGAGCTATGGGCTAAAGGAACAGAGGTGGGCTTACCTCAGGTCCTGGGATTCCTCTTGGTCCTCGAGGGCCAGGTTCACCAGGGGGACCAGGATCAGCCTGAGGAGAAACAGGGAAGTAGGCTCAGTATGGTTCTGGGAGGTCTCTCTGCTCCATAGGAGGGTTGATCCCCCGTCTCTGCTGGGAGTATAGTGAGCATGAAGTACCGTATCACCCACTCCATCCCAAGTCTGACACCACCCTAGCAATGTCTTGAGCAGTCACTATCAGAGCTTTGCCAAGAATGAGTAGAAAGCCATTGAGGAACTCAAAGATAATGCTGGGATAAGTCACACTGAGACACCCAATGGCCATCTGGGCACTCTCATGTGTCCAGTCTGCCTACCTATCTATCCATCACCTGTCCACCCACCAACCATCCCTCTGATGAACTGCCAACCCCACCCATCTGTCCACCCACCACCTCTGCTATCCACCCTTGTATGTGTTGTCTTGCCCTCTCTGTCCTTCATGCACCCATAGGCCCATCAGCATACCCGATGATGCCAGGGACATGGAAATGGACATGATATGGGTCTAGCCTGTGCCACAGAGCCAACAGGAGGTGCTGGCTGAGGATGGTGTGAAGAGCAGAGGAGGCTTCTGAGCTTGACCATTCCCTTCAACAGCCTGGTGCCAGGCAGGCTGGATGTTTCTTCAGTGATCTTAGGCTCTCCTCATGTGCCAGCCCATTGCCCAGGACATAGGACGGTGACACTCACTGGTTCCCCTTTGTCTCCCTTCCGTCCAGGAGCTCCTTTCAGACCAAAGTCTCCTCGGCCTCCCTATGTTGTAGGACACACATTAGCCATGGGGATGGGTAGTATACTCACCCCCGCCCCACACTATGAGACCGTCCTCGGACTAGCAGGGATTCAGAGGTGCCACAGAAACCATATGCATAGCTGAGCATCTGTGAAGGATGCTGGGTATTTTCAGGGAAGCCCTGGGTTTTGTTTGGAAGAGGAAACAGCACAGGAGTTACCACCACTCAAAGCCCAGCCAGGGGACCCATGTGACCAGTCGGAGAGCAAGGAAATGACCAGAAGATGATCCCCACAGTGGACAAGGCATGCAGGATTTCTACAACCCCAGCAGGAAAAGGCTGTTAAGATAAGACTTCTAAGTACCTCAGGGCCTGGTGGGCCGGGCTCGCCTTTTTCACCCTGTGAAGCAAGCAAAGTTCTCACAGGTTGTTCGGCCGCAGACCCCAAGTCTGTGACAGGCAGAGAAGCCCACCTCGGAGCTAAGATCACCCCTCATGATTTCCTGGATATCAACATTCATATAGGAGCTCACACACACCTCAGGTAAAGGTCACTGAATCCATACAATGCTGAACCATGCTGATCCAATCCTGGGCCATGTCTGACCCCGGGTATCTCCTGGTGTTGGCTGGATCTACCTTTGTACCAAGTGACAGGTGATCCCCACCCCCTCCCTATCCCTAGTGCCACATTGAGGAACTTCAAAAGCCTTGCCCCTTCCCCTGCAGGCTTTTCCTGGGAGTTCTTGTCCCATGCCAGACTTACGGGTATCCCTCGGGGTCCTGGGTAGCTGAATCCAGGCCTTCCAGGATCTCCCTGAAGGGGAAGGGTTGAGTTAGTCAGAATGGCTGATGAGAAGGAAGAATCCAAATAGTACAGGGTGTTTGGTGTAGGTTGGGAACAGAGGCTGTGAGGCTAGCTTTGCTTGCCCACCTCTGGAATGGAGTGTACATGAACAATGTACCAGCTAACCCAGGGCCTGTGGCACAGATTAGAGAGGCCATGGGGACCATGCAGTACCCACATGGCTGTCCATCCCTCAGGACCCTGCCATCTTTCCAGGCAGGTCATTGCTGGTGAGGGCAGAGGAGAGGCTGCAAGGTCTACTGTTCTCCAGTCTGAGAGGCCCAGCCTCACTGCCCTGGCCAATCTCACTGGGAGCTGGGAATAGGAAGCCCAAGGGAGGCCTCTCTCCTCCAGGGTCCCAAGCTTTTCCTGCCACCCTCTTGGTGGACACCTTCACAGGCAACTGCTGTGGACCCCATCCCATATTGCCAAGCAGAAGGGACATACCTTAGGGCCTGGCTGTCCTGAATCTCCTCGAGGCCCAGCATCACCAGGATCTCCCCGAGATCCCTGAGGGCAAGAGAGGAGTCAAAGCTGGCCTCATCACCGGAAATGGTGATGACCTTAACTTGATTGGACCAACTCTGAGAAGATGTCAGGTCTTGGCAGCAAGGCCATCACCTCACCTGGGTTTAGGGACTGGGTTAGGTAGGAAGTAGGTAGGCAAGGGTTTGTATTGAGTAGGATGGGGAATGGGTAGGGAGCCCTGAGGCAGAGTGGGGGTTTATGGAACGGGGATGGAAGTAGGAAGGACTTTGGGAGGCAGGGTGGTAAGAAGGTTGGGAATCTGGGTAGAGTGTGGAGTGGGTAGAGGGTTGGAGAGAGAGGAGTGGGGAGATCAGGGGGCAGGTGAGGACCAGATGGGGGTAAGGGGCAGAGTGGGGAGCTGATGAAGGGTTAGGGGAAAAGGCAAGATGGAGAGTCATGGCCAAAGTAGGGAACAGGTGGGAGGGGTGGAGGGCAGGGTGGACAATGGTTAGAGGCTGAGAACAGGGTTAGGGGTGGGTGAGAGTCTGAAGACAGGGTTCTTTCATGGCTGCAAGGCTTCAAGCATCCCCATACTGACCTGGTTTCCTGGTTCCCCAAGAGCCCCCTGGGGGCCTCTGGGTCCAGGCAAACCTCTGTCTCCCTGCAAAGAGAGAAGACGGGGGTAAGAGGATGGGGTACATTGGCTTTAATATGGTTCCCACAGACTCCTAACATCAGCCCTGGAGTGCTGCGGCTCAGGGCGGGATCAAGCTGCACTGGGCCCACAACCCTGCAGTGGTCTTGCCTTGGCTGGGTCCGTGAGAAGGTTAAGTGAGGCATGTTGTACTGGGCACAGATCCCTCCAGCTCCCTCCCTCCACACACTTCCTGTCCCGAGTGCAGCCCCCTCCATCCCGGTCTTTGCCGCTTCCTGTCCTGGGTGCAGCCCTCCACCCTGGCATCTGCCACCTTCTGCTGAGCCTACCTTAGCGCCTTTACTGCCAACTTCTCCAGCCAGGCCTCGTGGCCCCTCAGGACCAGGGTCTCCCTGTGAGGAGACAGGTCTGGTAAGGTTTGGGCAATGGATAATTCTGATCCATCCCTTCCAGAAGCAGTATTAGGGTGTGTGTGTGTGTGTGTGTGTGTGTGTGTGTGTGTGTGTGTGTGTGTGTATAGCATTAGAAGACCACGTTATTCAACCCCTCAGGACAAAGACATCCATCGTATATGTCAGAACCGTCATACCCTCCAGACCTATAGCCACAGTCCTACTCTGTGGTAGGGACCGTAACCAGCTCAGAGAAAGGCTCCTTCACTGCATCCTTGAGAGCTGTGGTAATGGGAGTCTACAGGAATGTATACGTCTGCAGTGGGGGTGCTACAAAACGGGCCAGCGTGCAGCCTCTGTCACTATACAGGGCATGCAGAGGATGGGTGGTGCCCTTCCAGAAGCCCCAGGGACAGCTGGGAATGGGAGCCTGCCTGTCTGAGGCTTACCTTCTCAGACGGTACAGGGACCCCCCACCCCTACTCCCCATCAGTGGTAAGACCTCAGAGTTTTGTTCTTCTGGGGGATGACGATGGGGTAGGCTCACCAGCTTTATGGAGACATTCCAGAGCAGAACCTCTTGCTCCTGAGAGCAACTTACCTTCTCTCCCTTTGGACCGTCACTCCCCGGGCCGCCCTTGGTCCCAGGGTCTCCTCTGCGTCCCTGGATGAAGGAGGAATGTCACTGCTGGGAGGGCCATGTGGGTCACTTCTGGACCTGCTTTCCCTTAGGACTCTGGGGACCCTGAGCCTGGTAGTCCCTCCTGATTTCCATCTGGGCCTGTGGCTCTAGTGTCACACTGATGCTGTGTCGGTTTTGCCCCCAGTTAAAGACTCAGGTGTGTAGGTGCTTCTGGCTGGGCTGTAAGTCCTGGCCAATGACTAGGATGTGGCTTGGACTGTCAGCATGGTCATTCCTGTTCCCTCCCTGACTGGCTTTCCTCAGACTGTCTCTTCTAAGGATTAGCCCTGGGGTGAGGATCCTACCCTGAGTTCAGCCCTGGGAGAGCCTTGAAGGGGTGGGGAGTAGGGAAAGGTCTGATTGGGAATAGAGGGCTTTGCACATCCCCAGTGCCATGGCCTCTCCTCAGTCAGTGGCCTCTCTTCAGCCCTGCTCCCTGAGGTGGTGACACAAAGGAGCCTGAAGCAGGGGCCTGGTCTGGGCAGAGAGGCAAAGGCTGTGTGGGTGCAGGATAAACTCACAGGCTCTCCTTTTGGTCCACGGGGGCCAGGTACTCCCTTGGCGCCTTTCACTCCTGGACTTCCAGGAGCTCCGTTGTTGCCTTGATATCCCTGTGTAAGGCAGGGACAATTCAGTATGGCCGGGCACGTGGCAGAGGACCGTGCAGGATCTAGTGTGCAATGGCTTCCTTAGCCTGGCTCCCCATCCTCACTTCCCCGCCACCCCAACTGCATGAGGGCATAAGACAGTGAGGACAGTATCCTGGGCAACCCCAGTGAGCAGGCCAGGGACTCACCTTGCTTCCTTTGTCTCCAGGATCTCCTGGTGGTCCCCTGCGTCCTGGGCGGCCAGAGTCCCCCTGGAAGAGTTGGGGGTGACATCAGCTTTGTTTATGGCCAGGTACTGGGCAGTGGGGCTGGACCATCTAAGTTCCCTATGTTCTTAAAGCACACTGGATTCCAGGCATAGTGGAGGAAGGCCTTGCCAAGGTGCCCGAAAGACCAACCCACGAGCCCAATGTAAAGTTTGCTGGAGTCTCTGAGAAAGAAGCCCTATGTGAGGGACTGGTCAGAGTGGGAGGTGCCTTAGGTAGGGGCTCAAGGGAGAAGGGACAGGGATGCCTACCCTGTGGCTGAAGGTCTAGGGCTACCAAGGGCAAAAGGTCACCAGGGCCTCAAGGACTAGGTACTGCTGTGAACAGTAACTAGAGCTTCCTTCAAGGTCTCTACAAGCTGGGAAGGGGAGGTGGGCAAGCAGTGGTACACGTGACCTTGCTCTTGAAGAGTGGGTGCAAGGCCAGGACCTCCCTGCTAAGCCTCACAGCCTGGGATGTCCCTTCACCCTAATCTAAGCTGACACAGGGACCCCCCCCCCCCGACCCAGGGCAGGGATTCCTGAGGCTGGTGACCCAGCCCAATCTCTAAAGCTGTATCTGGCCAAGTCCTTACCTTGGCGCCCTGGTCTCCTTGCTCGCCTGGGCTTCCAGCTTCTCCGGGGTATCCATCAGGACCCTGTGGGAGGTGAGAAAGGTTGTTGGGCTGTTTGAGTCCCTGCTAAATGCTGCCATAGGTGGGCTGTGCTCCATTCAAGCTAGGAACACTGACACAGAACAGGGATCCCCAGAGCTGCCGCTAATTCTGGCTCGTTCTGCCACAGATCCTGGCTCAACAGGAGCCCTGTCTAAGACTGGTCATCAAACTTTCCAGCCCAGGGCCATGAGCTTCACCTGGTCTGGCAGCCATACCTGTCCAAGGCTTAGCTCACAGGTTCCTAAGGGGGTGGGTTGTGACCCCAAGACTAGCAGAGCTCCAGACATGGGTGAGGGTCAAGCAGGGAGAGGTTAGGCAGAAGAGAGAATCCAAAGACCTGCTTCTACCTCTGCCTGGTATCCATGTCTCCCGAATGACGTCTCATGTCACGTGATAGGCAGGGAGGATGGGAGAGTTACTCACCCGACTTCCAGGGTCTCCCTTGCAACCAGGAGGCCCAATGCGACCCAGTTTGCCCTGAAAGGAGAAGACGGAATATCAAGAGTGTAGATCTGGGGTCCATACAAGTCAGTTGACAGTACCACTCGGGCCCTTGTATGACAATGTCTATGTTATCTGCACCCTAGACAATGCACAGAAAGGTGAGGTGATTCCCATTTTGCTCCATTCTGTCTCCATGGAGACAGAATCCTAGGACCAGACGAGGTGCACAGATGTGGAATGTCCTCACTATGTGTATTTTTTGTATATTTATACATCTATATCTGTGTGAATATAATTATGTGCATGTGGAGGTACAGCGGTGTCTGGCAGCTGGGGTGTGGCTGGGGGCAGCTGGGGTGTGGCTGGGGGCAGCTGGGGTGTGGCTGGGGGCAGCTGGGGTGTGGCTGGGGGCAGCTGGGGTGTGGCTGGGGGCAGCTGGGGTGGGGCTGGTGACTACCTTCTGTCCGTCCGTTCCATTCTTGCCAGCTAGGCCGGGCGCTCCCTGGAGACAAAAGAAAAAGCATTGGTTAGTCCCGATCCTTGTTCCTTCTGAGCAGCAGGGCAGGGCACACCCATCCTTTCAGACTTACCTTCCGACCATCTGATCCAAATTCACCCTGTGCGGGAGAAAAGCAAAGTGTTGGTTGGGGTCCCAAGCTTCACAGACATTGCTGTCTTTGGGGTGCAAATGGAGACACTCGGGCACAGACATGAGGGCAGAACTAAGACCCGCCGACAGGCTGTACGGAGTGGCTATCCACGTCCTGTTGAACATGACTTACCTTCTCTCCCTTGAAGCCAGGCACACCCTGAGGGCAGAAGGAGAAGACAAGAGGGTTACCAAATGTATGTAAGCAGGGGCAGTGAAGCCCTGGATACACAAGTGTGAAGGACAGTCAAGACCCAGCACTGAGGGTGCACACAGCATGGTGAACTGCCCCAAACTGATCTCCCTCCTTCTCCCTTCCCTCATCCCAGCCCTGGGTAGGGAACTTGCCTTGGGTCCTGGAAATCCAATAGGGCCTTCGATGCCAGGGTCTCCCTGTGAAGAAGGAAAAAAGAACCTTGGGTGTGATTTCAGCTCTGGGAGCAGGGAGAGTGGTTGGGGGGTCAAATCCAGGGATCAGGGGCCAGAGGCCTTGTGGGGACCTTACCTGTCGTCCTTTTTGTCCAGGCTCTCCTGGTTCACCCATGTTGCCTTTGGCACCCTAAAAGTAGAGGATGAGGGAAAGGGTAAATTGAGGCATGGGAACCCTGTTATCTCCTGGGAGAAGCAGTATGGCAAAAGCTGTTGGTCCCTCCCCAGACTGGCACGTCTTGGAATAGGATCAGTTTCCTCAGAAGGTACTGGTGGCTCCCACCAGGCTCTGATGACTCTCTTCTCTGAGCCTTGATAGACAGCTCACCATGATGCCACACTGAAAATGGCAGAGCAGCTTCTCATCGGGGGATGCTGATGCTGGGGCCTCTGTAACACAGCCCTGACCACAGCTGATGCTTCCAGTCTGGCACTCAAGGAGCCGTGAATTCCTCATGAATGGGATGGGGACAGGTAAGGCATGGATTGAAGGAACTAGGAAGACTGGGCATTTAGAAAATTAGACTCCCCGGGAATTTAACCTTATATCAGGGGCTTACTAAAATAAATGTGTTTGCTTATGAATATTCTTTCACTTTAAATGCAAAAGGACAGAGGAGAAAGGAAAAACCACGAGGTAAAAGAGGACAAGTGGAAAGATATCCTGCTGAATCTCAGCTGTGCTCTGCCTGGAAGACCCTGTAGCATCTGCCTCCCAGGGCCCAGATCACCGCTCCTCTGTGTGAGTGGTAAGGTAGCTGTGAGTGGCAAATTCATTTCCAGATGTCACAGGGTGGGCATTCTTGTGTCCAGGAGCAGCCTGGAGACATCTCACCAGCCATCCACTGCTGTAGAAGCCCTCACTGCACTAGCAAAAGCCACTTCAAGTGAATGGTCTCAGCTTCTTCCTACCCTTCTGGTTTCTGACACATACATCCTTTGTTTCAGACACCGTGATAGTGGAATTGGAAAGCTGTGTTGTTAGAAAAATGTCAGGCAACTGTTCCAAGCAGAGTCCTTAAAGCCTAGAATTAAGCCAGCCTCCAAGTGGATGTTTCATGTTAGTCAGCAACCATGTCACTGACAGAAATGTATTGTGTGTATTATTTCCCCGGGGCAAGCATGCTTGCTTATTTCACAAATGTATTTTGAGTGGTATATCTTAATAGTTTTAAAAGTATTTCCTCCTAATCTCAAAATATCATTCAAAAGGAAATGAAAAAAAATTGGAGTTTTAGTTTCTCCAAGTTTGGAAGCATTGAGGCCATCTGTGGCCAGCTGGCCTTCAATGTGGAATTCACGCAGGGGCTTCCTGAAACATAGGCCACGCAGTCACCAAACATCTTACCTTCTGTCCTCGGTAACCCTTGGGTCCGTGGGGTCCAGGAATCTCCAGGCAGCTCACCTTGTAGCACTGAAATGAGGTGGATGGACAGAAGGTCAGGTTGGTAGGACAGGTCCCCAGCTGGGTAGGGACTGGGGACAGGTATAACTTTGAACTCTCAGAGGAAGTTCCCAAACACCCATACAGACAAGCAGAGCTGGAATGAAGGATCAGATACAGGGTACTAGACAAATGGGAGCCAATACTTAGTCAAATCATTTAGCCACATTCTGGATAAGTGAGGCTGAGTTAAACATTCTGGATAAGCGAGGCTGAGTCAAACAATGACAGTAAAAAGAACCAATGAGCTCTAGTCACGTCTAGGCTCCATTTATATTATGGAGACTGACTTTCCATTCTTTTAAGTAGCTCTTCTAGGTTGGATGTTTCCACAGAAGGAGTAGGGAGGGACTTTGGGTACCTCATCTCCTATCCCACAGGGACACAGCACCTTCCAAGGCTGTAGGACCCCAAGACAGGCACATGGTTTCTAGTCTGGGTTGGACTAATCCCCCCTCCCCAAGTCTGATACATGACTCAATTTCTTCAGAAGTCATGTGACTGATAGATAAAGCTATACCAGCCTCCTCCCTGTCCCAAGGAGGAACTAAAGAGCCTAGGTATGGCTGGATGAGACTGAAGTTTCTCCAAAGCTCAAGAGTTTCAGTCCCAACAGAGCAGGTGGACTTCAGTCCTGTTGCTGCTCTGGTCTGTTCAAGCAAGGCCCTGGGAAACCAGGAGTGGGATGTTGGTCCTCTGCCGGATCAACGGCCTTGGTTGCCACCAGGTAGCATAGGTTGTGCTGTGATGACAGGTAACTCACCTCTCCGTAGGCTTCATGTTTCTGCAAAAAACACAGAGATCCAGATTAGCCTCAGCCTAGGGACTTGTGTGTCACCTTCTGAGTCTGTGTGGGGATCATGGACATGAGAGGACTTGACCCTAATCCCCCTTAACTGCCTTATTCACAGAGGGACACATTGAACTCTGACTGGGACCACACTGGTACCCACCATCAACATCCTTAGCCTCTGCCTGAACCACAGATGCTTACCATGACCTTGATGATACGGTTGATGGTGTCCTGGTCAATCTCAGTAGAGTCCGGCCGCATGGTAGCGTAGTTGTTGCGGTAGAGCTCATGAGGGGTATTGGCTATGTCCCTCAGGCCTTGTTCATTTAGGTTCCTGTTAGGGGCTACTGCAAAGAGCCGGATGCCCTCCTCACGGGCACGCTCGGCCTGCATTTTGATGCCCCCGCACGGACTGCCTGTGACGTGGCCATCGGTGATGACCACAGCAAAGTTGACCACACCCCGGCCTACATGCTGCCGGATCTGTTGCGTCATGTTGGCCAATGCACAGTCGGTGAAGGTGCCCCTGCGGAAGGAGCGGATGCTTTGTAGGCTCTTAGTGAAGGAGGCCCGGTCGCTGCCTGGTGGGCTGAACACCTCCACCTGATCCGAGAAGTGTAGACCACCGTAGCGCCAGCTCAGGGCCACCTGGTCCAGGTAGAATTCATTCTGCAGCTGACTGATGAACTGCGGTACGAACTGCTGCATATGATAAAGCAGGCTGTCTGTGGGGGACTGCATGGCCACGCTCTCTGAGGTGTCCAACACGAAGTACACATTGACTGGGCAGTCAGCCTTCTCTGGAGGTGGGGAAGCAGGGTGAACATTGGATCCATCAGGGCATGCCCAGTGGGGTCTATGATGTGAACCCACCCTTACCCTAGGAGTACCACTCTCTCCCAGGACTCTAGAGCCCCATCCAGGTACCTGGACAATTGTTGTTCCTGTCAGTGGTGGAAATGTCAGGTGAGATGACTTCCTGCTGCTGGGCATGGAGGACCCCCAAGAGCCCCCCAAGCAGGAGCACAGAAAAAGAACCCTGGAGCATCTTGATACTAGTCATGTGCCCTGATGTCCTGCAATAAGAGGAGGGACCATTATAGACACCCCTCCCCCAGTATGCATCACTGCCCTTCTGGGGTGGGATGCACATAGCTTGTAATCCCTTGAGGGAACAGGGTTCTCCATGCCCCATGTTGTTGCCCCGCCCTCCATCCACTGGGGAATCATGGCTCTCCAACTCTCTGCTGTCTGCAGAGCTCAGTTCTAGGCTGGATTCAGACATCCAGCTCTTCTCTGTTCTCTGAAGTCAGGGTACATGTACATGGTTTCCATAGTTGGGAGCACCAGCGAGCAGTGTCTCTTCACACATCCTGCTCCAGGGATCTTCACTGGGAACAGGAGGAAGGAGAAACATGCCCACCTCGCTCAGGCAGTCCTAGCCTCAGTGCAGGACCCTGGGCATATCCCTCTCCCTGTAGCTTGGTTCCCTTTCACATGGGGCATTGGTATGGACTGAGTGCAGTCAGGTCTAGTCAGACACAGTGATTTTTAGTGTGACTTTCAATCAGATGCTAGGAGATTGAGGGCAGCCTTTTGCCCATGGTGGGTGCAACAAGACCCCTAGACAAGAAGTAACACAGACACTCTAAAGCGAGGGTGATTGTGCTCCCGGAGAGACTCTGTCCGAACCTGTTATCTGGGAAATTGCATCAGTCAGAGAAGGTATTCTAGATTTCAGATGTTATTATAGTTGAAAAATGAGTGGAGTCAGTGAACAGTGTATTTGATATTAAGGACGGAAGAAATCAGGTAGGACACACACACACTTGTAACCCCAGCATTTGGGCATCTGAGACAGGAACCACAAGTTCAAGACCAGCTAGGGCTCCATAGCAAGATCCTATCTCAAACAAATAAATTAATTCCAAAGAAATGAGATAAACTACACCCTAGCAATTGTTGATACAGATGGTAAGAACATCCAAGGGACAGAGAACAGACCATGGAAAGCAATGTAAGCATAAAAGACAGTAACTGAAAAGACAGGTGGCCTTAGAAGAAACAGAAATGACAGAAGGACCTTGTACAGAAGATCATGAAAGCCCCTTATGACCAGGAAAACAGAATTCATTAGGCACACCCATTAGACGTATGTGAAGTCCACCAATTGGGAAATCTAACTTGTAATGAGAATTCTAAAATTATCTGCATAGGAAATCAAAGGCAACAACAAACTTCAGGAAACACCTAAAGGAAAAAATATTCACTGGCAGTTATAGAGACAGCAGCAGTTGTTCCAAGATAACCTCCAATTTTCACCTCTTGGTACTCATAATGATAATGTCGTCTTCCCACCACAAACCATGCTGAACAGTGAAAGGATGCTGTACAAACAATGTTGGTATGTTTGTGATCTCAGCACACAGGAGATGGAGGCAGGAGGCTCAAGAGTTCAAGGCAGGCCTGAGCTATAGGGAAAGGCCCCATCTCATAAAGCAAAACTAAAATCACAAACATTTTGATGGAATATTACTGGGTGGGTGTAATCCTAGAACCGTGATACCCATGAGATATCACGCCTCTCACTGATATATAATGCCCTTTGTTTCTGTATTGTTAAATTAAGGTCTGCTTTGTCTGATGTTAGCATAGCTACCCCTTCTCTCTCTGGCTGTGTGTATGGGATATCTTTTCCCATTATGGCACTGTTAACCTTTTTTTTTTTTCTTCCCTTTAGATCTAAAGTGAGTCTCTTGCAAAGAACATGAAGTAGGGCTATGTTGCTTTTTGTAAACTCTACTCTGCCGATCTCTGTCTCTCGATTGCAGAGTTTAATCCAATTGTGTTAAAGGAAGTTACAAAGGGTAGCCCCCATTTTTTCATCCATTTTTCTGTACACATTTGTGTTCCCAGTTTTTCAAATAACTATCTGCATGTGTGTCTGGTTGATTTTTCATGGTGAAATGTTAAATATTCTTCTAATTTCTTTGGTATTATTTTATTTTTTTGGTGGTTACTGAGAACACTATTTTGGTTCCTAAAATCGAAACTATTTGAATGCATACCAATTTAACGACATAAAAATTCTCCACCTTTAATATCTCTGTCCCCACCCCTTTCAGTTACCAATATCATAAAATCCCATCCCAGGGCTGCAGAGTTTACTCAGTGTTAAGAAGGTGTACTGTCCCTGCAAGAAAACCCAAGCATCTATGTTGGGTGGCTCACAACTTCCTGTAACTCCAGCTCTAATGCTCTTTTCTGGCCTCCGTGGGCACCTGTACTCACATGCACATACACACATACACATACTACACACACACATACACACACCACACACACATATAAACATACATACACATACACCCCCACACACATATACACACATAGACACACTCACACACATACATACATATATACACATACATACACACATACACACATGCACACACTCACACACATACACACACATACACACACACACATATACATACATACACATACACCCCCACACACATATACACACTCACACACATACATACATATACACACATACATACACACATGCACACACATACACACACATACACACATATGCACACACCACACACACATACACACACTCATACATACACATATACATACACATGCATATACACACATACCACACATACACACACACGCACAGCCCCCCACATACACACACAAACACACACACACACACGCAAACGCATGCACATGCATGCACACATAATTTTTAAAACTCTATTCTCATATAAGCGCCTCTCGGAATCTCAATATCTGACTCCAGGACCTCCTATAGACACAAAAATCTGATGCTTAACTGCCTTCTATAAAATAATATACTATTTGTATGTAGCTTGTGCATATCCTCCTGTATACCTGAAATTATCTCTATGTTGCTGTTAAGGTCAAGCACAATTCTATATAAATATGCATATAAATATGACATTCTATATAAATATGTGTCATGCAACATTTTAAAGACACCCACAGGAAGTAAAAGTCTGTAAATACTCAGTATAGGCCACAGCTCTGTTTTCAATCTGTGATTTAACTTATGCATATGGGAAAAGTGAACACAGAAGGCTGGCCATATACCAGTTCAAAATATAACTAATATATATTCAAAAATTGTTACTTTGTTTTTACTTTATGTGGACGGGTATTTTGCCTGCATAGCTGTATGTGCACCACGTGTGTGCCTGGTACCTGTGTAGGCCAGAAGAGGGGGTTCAATCCCCCGGAACTGGAGTTTACAGACTGTAATGAGCTGCTATGTGGTTGCTGGGAATCGATTCTGGGACCTCTGAAAGAGAAGCCAGTGCTCTTAACTGCTGAGCCATCTCTCCGTCCTTATAACCAACATTTTAAATTAGATCCGTTTCTCAAATTCTATAGCAAAGAAACCTTGAAATTACACATCAAAACTGCAACGCTAGCTTTTAGACAAATAATTGTTTTTCTTTAAAACGTATTAGCTTTTCAAATCATGTAGAAAACAAAACCCAGAGCTATCTACCCTTGTTACAGTAACACTAGCTTTTAACAGTTGCCCATGCATTTTCCTTTTCTGAGATGCTTGTGTTTTCTTATGGCTTTGAGTTATCGTCCATCATCCTCCCTGTTAACTCTCAGGATTTCCTTTAACACTCTTCTCAGGGCAGATGCTCATGATGATGAACGTTCTAAGCTTTTGTTGAGCCAGTAATGTCTTTGTTTCTCCCTGACTTTTTTTTTTTTCTTTTTCGAGACAGGGTTTCTCTGTGTAGCCCGGGCTGTCCTGGAACTCACTCTGTAGACCAGGCTGGCCTCGAACTCTCGAACTCAGAAATCCGCCTGCCTCTGCCTCCCAAGTGCTGGGATTAAAGGCGTGCGCCACCACCGCCGGCCTACTTATTTATTTATTTATTATTTATTTTATTTATTTATTTATTTTTATTTTATTATTTTTATTTTTATTTTTTTAATTTATTTTATTTTTTCTCCCTGACTTTCAAGGAACAGTTTCGTTAGGTAGAGGCTTCTTGGTTGATACTAGTTTGCCTTCAGCACTTTGACTATACTAGCCCTCTGCCTCTGGACTCAAGCTTTGAAAAGAAATCTGTCAGGAAACTTATCAAGGACCCTTTGTATCTGACAAGTCATTCTTTTCTTACTGCCTTCAAGATTTTGTCTTTGGGATTAAATTATGATGGGTTTTAGTGTAGGTCTCTCTGGGCTCAGCCTACTTGGAGTTTAAGCTTCTTGGCTGTTTCTATTCATTTATTAAGTTTGTGAAGTTTCCCGCCCCCAGATGGTCTTTTCCCCCTTTGCTCTCTCTTCTGAGTCTCCCATAGTGTATGTGTTGCTCTTGATGATGCTCTGTGGCCCTCCGAGGCCTTATTCACTTTTCTCAAGAATTTTCATTCTGCTCCACAGACTTGACAGTCTTCCTCGTTCCATCTTAAGTTGACCGATCCTCTCTTCTGGTGGCTCAAGTGTGCCTCAGACTCTGTCTAGTAAGATTTTCATTTCAAGTCTGTACTTTTCAGATATTTTGGGTTTATTTTTAGTTTTTTTTTTTCCTGGCACTTCATGGACACTTTCATTTTATCCGTAAATTATTTCCCAACGTCCTTTATAT
The DNA here is from genome assembly GCF_004785775.1 of Grammomys surdaster. Lineage (NCBI taxonomy): Eukaryota > Metazoa > Chordata > Mammalia > Rodentia > Muridae > Grammomys > Grammomys surdaster. The sequence goes on along the minus strand of NW_021604682.1, from coordinate 1,117,933 downwards.
CCTCCATTAGTTCTTTAAGTATTTTAAAGATGACTATTTTAAAGTCTTTGTCTAGTAGACCTACCAATGGGCTGTTCTCATAGACAGGTTCTATTGATTTATTTCTTCTCTTTGTTAGCCAAGCAGTCTACCACTGAGTCATGAATCCACCCCTTCTTTCTTCATATATACTGATATATGCATCAATATATGTGTACTTACTTATATATCTTATTTAAATCTACTGATATATATATGTATATATATATATATGCTGATATATAAATATACTGATTTGTATATATACTGATATATAAATATACTGACTTATATATATATATATGTCAGTATATTTATATATCAGCATATATATATACACACATATATATATATACTGATATATATGACACATACATACACACACATATATATGACAATTATTTTCTCCTCCATTCGGGATAATCTCTTACTCTTCTTTCACATTCTTTTGATGGTTTGCTGAAAACCAGAGATTTGAATGTAATAATGGGGTAACTCTAGAACCCTGAATCTCTGCCTCTGTGATGATTTGAGGTTTTTAAATTTTGACTCTGACGGCTACAGATAGCATGTGTGACAAGAATCAGCCTGGAGTGTAAATGTGAGGCCTTCCTGGGCTCTTCCTGAGCCGACCCTCCATAGGCACATGTAGCAGCTGTCCAGTTTTTTCTGGTTGCATCACTGTTTTTGAATGTATGACTCCGACATGGAGACAGAGAAAAAGTAGAGAATAAAGTTCAGGCCCTTTAAGTGCTTGGGAAGTCACTTCATCGAGAGGGGAAGAGAGTTGCAGCAAACACCCAGGCCAATAGCTTTGCCAAGACAGACACCCTAAAGCACGTCTTAGATCCCAGTAGAGCCAAGTTAGAGGTTAGTAACAAGGGGAAACTGGGACAGCATAGCACGGTGGAAATTAAGTACCATGCTCTTAAAACAACCAACAAGAAAAAATTTACAAGGGAAGTTAGAAAACACTTAAAATGAGTAAAAATTAATAAGAATTTTCTGAAACACAGCAAAATCATTTCTAAGATGGGAGGCACACAGCTGTAAGAACTTACACCAGGACCGAGAAAGAGCTGAGATCAGCAACCTAGTTCACAACTGAAGGGACTAGAAAAGGCACAACGGACTAAATCCATGACTGTCAGAGAACAATAGAGATGAAGAGAAGACATACAAGACACAAGCTAGAAAAAGAAAAAAAGGGGGAAAGTCTATGAAATGAAACCGAGTCTTAGAAAACACAAGTATTTGGCTAGACCAACTAAAACCCTTTTTGAAGAAAACTCAAATTAATTACAGATGAAAGTTGAAACCTAATAACCAGTTTGATACATCTATTTAATATTAACATATTGACAACAACTGTGGCACAGGATTGGGGGTGTGGCTCAGTGGTAGAGCATTTGCCTACTGTGAGCAAGTAAGCTGAAACTTGTCTCAGGTTTGAGCCCTGGTGCTTGAGTGTGCACGTACACACACACACACACACACACACACACACCATGAAACCAACCAATCAGAAACAGATAAGCAATTTGGAACCCAGTGCACTGTTGATGAGAATGTAAGCTGGTGATGTTGGTGTCAAAACCCTGAAGACATCTCCAAAAATGTGTGTGTGTGTGTGTGTGTGTGTGTATACACATATATATCACATATATAGACACACACATATATATATATATATATATATATGTATATATATACACACATATACACATGCACATACACATACATATACGTATATTTAGTCCTTTTCCTCCTTCTCCAGTCCAGGGTCTCACTATATAGCCAAGTAGGTTTTCGTTTTTGTTTTGTTTTGTTTTGTTTTTAAAGAACATCTATTAGGAACATGGGAAAACTGTAACCAGGCAACTCACAATAAATCTGCAAATGGCTAATGGTCAGACAATGCCGTGAAGTTAAGGTAGAACAAACCTCAAGCATTGCACACCACAATGGGCAGGTCGACAGACAACTGACAGCATTCATTCTGCCCAGCTTCTCTGGTGGGTAACGGGCAATGAGCAGAGCCTGGGCCCCTCAGAACGGAGCTCCCCACTCCCCAGCCATTCCACTGCCGTGTGGACTAGGAAGCTACCCCATGTCTAGCTAGCACTTGTGTCTTGGATCTCCAGTGGGCGTCCATGGAGATGCTGACCATAGTACCGACCAGCTAGTATTGAGGGCAGAGTCTGGGTTCCTAGATTTGCTCATGTGCAGTACCCCACAATCCCTGACTATTTGTGGGGGTTCTCTAGATTTTTAGATTTCATGAGTGTGCAAAAGAGACACAGCAAGGCTGGCTAATTGAAGTGTGGAACCATGCAAAAGGAAGAAACAACCTTAAACTCACTCTCTGTGTTCTAGAAACCATGCTATCCGCATTGTCTTAACACAGTGCTCCTGCTGTGAACAATCTAGAGCCCCCCAGAACCCCTGCTAGCTGAAACTGGTATGTGCTTCTAAGTCGGACCTTATTCTGATAAGGCAGAACCACCTCTAGAGGGCGGATGTGACAGGCATCCTATGCCAGAGCCTGTGAAAATCCGCAGCCCCTTCTCATCCTGGATTCTGAAAGTCAGATCAGAGAGCCCCCATGCCTGTAGCTTCCCATGCCCTGCTGAGAAACCTGCTTAGAGGCCTATCCAAAGAAGAGCTGACTGGATTTGCTGGCAAATCACTGCTGGACAGGATGGAACCCACCCTCTAGCATACAAGCTGCCCAAGTGGCAGTAGTTTTGACTACTTCTTCCAAGGACTGTGCTGGCTCCCCGGATACCGTTTCATTGGGAAGTTTTCACTGTCTCCAAGACGGTTGTACAGCTGTTAAGAATGGATGCTCTAAACCCCCATGCTCAACCCCACCCATCTGGTATCACCTGTTCCTGGGACCCTCCATCCAAGCCCAGCCTCTGGCCCCATCTCTTCCCTCAAAGGGACCCCAGACACCTGTGATGATGTGTGAGATAAAGCCACAAATGCCCCTTTTCTTTTTCCCTTGCTATGTGTTTGCTAGCCTCAAAGTCAGAACTATTTAATTGGGAAAAAACCAGCAACTTAATCTGGACCTTAAATGCCCCTCTATGGGGCTTGTCTTCATGTCCTTGGGTGAGCATGGGGATAATACCCCCAGAATACCCTGGGCTTCATGAGGGGCTGTGTTGCTGTCTACAGGAGAGGTGTCTCTGAGGTTCCCTACTGTGCTCTCTGGGAGTGCCTAAGGGAGTCCCAGGGCTAGGATACAGCCGTGAGTGACAGATTTTATTAAAGCTGGGACCACCCTCATCTTATGATTCCTTCCTAGTCTCTCCTTAAACACAGTGGCAGTACCTCGACATGGCGAGGTGTCTCCTTGAGAGCACCTGGCCTGCCCACCGGTAGGTCCTGAGACTTCCTTCTCTGCTGCCCACAGAGTATCCTTGAAGTCCATCTGTGGGACCGGTTCAAGTGGCTGTTTTCTTCCTTCCCCATGAGGTCTACCCTTCCCTGGGGCCTGCAGAGAGACTAACAACGGACTTGTGTCCAGGTTCAAGTCCAGTGTGTCTTCCCGTCGAGGCAACTTAGGTTCCTTAACCCTTGGGAGATAACTCAGACCTGCTAGAAATGGCCATGGGTCTGACCAGATGCCAGGCACTCCGAGGACTGAGGAAGTAAGGGGGATGGGGGTGGTGGGGATACAGTCCATCAGTGATTAGCAAAAAGCTTTGGAGTCCAGAGTAAGAAGAAGCCTGCACCCCAACCAGACTCTGTCGGACAGAGGCCTAGGGGCCACATGGAGATTAGATTCTGGGGCTGGACCATCGGTTTGGGTAGAACCGATGCTCACCTTAGACTCCTGAGGTGCAGCCCCTGAATCCTGTTCCCCCTCTCCCCGGGCTGGACACCACGCAAAACAGCTTACCTGGCTTGGAGAGGACGTCCGGGTACTTCCGAGGACAGCCCGGGTCCTGACGGCCCGAGGTGCGGGCGCCGAGTGGATTGGAGGGAGGGGACCCAGGCGCAGCCCGGGACTGAACGGGAGGGGACCAAGCCAGGAGCCTCCCACTTTAACTCTGTCTCGGGCGGGCGGATGCCTGGAAAGCTTGACCACCGGGGGTCGCTGCGGCCCTGCGGATGGGCGGGGTCAGCGGGTGGAGCCGCTGGAGCGACTAAGGGGGAGCGGGGGAAGGAGCTGGGGGAGGAGAGGAAAGGAAGGAGAGGGGAGGGAGCGGCCAGGACACGCAGCAGCGTTGGAGTTGGACTGTCTCTGTACTGTAGTGCCTGGTGACTTTTTTAGTTTTCCTAGCAAGTCTCTGAGTTCTCAAGGTCTCCCAGACCTTTGCTCAAGTTTCTTCCTTCTCTACCTAAAGGAAGGAACTTCCCCCTCCCCCCCCCCCCCCCAGTAGGAGCTACTTCCATCCTGGTGGGTCAGGGCTCCCCCACCTCTGAGTATTCGGACTAAAGTTGGGCGGGAGGTGGAGTTGAGCTTCCGTGTGCAGTAAAGGGATGCACAGAACGTATGTCTTTGGGGTCCAGTGGGCAGTGGGTGGTTGTCGAGGTGCTTGGGAGTTGGAAGAGCCCCGAAGAGGCAAGAGGACCAGGCATAGATGGAGGAGGCCTGCCATTGGTGTATAACCCTTTCCTCCAAGTATCCCAGAGGTCAGCTTTGGGTGGGGTCTGCTCACGTCCCTAGCAGGGTGCATAGGCTGTGGCTAGGGTCCCCACTTTCCACCCTGGGGTAGGACTGGCTCTGAAAAGGACAGGCAGGGATAGGGAAGGGGCTCGCTCAATTCGGGGTAGTTCTCAAGGGTGCAGGGTAGTGGGGTGATGAGGCTTGCTTCTCATGGGCAGCTGAGCAAATCTCTGATCTCTATTCCCGCCCTCCCTCACCCCCGGCCCGCTGGGTGCCTTCCAGTCCCGTTCTGTGTTCTCCCCCTCCCCCTCCCTGTCCAAGGAGGAACTACTTTTGGTAAGCCCACGCTGCTGGAGGTCCATGTCTTTAGGGCCTTTCCACCTCTGCCCATTGAGGCTTTGCCATCTCTTTCTTTCCATGTCTCACACCTGAGAAGATGGCTCAAGTCACTTTCCACAGTGTCTTGTGTCCTTGGGCCTAAGCAGTGGTTGAGGAACAGTGTCTCTTGTGAGGAAGAGGAAAATATCATTAAGGCGACCTCTTGGGAGCTGAAAGCCGTCCCTACTGGTCCCAGCCTGAGAGATACCAGCCTGCATCACTTACCACCTGCAGTTCCTAGGACCTGGAGCCCTGACCAGACTGTTAGCAGTGCAGCATCAGTACCAGACTTTCATGGGCAGCGCCAGCTATTGCTGTGCTCTGTGCTGGAGGTCTTTTGAGAGGGTAGGGAGGGACTAGAGCCAGAGATGTGAGTATGCATGTGATGTGTTTATAAAAAGATAAAGAGAAAGAGGGTATGTTCTGTGGAGGTGTGTGGTGAGGTATGGGGGAAGGGGATGTCTTAGCGGGCCCATGCCAAGGCATCCCTTCCCCCTGAGGGACCAGGCACACACTGGTATAGCATAGAATAGTTTATTCAGGGCATGGGGAGGGGAGTTAAGAGGGTAGTAGAGGCAGAGAGAGAAAGAGAGAGAAAGAGAGAGAGAGAGAGAGAGAGAGAGAGAGAGAGAGAGAGGAGAAGTAGAGCCATGAGCACGTGGAGAGGGGAGGAGGGAAGGGGTGAGGGGACAGAGGGGTCAAGAGATCAAGAGAGAGAGGAGGGGGCAAGCAGCCCCTTTTATAGTGGGCCAGGCCTACCTGACAGTTGCCAGGTAACTGTGAGGGTAGAGTTTAGACAGAATGTTAACAGCATGAGTGTCTGTGTGTGGTGTTTGCGTCTCTGTCTCTCTCTCTGTCTCTCTCTCTCTCTCTCTGTATGTGTGTCTGTCTCTGTTTTTCCATCTCTGTCTCTTTGTCTCTCTGTCTCTGTTTCTCCTTCTCTGTCTCTTTCTCTAGCTCTCTGTTTCCACATCTCTCTGTCTCTTTCTGTCTCTAAGCCTCTATCACTGTCTCTGTCTTTTTGCATCTCTCTGTCTCTCTCAGTCTCTATCTCTGCCTTTCTCTGTGTCTCTCTGTGTGTGTGTATGTCTGTGTCTGTGCATGTGTGTGATATTCTCTGTCTCTGTCTGTCTGTGTGTGTGGTACACACACAATGTATGACTGTGGTGTATGAACACCTGAAAGAGAGCATCTGCCTGGGTCACGGCATGTCTGAGTGTGACAGTTGCACGGTGCCCACAAGCAAGCGTCTGAATGTGACAGCTGCGTGGCTCCCACAAGCAAGTGTGTCTGAGTGTGTCATGGTGCCCATGAGCAGGTGTGTCTGAGTGTGACATGGTGCTCATGAGCAAGTGTGTCTGAGTGTGACATGGTGCCCACGAGCAGATGTGTCTGAGTGTGACATGGTGTCCATGAGCAAGCGTGTCTGAGCGTGACATGGTACCCACAAGCAAGCATGTCTGAGTGTGACAGCTGCACGGTGTCCACGAGCAAATGTGTCTGAGTGTGACAGCTGCATGGCAACCATGAGGAAGAGGCTCGGGCCTGTGCTCCGACCATGCCAGACTGCAGCTGATCCGCCATGCCTCAGCGTTTGTCTACTCCCTGCCTTGGCTGCTCCCCAGCGAAAGGATGCTGACGGATTCCAAGATCTGGATCTTTCTAGGGATGAGTCCTCCAAGACA
>NW_021604682.1:1081231-1106231 GCF_004785775.1 Grammomys surdaster | reverse complement strand
ACTCTATCGGTCAAGGTCTTCATATTTGCTACTGTATATGTCTTATTGTACATGGATGTGTGCTTGTGTGTGTGTGTGTGTGTGTGTGTGTGTGTAGTGGTTAAAAGTCAATGTCTTCCAAAGTCAATTTCTCCACCTTTTTAAAATGATTATTTGATGTGTATGGGTGTTTTTGCCTGCAGATAAATCTGTGCATCACGTTCATGCCTGGTTCCCACAGAGGCCAGAAGAAGGTGTTGGATCCTCTGGAACTGGAGTTACCGTTGTCACTATGTGGGTGCTGTCCCTTGAACCTTGGGTCCTCTGGAAGAACTCAGACGTCTCTTTAGGCTTTGCTCTTATTTTTTTCTGGAAACAGAGTTTCTCACTAGGGCTCACTGATTTGTCTGGACTGGCTGACTAGGGAGTTTCGGGATCTGCTTCTCTCTGCCCCCACCCCACCCTCAGTGCCGGTTCTGGGGATACAGATGCATGCAGCTATGCCTGGCTTTTATAATAGGTTCTGGAAAATCAAGCTCAGATCCCATATTTATAGAGCAAGTACTTTATAGACTAAACTATGTCTTCCCCCACATCCTTTATTTTTGGAATGTCTGTCTTTACTTCAGGGTGGTTAGTTACACTCTTACACAGTCTTATCTCCCTTCCAATTTCGTGAGGTGCTCTTGCCTGATAACTTCAAAATCAGGGCTATGCCCAGGTAGTTTCTAGTATGTGTTTTTTTCTGTACAGTTTTGTGATTCCATCTCTTGATTTGTCCGGTAATTTTTTGATTCAAGGCTAGATAATATTATGAAATACTATGGGAGTTCGATTTAATGTCCTCTTCCTTGTCATAGGATCATATACGGTCAGGTAGTAGAGGTCAGCTCTCTTTCTCAGAGACTGAAGTGACTCAAATCTCAGCACAAGTTTTCTTTTATTCTTCAAAGTGGTTCTCCAGGGGCCTCTACTGAGAGCTGAGGTGTTTGATGAGGGCCCTCTATTCCTGTATCGCCTCTTTGGCATTAAGAGCCTGCCAAAGGCTGTGACCAGTTTTTTTTTTTTAAGGCTAGTTGTGGCATAGTTAACATGATATCAAATTCACCATATTCACACAGGTCATTCAATAATTTTGAGTGTGTAATCATCAGTTTCAGGACAGACTCATTAACCTGCTAAGGCCTCCACCCCCAACCCTCCCCTGAAAACTCAGGTATATTTTCTGTTATGGGATTTGTCTTTTGGGCATTTTGTATGAGTGGGATCACACACCGTGGCCTCATGTGTCTGGCTTCTCTTCCCCTTACTGTTACATTCTGAAGCCACCTTCATGACAAAGGGATGCCACAAGAAATCACCAAGGGGTAACTTTGCTTTCTTGAATAAAGAATATGCTTTAAATTGTTATATTATTTTGCTTAAGTCCCAGGGCTTTCGGAATGGGTTTTGATCATTTTGTGTGTGTATGTGTGTGTGTGTGTGTGTGTGGTGTGTGTGTGTGTGTGTGTGTATGTGTGTGTGTGTGTGTGTATAGTGGTTAAAAGTCAATGTCTTCCTTCATTACTCTCCACCTTTTGAAAATGATTATTTGATGTGTATGGGTGTTTTTGCAGATAAGTGACAGTAATCACACTGATTTTAGGAGGGGAAAGGTTTATGTTGAAATACTTACTCTACTCATCCATTATATATATATATATATATATATGGAGTGTGTGTGTGTGTGTGTTTATTCTGTGGCTTGCTAATTCACTTGCTGGTTATCATGGCTTAAGAAAGCTAGGTTCTGGGACTGGAAAGATGGCTCAATACGTATAGGGGTTGCCGCACAAGTGTGATGACTTGAGTTCAGATCCCCACCACCCACGTGAAAAGGTGTGGTGTGGTACTCCATGGAGCGCTCTAGCCAGCTAGACTTGCCAAATCAGTTGGCTTTAGGTTCAGTGACCATGCCTCAAAGATAAGGTGGAGAGAGATAGAAGAAGACACCTGACATCACTGATCATTGGTCTCTACTGGCTTGTGTATAGATGTACACACTGTCTCTCTGGCTCTGTCTTTGACTCTCTCTCTCTCTCTCTCTCTCTCTCTCTCTCTCTCTCTCTCTCACACACACACACACATTATACACACAAAATGGACTCTCTAGAATTTCTTAGAACACAGCCATATCCCCTCTGAATAAAGATAGCCTTCCTATATTCCTCTCATAAATGTCATATGTACTTCTTCTTTTCAATTTATGCATGTATACTATTTAAATCTCTAGCAAGCCACTGAATGATACTGATAAAAACAAACCTCTTTATATTCCTGCAAGAGGACAGCTTCTGCCTTTCGAATTATAATATCAGCCATTGGGCTGATACCCTTCGTTGTGTTAGGAATAAAATACCTTCAGTTCCTTGTTTATTCCTCTGTGGTACTTTTGTAAACAAATGTTACATTTAATCAGCTGTCTTTTTGGCATTTTATAGCAATGGTTTTATATCAATGGTTGATCAATGGTTAATCAATTCAATGTTATCCTGTTAATATAATGAGAATTTTAAACCAAAATTGCGTTTTGAGACCTAGGGCTGTAGCTCAGTGGGTTCAACACAGAGCTAACATGTGACCTAACATACACGAGGTCCCAGATTGAACCCCTAGGGCTGCCAAGAGTAGTATCCATGTTGTGAGGATAACCATAGTGTGGTATCATTTTTATATCGACAGGTTTTGATTTGCTAATATTTTTCAAGGACCTTTGAGTCTATTAGTGAGTGGTGTTGGTCTCCCCTGTTTTTCTCAGCATCTTTGTGTAGTTTAGGTCATAGGGAATACTACTGGACTCAGGCATTTTGAAATGTTCCTTTCTCCCCTGTCTTCTGAAAGAGTTGATGTAAGATTGATGCCACCACTTTATCAAATGTTTGGTAGAATAGTGTTCAGATAATGAATTCAATATTCTTAGCAAATGCAGGACTGCTTTTTCTTTTAGGCTAGCTTAGATAATTTGTGCATCTCCAGGACTCTGATCCTTTCATGAGTTGTCTAAGTTTATTGGCATAAAACTGATCACCATATCTCTTTATCGTCTTTACGTCTGTCAGATCTGTAGTGATGACTCCTTTTTAGTTTGTTAGTTCTTCAAGACAATGTTTCTCTGTATAGTCCTGGCTGTTCTGGAATTTGCTTTGTAGACCAGGCTGGCCTTGAACTCAGAGATCCACCTGCCTCTGTCTCCTGAGTGCTGGAATTAAAGGCGTGTACCTGTTGGGAGTTGGTTTTATAATTCACTGCTACATGCATCATTACTGCCTGGCTTTGATGACTCCTTTTTCACTAGTCTTTTCCTTTTTAAGTTTTTATTTCCTAATTTATATAGAGACAGGGTCTCACTATAGGGTAGCTTTTAACTCACAACCTTCCTGCCTCAGCCTCCTAATTGCTAGAATTATTAATTATTAACTAGTTAATTAATATTGATGAACTAATAATTAACTAGCTAATTATTTTCTATTGTCTCTATTTCTAACTAACAATTTCTGATTATTTCTACTTCTAACTAGCTAATAATCAACTACTCCTTTACATTTTGAAAATATATCTGTGTATGCGTGTATGTATGTGCTTGTGTGTGTGTGTGCATGTGTGTCTATGAGTGTATGTGTGCTTGTGTGTGAATATGTTTGTGCGTGTGTGTATGAGTATGTATATGTGTGTGTGTGAATGTGTGTGAATGTGTGTTTGTGTATGTGTGTGTATATATATGTGTGTTTATACATATATTTATATATATATTATATAAATATAATATATATTTATATATATGTTTGTGTGTATATATGTATATGTGTGTGTATGTGTGTGTGTATATGTGGATGCAAATAGTGGCTGTTAGTTCCCTTCTCCCCTTGCATGGGTCTTAAGGGTTGAATTCAGGTCATCAGACTTGGCAGCAAGCACTTTACCTACTAACTCATCTCATCAGCCTCAGGCTCCTTTCTTTTAAAATTTAGTATAGGTAGAATTTTAAAAAGTTTTCTTTGAATCCTTTTTAAATCAAATTTGTCGATTTTGTTGAGTTTCTTAACTATGTGCCTTTTTAAAAAAAAAAAAAAATCTCGGGTTCCTACTTTCCTGGGTGACTGGGTCTTCTTTCCTTCATGGATTACAACCTGGTTTGGTAGTCACAGTTCAGTCTAGGCCAGTCTGTCTTAGGAGAACAACGCTGTCAGCCAGCCCATGAGGCAGGACGGTGAGGTATAAATGCATCAGTGTCTTGAGCAGGACTGGGCCATTCACATACCTGAATATCATGGGTACAGGGCCACGAGGTTGGAACTCATAAGTGGGTTTCCCCAGCATCATACCACTGGCTTGAGAGTGTGCAAGCCACATATAGCTGAATCCAGAAGCATGCTTAAATCCTGTGACTGCCTGGAGACAGGCCATAGAGAGATGAAGGGAGCTCACGTAGCCAAGGCATGTAGATGGATGTTTCTGGGAAATTAGGAGTACTGGCCGCAAGGGGCCCTAGAACCCTCCTTAAAGTGGAAGGGCACTGTTGGGTCTTCCCATGAGGCTTAGGACTTTAGGACAGGCCTATCCCTCCCTCGCCTCTGTGGTACTAAAAGCAGAAAAAACCAGGAAGGACATCGTAGGATCACATTTCCTTCTAGATCCTCTGGAGTCTAGATCCCCTGATAGCTGCACAGTATCCAGACTTGCTCCCACGCTGCCTTCCAGCCTGTACTCTCCGTGGGCTGAGATGCTGGAAGATACTTAGCAACGTCAGCCGCAGAGAAGGGCCATTTCCCTTTGAGGAGCAGCTTCTTGGCAGGAGGAAAATGTTAAACTGTCTGACAAATTCAAGCCCTAAACAGAACCAGCTTGTCTGAGGTCTACCCGCCTCGAGACTCAGAGCAAGCGAGTGGTATTGGAGCCCCTCTCGACCTGCACTTAGAGGGTGCGTGGTGCTGAGAACAGGAAACCAAGGGATTGGAGAGTTGGAAGTGACTTCAAAGGAGTCTGGCTCCAGAGCTCAGGCACTCACAGTTTGGGTTTTCTAGAGTGATTTGAACTGTCACAGACCCTCTTGGATTCTCTGTGAGGTCAGGGACTCTGAGGGCTGGTGTTAGTCTCCTGGGCACTGTGTTCTCCGTGGAGATGCCCAACTACAGCAGTGCAGATATTCTTTACCATAAACACAGGTCCTCCGTAAACAGCATCAAGAAAAAAACCCAGAACCAAAGGACCACTTCCCGTACTCAGTGCAGCCAGATAAGGACCAAGGCATCATGCAGGCATCAAATGATGATGGTTGGTTTCCATTCCTGACTGGTCTCTAGTTATATACGTCTTCTGTGCCTTGGCATTGGCCTTTGCTGGGCCTTTAGCCTTCCAGGGCCAAAATACATGACTAGGAACTGTTTCTCCTTGAACCAGAGCCTTAGCACCTGCACAGTAGATAGGGTTCGCTGTCTACTTTGTAAAGGCCCTCAAAATCGGCTCAGTGCTTATGTCCTCTGACCACCCCAACATTGTACTACAGGAAACAGAGAGACAGAGACCCCCAATTTATGAGCTATTCTACCTGGGGCAAGTCACATGCTCCTTAGGTGTACCAGTCCTGTCCTGCTGGAGAGATAGACTACTCGTTGTGTGAGTTTAGACACGGGGTGCAGCTATTCACGGCTGTCAACGGTTCTCTGTGACTTGTGTGAGAAGCTTGCCTATGTCTGACGACATTGATCATGTCCAGAGCTGCAGGATGACTGCTAGTGCTCAGTCCTGACAAAGCTGGTCCCAGTTAAAACCATCAGCCCTTAAGGTTGGGGAGGGAGTGTATGTTCTTTTAACCCTGGTGTGTGTGTGTGTGTGTACACTGGGATCTTTAAAAAAAGTCCTGCTTTACGCCTACCTGTTCTGAATGAGAAATGCCAGGAGCCTGAACAACAGAGATGGGGTATCTGTCAGTCCCAAGAATCCCCCCTTAGCAGAAACCCCTAATGAGAAGGGACATTCTTTTGACTTAGCATCTAGCCAGCAGCTACCTTGGCATGGTTATTGGATTTCTGCAAGGCTAGAGGAACTTTTCAATCCATTCCCCTATTATCCTACTGTGGGCAGCTAGCAATCCAGCTGGCCCCCAAGATCTCATAAGTGACAGGGTTTCATTACTCAGACAGAATGTTCCAGAGGTGGCCGGTCCAGGTACATGAGTCACATACACATTTCAGGAAAGACCCTGGGCTTTTAAGTGAGTAACCACAGTAACGATTAAACACAGGATTTCTCCACAGCAGACTTCTGTGTCTGAGCTCAGAGGGAGCAGGGTTTGAATCACAGTAGAGACAAAGAAACTTCACAGGCATCTGGAGTGTTCAGCCTCACCGGGTGTCAGGGGCTATCACCTTTCCCAAGCAGCCTGGAGGTTCTCGGGTTTCTGTGGACTCACACTGCCTTTTGGTTTCCTCTGGGCCAGAATTCAATTCCCTCCTGTCGCAAGGGAAGTCTACTTAACCTTCGTAGTGTGCATCTCCCAATTCCCCCCTACCCCCACATCTTGCTGTATGGGACCAAGGTTGCTGAGTAGCTTATCTTACGAAAGGGAATTGTGTCATGATCGCTCGCCTGAACTCCACAGCATCTCCGGTGGGGATGTCTGAAACACCAGGAGGTGGTAGTGATGTGGCGGGGCTGAAGCTTTGATTGCTGAGATGACACCAGGGCCATGTGGGATGGAGTTGAGTGGGGCCCTAGCTCCCAGCTATCCAAAGGACACAGCCCCACAGCTGCAAGTAACCTTGAGAAGACTTGCAGAACATGAACAGCCCCCAGTGAACCCAGCCCAGGACCCTGGCCAGGTGGACTGTGGCGGAGAAGCGAAAGTAGCCAAAGCTGCTCTCTGTGGCTGTGTGGTCTGCAGGTAGAGCGCTCATTGCTCCAAAGTCCCCACCAGTCCCTTCTAACCCTCCCCGGGTTCCACAGAAACCTTTCCTTCCAAGGCCACCTCATTGGCACCACTCTGTGGGCCAGCTACTATTTTAAGATCTGGCTGCATGTGCCCCAGGACTTTACCCCCTTTCAGGCCATCTCTCCCTGATACCACTTCCCTGGGCTTCTCAGTTCAGATGAGAAGCTCTGTGACTCTGAGCTAGGAAGCTGAAAGTCACGTAGGTGGGACAATGTCTGCACCAACCTCCAGGGAGCAGAGGAGATAGTGGCAGAGTGCTGCTGGGTAAACTGGAAGCACAATTCAACTTTGGTGGTGTCCCAACATACATACCAGTAAGCAGCAGGGGTCATCCACAGAAGGAAACCAGAGAGGAGCCTCCCTAGGTATTCTACAGTGTGGACAGTACTCTCCCAGCTTTGAAACAGCAGATATGCCCCAACTGAAGTGGCTGATGGCTTTGACTAGACCAGGATTGACTGATATCACTAAATCCTTTGGCTACAGACATCCCCATGGGGATGTCTTTCCCCAAATAGTGGGGAGAGCTTCACAACGGAAGTGATGTAAAACATCACTGTTGGAGACGTATAAAACCTCCTGTGTGTTCCCCAAAACTCTTGACAAGGGACTGGGACAAGGTGCTGGAGTCCCCGAGTGGGAATGTGTAGGATTCTGAGATCCTGTGCCCAGGAAAGCCATCTTAGGTGTGTGATTATGCATGTATAATTTAATAATATATAGTATAGTCTAATAATGTATAGTATAATATAATCATATGTCTGGGGATGTGGGATATGTGTGCACATGTATGTATAACACACATAAATACAGCACATGCTGGCACAAACAAGTATTTCAGTGTATGTATGTGGCACACAGATGTGAAGCTATGCCTGTTTGGGCACATACATGCACACACATGTACGTATATTGCATATGACAAACATTTCCATGCACATGTGTATGTAGCACTCATATACACACTCTACACACATAACTGCCTTCTAACACATAGGCGGATGTGTGTAAACAGAGGTGTGCATGGATGTATGTATATGCAATCATATGCACACATATCCGTGTATATGTTTATTTACACACACACACACACACGCACACACACACACACACACTTTGTGTTTAAGTCTGTCCAGATGCTCTGGACAGTCATCCCCAGAGTTGGGCTGGATGTGTGTGGGAAACAACTTTCTAGAACACACCAGCTAGATGAAATCAGCTGTGCACAGCCAACACATGTCAGCCAGGCGGAGCTGGGGGCTCACAGGAAGCTATCCCCCTTTTTAGAAGTTCTCAAGGAGGGAACAGGATGTGCTGTGGGAGCGGGTGGGGCCGTGCTGGCTTTTTTTTTCTGAGTCACACACACTCAGGCTGTTTCCAATTATGTGTCCAGTCAGCACAGAAAATGTCATGTAGGGGCCTCAGAGTCTGCAAGAGTGCGCTCAAGGCTTTTTCTACTCCTCAGACCCTAATTCACAGAGTAGCGTGGAGCCCAGGGCTCAACCAGGCTGTGGTGTGGCTATTGGTCCCAGAGCCATGGCCTGCTGGCTCTGACCCCACATTTAGGACTATCTGTCTGAATACTGGGGACTTGGGATGAATTGGTGGCTTGGTGGCTGCTCCCACCATGAAGAGCATGAGACTGTGAGTCCTGGGATGTCTTCTGCATTCCCCAGGGCCTGCTCTGCTCTGTTCTCAGTGGTGATGGGATGTTCTTCCTCATGTCCCTACATCTCAATTAGTGGTTGTTATGCCTCCATTCTTTGGCCAAGGGTGGCTTGATCTGCTCCCTGAGGACAGTTCCAACTGTCTGCAGAGCGCTCAGGGGGTCTTGCCATCCAGGTATGAAGACGTAGGGTCTCTGTCTAGACAAATGCTTAGCTTCTCAGACTTATTTTACTACCACTTCTGGGGGTCTTTCAGGGATGGCAGGGGATACTCTAGGTAACCCTGCTAGTAGGACATAAGCCCTACTCACCTTAAAGCCACTTCTCCTGTGTCATTACGATTTCACCTTCCAAAGTCACCATCTCAGGCTCAGGCTACAGAAAGACAAGAATTTCCATACCTGCCCAGGGGCTTTTTATTCTCTTCCTAAGACTTCAATTCATGAAAATTGATACAAGCCCATTTCTTTTCTCTTAGAACTGGCTAGAACCATAAGGTAAGGTGCGGTTGAAGGGGCCAGCCACAGAAAGACTCCAGGGATTCCAGACCGGATACCACAGGCAAGGCAATAATGTACATAGTGGAGTCATAGACTTCAGTTCCTTCTGTACAGAGCAGGCATTACCCATGTGGTTTGTATCCACGACTGACTCACCCACACATCCCTGGCAATGTTCCCTCTGTCCCTTCTTCCATCTAAGTCCCATGGGGTTCACTCGTCTCTCTAGGCAGAGGGTACAATTGATGGCTAAGCTGCCAGATATGTGGAACAGCGGTTCTCACCCAGCTGTGGGTCAAGACTCCCTTAGTGGCGGTCACATATCAGATATCCTGCATATCAAGTATTTACATCACAATCACAATGATAGCAAAATTACAATTATGAAGTAGCAATGAAGTAATTTTATCTTGGGGGGAGGGTCACCACAACATGAGGAACTGTGTTAAAGGGTCACAGTATTAGGAAGGTTGAGAACCACTGGTCTAGAATGCCGTTCTTCAGAGAGATCCTCTGGCTGGACGGCTCTGACTGGTGGGTCTTCCTCTTCAACACGCTCAGGGTTAGTCCTTTGCCTTGGGCCCTCTGGTTCCTTTGAGGAGGTCACAGTCTGACAGGTGTCATTCTCTGTGAGTCGCCTGCGTTTGGCATTCTGCAGGCTGACTGTGTTGTCTGTGGAACATTAACAGCTGGACCGCTGATTTGAAATTTGAATTGGAGTCACCTCATATCAGCTAGGTTTATGTCAAACTGATATAGGCCAGGCTAGAGGCATTTTGGGAGAGGGAAACCATTGAGAAAACATCCCCATCAGATTGGCCTGTATTATAGAACTTGATAACTAGCGTAGGAAGGCCTAGCCTACTGTGGGTGCTATGGTCCCTGGGCAGGTGGTCCTGGATGTTATAAGAAAGCAGGCTGAGCAAGGCTTGTAAGCAGCACCATTGCATGGTCTCTGCTTCAGTTCCTTTGATGAAGGTAGATGAGGAAATAAACCCTTTTCTCCCCAAGTTGCTCTTTGGTCACGATGTTTTGTCACAACAATAGAAACTTCAAGTGAGACAGACATTGGTTACCAGGTCACAAGGCATTGCTATGATATACTTGATCGTCTTTTGGGAAGGCTTGTGGAAGGATTTTGGAGCTTTGGGCTGGAGTTCAGAGCTTAATTGGGTGTTCAGAGCTTAATGAGCTGTTGTGGGGATCCAGGAAATAAAGGTGCATGCCTTTAATCCAAGCACGGGGGAAGCAGAGGCAGGCAGATCTCTGAGTTCAAGGCTAGCCTGGCCTACGGAAGGAGTTCCAGGACAGTCAGGGCTACACAGAGAAATCCTGAAAAACCAAGGGGAAAAAAAAAAGAAAAGAAAAGAAAAAGAAAGAATAGAAAAGAACGCGGGGATCTTGGAAGAGAAGGATATTGGAAGAAGGGCAGAGGAGGGGGTTCTGGCTTGTGAAGCACCAGAGAAGAGTTTGGAGAAGGCCTCCAAGACTGTTGGGATGGTTTGACATTTTGAATTGGGATTGTGTCAGCTGGGTGTAATGCTATACCATTGATGTAGGTACAGCCCAGGTTGCAGTCAAAAATCTCACCTCAGGACTGAAGGGTGGAGAAAAGTCAAGCCTTGTCACCATGTGGCAGGATCAGCATCCCGGAGGAGAGCTTAGGAGATGCTATTGGAGAAAGTGCAACCCAATTGCAGAAGAAGATGCCACCATTTTGGAAATGCCAGCATCACAGGACAGTCACCAAAGACAACAGAAGCCATGGTGCAGAGCAGGCCTGAGTCCATGAGACATGACAGAAAGCTGGGGCAAGCAAGGCCTTTGGATCTAGAAGACCCTGAGTCCCAGACGTTGAACACTGAGTTCTTTAGCACTGTTGGAGTTTGGTTTTGTTTTGCTCAGATTCTGACCATGCCCTGCTTCTTCCCTTTGGGAATTAGAAAGTGTGCAATCTATCTTTTTCTTTGGCAGGAGCCCACAGTTGAGAGATTTTGGAGTTTTAGAGAGACATGGGATAGTTTAAAAACAATGCATTTTTAAAGTGTGTGGGACTTCTAAAGTTATTTATGCTTTGCGTTGTGGTATTAATATTGAGATCTTGGGGGTGAACAGAAAAGGGGAAAAGTTACAGAGTAATAAATGATGTGTTTGTGTGTCAAGCTGACAAGGGGCCAACGGGACCTGATAAAAACCTAGACATATCCAGGAAGAAGAATCTTAATTGAGAAAATGCCTCCAGAAGATTGGCCTATAGGAAATTTTCTTGATTAGTGATTGATGTGAGAGGACCCAGCCCACTGTGGATGGAAGCTTCCATCTGTGAGCTGGAAGTCTTGAGTTCTATAAGAAAGCAGGCTGAACAAACCATGAGGAGCAAGTCAGTAAGCAGCATCCCTCCATGGCCTCTGCATCAGCTCTTGCCTCCAGGTTCCTGCCCTGCTTGAGTTCCTGTCCTGGCTTCCCTCAGCGATGGACTGTGTTGTGGAACTGTGAGCTGGAATAGACCCTTTCTTCCCCAATGCGCTTATGGCCATGGTGTTTCATCACAGGAATTATAGCGCTAACTAAGATGCAGCCTTTTGAAAATTTTCAGAAAAAGAAGAGTCATCGAATTTCTTCAGATATCCGTACTGAAATTCAGACTTTGGTCAGTGGTTTCTCCTTCCCTTTATCTAGGTTTATATTTTCTAGTCAGCGATGTGTTTAAGAGTTTTTGTTTTAATCATTTCAGCATAGTTACTGTCTTTCAGAGAATTCCATTCTCTACCTCGAATGATCTTTTAAAAATATAAAGCTTAGGGCTGGAGAGATGGCTCAGTGGTTAAGAGCACTGACTGCTCTTCCAGAGGTCCTGAGTTCAATTCCCAGCAACCACATGGTGGCTCACAACCATCTGTAATGGGATCTGATGCCCTCTTCTGGTGTGTCTGAAGACAGCGACAGTGTACTCATATATATAAAATAAACAAATCTTTAAAAAAAATATAAAGCTTATAAACACATACTTTACATCCTTAAATTGTACATTTATTTTTTTGACTTTGGCAAATTTGACAAATGTGTAGATCTTTGCAAACAGCACCAAGTTAAGACCTGGACACCCAGTGTGGCCTGTGGTACCAACTGGTAATTCTAGAATGTGGAAACTGAGGCAGCTCTGCCTATACTTGAGGGTTCAGTCTGTAGTCCCAGGAGTCCTGGACACACCCTATACTCAGGAAGAGGCCAGGCATTTTGCCCAAAGAAGACCAGAAACCCCTCAAGGAGTGTGGGTCAATGCTTGTGCCCGGGGATCGCGGGTGGTGGCACAGGCGCGAGCCAGAGCGGGTGGGGGCATCCCGGGAACCACAGCTCTCAGCACTCTCTGTTGATGGTTCGGTCTCACCCGCGTGGTGGGGCTTCAACAGCCCACACGCTGCCAGCGACCGCAGGGTCTCGGGAGCAGGGATGCTGGGCACTCGGGACATGGTGCAGGCCAGGGGCCCCATGAAAGCGGTGTGCGGGCCGTTTTTGTCAGGAGAAAGTGTCCCGTGGCCCGCTAGAGCACAGAGAGCACAGGGGCAGGTGGAAAAGGCTCCTCCCCACCCCCGTCCTGCCATGCAGGTTTTCCACTTACACAATGAGTCCAGAATTTCAAGAGACACGTGGAGATTTATTGACATGGCGATAAGTTTGAAAGATGGCGTCCTCTCCCAAAAAATGTCAGAAGGGGTTTGCTTATATTGGAAGCGGGAGAGGGGCGGGACTTTTAGGTAATACATAAATCTTGAGGCAGAGACCTGTTAGTCTCGTGCCTTACGTACGTGACCTGGCAAGGGGGCTGTATGTTAGGTCTCTGGGTTCTGGGGGCGCGGCCGAACACCCAGGATTCCACAGCCCCACAAAGGAGAGTAGCAATCTCAATGCCTGCACAGGGCATCTGTACCTGAATGAAGAAGCCCCGTGTTACCTAGAAAGCACATGGCTTGAGGGAGCTGGGGGAGCCTGGGATCATGAGCATCCTGTTTCTGCCCAGAGCTTGTCCAATCAGTGCTTAGAAAAGCAGTTATGTCTATCTCTGCTACCTTTGCTCACATTAACTTCCCGTTACTCTCAAAAGAAAGGCAGGCAGTCCAGCGAAATAGCATGACTCATGGGGCCAAAAGGTGGCCCTGCCTGCGTGGAATTCTATTTAGCCACAAAAGGGAAGAAATGTCTAAGTGGACTGCTGCAAGGGAGAACTGGAGAGCTGTGCTCGAACAGGCTAGACACTGAAAGCTATAGGTCATGTGACTCCACTTTGTGACTTGTCCAACACAGGTAGGTCCAGAGATATCCTCACATCCCTGTTCTGTGTGCGTTTGTCATTTCTTCATTCCCTTGCCACTCCGTTTAGGACATTTTCTGGAGCCACATAAGATACATGTGCCTGCCACATGGATCTGCCATGGCACGCACACATGCACATACATACGCACCCATGCATACACGCACAGGTACACAAAAGACGGCATGCAGTGGTCTGGGTTCTCACGAAGCTGCAGCACTCCAGAACAGAAAGGTGGGTCATTGCACACAGCTGAACAAGGATATAGGGTTATTATACACAGCAGAACAGGGAACCAAGGTTATTATACGCAGCTGAACGAGTTGGCAGGTTTAGCTAACCTCCTAGGGGCCATCTTTGTAAGCAGTAAGCATCTTGTGGGCAGAAAGCTATGGTGAACATTTTTTTTCACACACTATCCACATCTACACGTGGATAAAAGGAAGGCCTTACCATCCCCCCTGAGCCTCACCCAAGGAAGCATTGCTACTCCCGTGGGTCTAAGGCTTTGGGGTCCTTGACACATCTGTGGCCGTGTCAAATGATACCCATTCGCATGGTAGTTCACTGGCTCACAGCCGAATGGGCATGGGGCAGGGGGATGGGCATTGTCATAAAAGCTGGCTTTGTTCTTCCTGGCAGCTTCGATTTCCCACATTTTTCCCTCCCCACCCACCCACCATGATGATTGGCTTGCCTGAAGATCACAGTAATGTAACAAAGAGACCAGGAACCAAAACCACTGACACCATGAGCCAAAAAAAAAAAAAAAAAAAAAAAAAGAGGCCTATCTTCCTTTTCACTTGATTTTCTTGGTGTTTTGCCACAGCAGCGGATACTGCCTAACAGAGTGGCCGAGAACTGAGTGATTGTCCAGGGTGACCAGTTAGCAGAGCTGAGCCCACTTCTGGCATTTCCTGGCCTCTGTGTAGATAGCATCTCCAGAACCTGGTGAAACAGACCAGCCCAACTCTAACTCTGCCAGGAAGAGTGCTCCAACAGTGACTGGGTTTGCAAAAGGGCCAGTGTTAGATTGTGTGGAAGGACTGGAGCCCCAGTTGGCATTCACATCTGGCCCTATGCCTCCTCTTTAAATTTGAAGACTCCTCCTTTCCGGTCCCTAATTCCCGATGTTTAATGTATTAGTAAGGACCCCTCCCTCCTATTTATAACCCTGAGTAAGGCAGTGTCCTCTGTGGTTGGTTTTGTTGAATCTACTCCTGACCTAATGATGACAGTCAGTTCAGTTTGTCCCTAACCTGGGCTGGGTGTGACCTCAGAGGTGGCACAGCCCCTGGCCCTGAGACATGGGCTGCCCATTTCCACATGGAAAAAATCTCTTGGCTTTTCTGTCTGCAGTGTGGGGAGTGGGTGGGTGGGGTGGTGGAGTGGGTGGAGAGCGGAGTGGGTGTTTCAGGTGGGTGGCATGTGCCAAGCAGAATGGAGCCCAGTGTTTCTTCCCTCTCCACGCACAGACACTTTTGAAGTCAGTTTGGATTTGTGTGGAAACTTCATTTCTTATTTTTTCCCCTCTTGTTTCTCTGGTAACTCCCAAACAAACCCACACAGCCATGTCACCTGGCTCCCAGCTGCGTTTCCCAGCAGACACCTAAGGCTGGAAAACTCGGCAGGCTGTGGGCGCCAGAAACCAGAGCAAGGGCTGCCTTAACCCTTAACTTCTTCAGGATAGGTTTCTGAGCTCTGGTCTCAGGTCCCTCCTGGGAAGGTCTCCTACAAGCTCAGGCTAGGCCAGGGCTGCTTCCCACCATGCAAAAGCAGCGCCTTCTTGCTGTAAAATTAGAAAACCCGAGAAACCAAGACAGACCACACAATGCACACTGGTGAAACGGGGACCTCCGCCTAGCCTTCCCCCCTTACGTGGCCCCACAGGGGTGGGGAGGAGCTGGGGGAGGCAGCTGCATGTGCTGTCTGGCTGTTCTGCAGGCTCTGGGATCTGGCAGCTTCAATCTTTTTTTTTTTTTTCTGCTGACTTGTTCTTTTTTTTCCGTCTTTTATCTAAACAAAGAATTCCCTATTTCTATCCCGTTTTTGAACCTACCATGTACTCTGACAGCACAGGGATACATCATGCCTCAGGTCATTGATTGTCAGGCTTCCCACACAGAGGACCAGACTCTATTTGACCCAGCTGGGTGTACATTCAAGTGATGGGAACATTGCTGTTGCAGGCACGACTGCTGGCCTCGGGGACAGACTCATCTCTGTGGCATTTGACAGGGAGAATTCTTGTAGCTTTGGCTTCTAAGAAACCATCTCTGTCTTGTTCCTAACCTAAAGTAGAATATTAGACAATCATGAAGATCTCCAAGGTCCCAATATTCTGGGTTCCTGTGGTGACGGCTTCATCAGTTCTTTTCAGTGGCTTTTGATGAATGGCTAACTGTTCTAGCCTCTGTTGGAAAGATAACAAAGACTGGGATTATTTTATTGTTGTCTAAACAATCTTATCCTAATGTCTGCTCTGCTATAGTTAGAGAGAACATACAAAATTAATTTACAGTGCCCCGTAGCTCATAATTAGGTCTGAGGGGGAGAGAATTTCAGATGAAATAGTTATTTGAAAAGCAGTCCCTAAATCTCCCATCCCAGAACCCTTTCAAATGCATCTGGACTAGAAATTCCCCACCCTCTTTAAAAATGTGCTCAGGCCAGAAGCCAGGGAAAGCTGGGCTCTGACCCAGCGTGTCCAGCCTTTGTACAAATGATATGCTAGGCAGAGCCAGCTGAGGGATGCCTGCCCCTGGTCCAGGAGATACAGCCAGGGTCTTGGTGGTGGTGAGACCCCAGATCACTGCATCTGCATAGAGGTGGTAGGACTGGGAGAGCCCAGGACTCTTCTTGGGCCAGCAATCCTTGCTTGTGGTTCCTTCTCCTTCCAGTCTGCTGGGTTCTGCTCCTGTGGTATCTCTCACTAGTCACACACCTTAGGGTAAATCTCTTTTCATCAGCCCATGAAGGAATGCAGATGAGAGAACCCCTCTAGTTCCAGACAGGCGCCACCTCAGTTCCAAATTGAGCATAGGCATCGAGCCACGGGGGCAGAGTCTTCCTCTAAAAGTACAAGAGAAGGAAAATCACAGGACTTGAATTGTAAAAAAATAATGCATGCTGTCCAACAGGAAGAGATGAGGCATTACATCAGCTCTCAGAGAAGCAGGTGTTGAGCCGGGCTAGATCTGTCTGGGAAAGTTAGGGTTCAAGGAGCCAGAGGCACAAGGGATGGTGACTAAACTCAGGAACAGAAATGGTTCCAACAGGCAGGTAGGAGTTCTTGAGCCAAATTGCCCCTCTGTGTGTCCTGTGGCCCAGGAGAGTAGCATCCATGTTTGTCATGAATAGACCGTTGTGACCGTGAGGGTCAGGGCTGAGAACTGCTGATCAGCCTTGCTGACACTCACTGACTTCTACTGGGGTTCATGTCTCCTCTAGAATCCTGGAATTAGATTCCCATGCTTCTCACAGGGCCCTGAGAAGGGCATAGTGGGTGAGCTACTGCCATGGTTCAAAGGATATGATTCCCTGAGAGGAATTCACTCTTGCTTGTCCAGTATGATCAGGATGAGGTAGACTATGTGGCCAACCAGTGCATTTAGGATCCATAGCTCTCTGGACAGAGGTCACAAAAATTTCAAAACTGGACACACAAAAAAATGAGCGTTTTTTTTTTTTATCATCGCTGAGGTGGCAGACCATTTCTGAGAGTCATTCCAGTCAGAACAGGAGGGAGGGTGATTGCCAAGTCAGTAGCCAAATGCTCTGGGGCCAGAGCTCTTACTGATGGAGGCTGGTGGTGGATGTACTCAGAAATGGATTTGAGGAAACTATGGTCACTATGATCACACCCTAGATCTGTTCAATTGCCCTGAGTAACTGAACAGATCAAGTCAGTACTTCCATGTTGGTGGAAGCAGCCATGTTGGAGGAGGTGGCCATGATGGGTCTCAAGTGTGGCAGAGTCTGTTCTGTATCCAGTAAACCTGAAGCATCTGAGCCCTTCCCTTCCAGTTCACAGGCCCTGGGGGGAAGGGGAAGATTGGAGCAATTTCCTTCCTGTAATAGCTGAACAAAGTAACTATTGGAAAGTTCAGAGGACCCGTAGATGCCTGTGCGTAGGGAAATGATTGTGGCTTGGGATAGAGGTTTATAACCATTAAAAGTGGCACATTAAATGGAACCACCATGCCAAGCCCGGCTCAGTGATGGTGAGGAAGACTTTTTGGGAAAATGAATAAGGATTCTCTCCCCGTCTAATTTAACTCACATGACTTTGAGGACTCACGTGAGCCTAGAATCTCCACACTTCTGAATCAGAAGCAGATTTTCTCACTAATCCTGGTGTCTAAAACACAGCTGGTGCACTGCTAACATTCTGAAGGGGAAGGCAAGCTTGCCCTTCGTTTAGGGGTTGGGGATGGGTACCAGGGCTGCCAAGGCTGACCAGTCATGTGGTTCAATAAAAGGCCAAATGCCTTTTCTATTAAACATGTGCTTGGATCCTTCTTGTCCATGGAGTCTTCATGCCCACTGGATTCTCCATCTTTCGATCTCCCATCCCCTCTGATTCATCTCTCTTGTGAATCTTCCTGTGAGTTCTCAAGTTCCAGAGCTCTAGCAGGTGTGCCTCTGTGTTTATAATCCTACATTAATGAGGGACCTCCTGGGCCTGAGACCAGAGGTTGTGGCTCACAGTAGGTCAAGATGGCGGAGGACAGGATCTGAGAGGTGCAGCAGAGGGCAGTCGCTAGCACCCTCAGGCTAGTGAGCACAGAAGTCCAGACAAAGGAGAAGTGGAACCAAAGCCACCCAGGGCACCAGGCTTTTAACAGATTAAAGGGCCTCTGAAGATATTTAGCCAAACCACAGTAGAGACAACGCTGATAAACAACCAGAGGAAGTAAATTAAATGTATAGTATGCTGCCTAATGGCTTCTCATTCACCAGCAGACCACACACGTAGAAGTGGTCCTTTGCACTGCAAGCTTACGATACAAATCCATCTATGGATACATTTCTAAGTCTGTATGTATCTCCATCACTTAATGTAACAGTGTAGCTAAGTACCGATTTCTTCCTCTTCTTCCTACTCTTCCTCTTCCCCCTCATTTGGTATTTCTGATAGCGTCTCTTGTAGCCCAGGCTGGCCTTGAACTTAACAGAGACCAGCCTGCTTCTGTTGCTCCAGTGCTAGGATTAAAGGTGTGCGCTACCACACCCGGTACAAGAATTACTTCTTACGGTTTGCCTGCAGACTCTGTCTCCCTTCTCTAGTTCACTGTCTTCAAAAGAAGAAAATGGCGGTAATCCTTACTAAAGGCTACGATTTGCAGGAGACCTGCTGAAGCCGAGACACAGTGAACACTCAAACACCAGCTTTGGGATTTTTCCTACATGCACAAAGAAAAGGAAAATAGGTAGATTTAATCTCAAAGATATCTATAATCATCAAATAGATGAAATATTTTAACTATTAAATGTAGTGTGTGTGTGTGTGTGTGTGTGTGTATGGGGTAGACTGCATGCATGCCTACATATAGGTGTAAGTAAAAGGGCGACTTGCAGGAGTGGATTCTCTTTTACCATGTGGGTCCTGAGGATCAACACAGGTTCACATTCGAAGCATTTTAAGAGTTTACTTTATGTGTGTGAGTGTCTTGCTTGTACGTGTGTATGTATACCGTATGCTTGTCTGGTGCCTTGGAACTGATGTTACAGGCCACCATGAGCCACCATGTAGGTGCTGAGAACCGAACCTGGGTTCACTCCATTAAGTGCTTTTGATCACTACGTCGCTAGCCTCTCCAAAGCAGCCTTGATGTGTTTACAGTGTGGGCATAAGAAAGATGGTGCACATGAACCTGGAGTGCTCCTAGGTGGGGATGCTGTGCTTCCATGGACCTGAGAGTCGGCAGACCAGCCTGGGCTGGATATTTTCCACCTGTGGGTCTTCCCATCATGCTCCCATGTTCTATGTCCGACAAGTACCTCTCGCCATCCTTACCAGCCCTGACTCAAGACCTGGCTAAGGTCTCAGCCCCCGGGAAGCTGCACTGAGTCTGGAAACGATTCACACAAGCCTGATGAACGCCTGTTCCAAATGGACTGAGTTGCACCAACTTCCCACACTCCTTCCCACTCTTTTGAGTCAGAAGTCGGCTTTCCACAGAAAGTTCCCGCAGGACCCAGGCTGTCCAGCGTGACTCACTGTGGTCACCCTGTGACCCACTTTCCACTGTGAGCTTTGGCACACTGGATTCCCATGGCGATCCTGTCACCACGGCCGCTGCCTCACGAGAATCGAGGCTCGGTGGAGCAAGCTGGTTCGGACAGTGTTGAATTTGGCCACTGTGCTTTTGGGCGTGGATGGAGGGGATAGAGGGAGGGGCAGGCTCTTTGGCTCCCCGGGGTTCACTGGATCACTCCCATCTGGGCTAAGGTTGCTTCTGCAAGTTGAGCATCTGGGAAGAGGGGAGTGGGGGTGAGCGACTCTCCCAAAGCTGGGAATGCATGGGGTGAGTCTAGAACGGGAGCCAAATTGCCTGTCTCTGAGCTGGTGGCTTGCCACCAGGAAGGTTAAGCATTTCCTTTTATAAGACCATTTTGAAAATCCTTAAATGGATAGTACTTTTAGTAGTGTTTTTCCTCTGGCTCCTTTAACATATAGGGATTAGGTGAGGTGCTCTGGCCGCTCACAGATCGTCTTCATGTTGGTGAAGTCAGTGGTGCTCCCAGTAGTGCTCCCAGCAGTGAAGGGTTTGACTTTATCATTGAGCACAATTGAGTGCTCCCTTTAAGCAGAAATACACAAGGGAGAAAGTACCAGACATAGGACTGTGCTAAGCGAGGAACACGGGTAACAGCATTCTGGTTATTGTCATGTGGTTGCCTATGAGACGCTGAACAAAACCAAAGAGAAACAAGCATGTATCTGTCCCCACAGATGCGAGGATGGACGCCCAGGTGGGCATGCTGTTCTGTATCCTTGCTTGCATCTTTCCATTCCATGGTGACAATGAGGCAGAGAGGAGAGGGATGGGTCCTTTCTGCATAGCTCTGGAATAGATTATTATGGGCTTCATCACTCAGGAGATCAGACTCTCTGCCGTGAGTTCATCCTGTTTGAACCAAAAGCACATTTTTAAGTTTCTGAAAATCTTTACTTTGATGCCGACGACGTGCAGCCTCTGCGGCTATCCACCGACACAGCAAAGGCATATCTGTCTCTCACGTGCCAGACAACCTCAAAACCAGCCTGCAGCAGAGAGGAGCCTGGCAAGCCTTTTCGTGGTATCTCCTAGGTACTGGACACCTGCCAGACTATGATGCGGACTCAGGCCTGCTCCTGCCTCCATCAGAAACACTTGAAGCCTGCCATTCCCCAGGGACAAGCATGTACTTCGTAAAGGGAGTTGTGAACAAAGCCAACAGTGCTCAGTTAGTGTCCCCACTATGTGTCAGGTGCCCAAGGGTGTGACATGGATAAAGCATCCAAGACAGTGTCAGTCTTGAGGTCTTTGAGGACAGACTTCTAGACACAGTGAGGTCCAGGAGCACAGGGTGCCTCTGGTGGAGTGTGCTCAATGGAATGCATGTGGGGGGAGAAGGGCTGGGCTGCATCCGTGAGGGACCAGGTTGTACCTGCTCATGCAGGACCATCTGGGCGCCACATAATGTACCCTTGGACAGGGTTCATCTGGTTAAAATACTGACCAGCAATGGCTCCTGTCCTTACCTTCTGCCACCCTTTCCAATGGGCAGGTGAGCCCTATCCCACCAAGACACAACCTCGCTGGGCATCATCAGATGGTCAGAAAGCAGATCTGAGCAATAACTGGGCATATCAATGTGGATTCCCCAAGAGCTCCAGAATGTTCCCTGCATGGCCCAAATTGTCTCTATGAGCCTAGCAACGGAACAGCCGAAGCCGAATGTGGACCCCACCTGAGTACCCGTGGGGGATGTGTCTGTTATGGTCAGCTGCATCACAGCCCCTCTCAACAGCTTCCCTCAGCCCCCTCTGACTTTGGCTGCATTTGAGAGAACCCATCCGGCTCTGATCACTTAAGTGTTCCCATCTGAGTGGCCAAACCGGGATGAATTCTAACCATAAATGGCAACGTTCAGAAGGGGCCACAGGCAATACCAAATGATGAACAGCAGGAAAGGAACACGGCCAGCAGGGACTCTCTGGGCTGTTAGATCAGGCGGGAGAACTCTGTTAGGAAACTCTATGGTAACAGCCCCCTGCCGTGACTCCCTCCTGGCTGCTTGGCCTGTGCTGTCTAGCCAAGGTGGGCCGTGAAGAGTCTCAACTGCCGAAAAGGAAGTCTCCATTTTAGCCTCCTTTAAGTCAGTTAAAAGTTAATGGGAAAGGATTTTCTTTTCAAACTTAGGGCTGACTAATGCTGGCAGGAAGCCGTTCCCCAGGCACGGCACGCAGGACAAGCAGTGCATACCACAGACCATCAGTACCCACAAACTCTGTTAGCTTAATAAAAACCAGGCACAAGAGATAAGTATTTAGAGATTTTTCAGAGAAGTTTTAAATATATTGCTGGCAAGCTCGGTTTTGAGTTTAAGATGGCTGGCTTTCCTTGTTGCGCCACTGTGGCACTGAACAGCCACTAAATTGTCATTAAAAAGTCAAGAAGAAGGATCACACACACACAAAAAAAAATCACCAGGCATAGAAGGAATACTGGGATTTTATGGGGAGAACATACCTGACTCCTGGTGGACTCACAGAGGTTTCTGGCATCTATAGTTAGACTCCTGTGGGATATAGGTGGTTAGGCACACTAGAGGTCCCAACCCGTCATCCCTGACAATGGGCTGTCACATCCCTTTGATCTCCATAACTGAGAAGCCCTTCTGGGAATCAAGATGGAGCCACCCCTACCTCCACTCCCACACACAGGAGACCCCAACATCCGGAATCTGGTGCCAAACCCCAGTCCCAGCTATGACTCCCCCCTGGTTGTATGAACCACAGCAAGATGCCTTTCCACACTCAAGAGCATCCACAAATCAGAGACCCACAAAGCCAAGTACCCGACGGTTCATAGAGTAACAGGGACATACAGAAGCTTGGAGAACTGGCAACTTTATAAAAATCATGTTTCCGCCTACCTGCTGACCCACCTACCTCCCTCTACTTCCAAGTGCTTCCTTAAGACAATGGAAGCTGTCACTGACAGTTGATGCAGGGACATTCACAGCCATACCCATCACCTTCAAGCAGGGGGTAGAACTATAAGTCCTGAGTGTGAGCAGCAGGAACCTGTTGAGTTGACACAGGCTTCCCACATGCAGCACGGAGGGAGGAAGCCAGGCAGAGAGTACATGGGCAGGGGCCAGCTCTGGGAGCATCTGGAATGAGAAAGAACAGTATCCAGGCCAGGAGCTGGTGAGTGTGGCTGAGAAGATATGGGGTGACCCTCTGGAGCAGAATCTCACCCGAGAGACAGATTCCGTGGCTTGACTGTGCTGTGCTCACACTGACCCGTGTATTTGTTTAAAACCATTAGAGTGTGCAATCAAAATGTATACTCTTCTCTCCTTCTCCTTCTTCTTCTTCTTCTTCTTCTTCTTCTTCTTCTTCTTCTTCTTCTTCTCCTTCTTCTTCTCCTTCTTCTTTCCTTCTCCTCCTCCTCCTCCTCTTCTTCTTCCTCCTTCTCTTCCTCCTCCTCTTCATCCTCCTCCTCCTCTTAGTATATGTGCAATGTTTAAATAATGGGTTTCAAGATGACATTTTCTTTCAGTATGTCAGGTGCTTGAGAATTTCACTCCTATTACTGTCTCCAGTCTCCCATCCCAAACAGCGCTCCCTCTGTTTGTTATGTATGGATACCGTGTAGTCATATATGTATGCCATGTACATATTCATGGCTCAAGAGAACTGATTATAAAAGTTTATAAAAGGCACCAGCCACATGGACCCTGGATGGCGTTAGGTAGGTGCTTGTGTTAGCCAGAATTAACTGCTTTAGATTCCCCAGTATCCTCATGGCAGTGTAGGCCAGGCTGCCCTGGGATTCACCATCCACCTGCCTCAGATGCTCAAGTGTTGGGGTTCACAGGTATATCATGTCTGGCTGTCTCCTCAAAGTTATATGGTGTCCAAAACTTAAGATCAAGGTGTGGTGAGGCTGGTTTCTGATGAGGCATCCTTCTCTGGCTCATAGCTGGTTCACCTTCCTTCTCTTCCTTCTCCCCCTCCTCCTATCCCTCCTCTTCTTCCTCTTCTTCCTCCTTCTCCTCCTCTTCCTTCTTCTTGTCCTCCTCCCTCTCCTTCTCCACACTCCACCACCTTCTCTTCTTCTTCCTCATTTTTCTCCCTTGTGGTACCAAGGAGGATCAAACAGTGTTTCTCATCAAACTTTCTGCCACTGGACTGCGCCCTGGTCATTCAATGGACATGCCTTGCTGTACCCTCACGGAGACAGAGACGAGGGAGTATATTCTTGGCTTGCTCTCTCCCACTTTCCTTAGGACTCAATCCTCCAGGATCAGGCCCACCTTTGAAACTCCAGTGTACCAGCTTTCCCCATTAAATCCACCCTTTCCCGACACCATCAGCTTGAGGCCAGGGTTGCCACAGTGATCGTGGGGAACACAGATCATTGGCACTGGGCAGAGTAAGGTGAGTCACGGTGAGGTCTTGCTTCAGATGCCAGAGGCACACACTCCTTTTTTCCATAGGGGCCGTGAAACTGCTAAGGGGGGAGAAGTTAAGAGCGGGGAGGGTGGCAAGCCCTGAGAGGAACATGAGGGCATCAGGCCAAGAACATGGCTGGGAGGGAAGAGCGGGCATAGTTTTTTTCTCCTAGATGGGGAGAAGCTGAGAAAACCCCCAGATGCATCTGCCCAGGGCTCCTCTATGTGTTCCCATTGGCACAAACTCTAGACACGGGAGCCTCAAGCTGAGGTCCTGCCAGGGGACAGTCACCCAGAGACCCAGCCTCCAGCAGGTAGGCAGCCGTCTCCCTTGTGGCTAACGGCTTCATTCCGCTGTTCCAGGTTGTGGGAATTTGGAAGAGCTCGGTCACACGATCCTGTATCTAATCAGCATTTACTGAGGCAGAAATGAAAAGAGGGGTCCCAATGTAGTTATAGATTCAAAATTAGCAAGCGTAAACCCATTGCATATTAAGAGTTTACTTTTAATGAAAACATTAAATTATCTTTTTTTTCCCCCCAAAGCAGAAAAGAGTCGAGAAGAGAAGTCCTGCTGTACATTCTTACAGATTTCACCACTGGCTTAATGGGAGACAGCTGCTCTGTCAGAGCTGGTCTATTCCAGCTGTGGTAAAAGGCTCATGGGGCAGGGGGTGGGGGTGGGGGGACTGGGCCTAGAGCCAGGGGAGGGAAAGGGATCAGGACAGTCTTAGAGTCTGCCAGTGTTCTTCAGTGTGCCCCCTGAATCTCAGGGTAAGGCCTTCTGAAGCCAAGCGGGGTTGGTTTTGTACCTGATACATTATTGAGAAGATGATCAAGACGGCAAAATCAGTGTGGCCTTCCAGACTCTGAAACATCCCAGGAACGCCCCCACTCCACCTCC
>NW_021604682.1:1045168-1081221 GCF_004785775.1 Grammomys surdaster | reverse complement strand
CTTAGAGGGTGGAGTGTCTGGGAAGATTGGTGGAAGAGGGTCTCATAGCTTCATTGTCCTGTGGCTTTGAGACCTACCACTTGGGATGAGGGAGCAGGTGGTTGTGGAGCAGTGGCAGCGAGGCAGTGGCAGGGCAGGGCAGTGGCGGGGCGGGGCGGGGCAGTGGCGGGGCGGGGCAGTGGCAGGGCGGGGCAGTGGCAGGGTGGGGCAGGGGCGGGGCAGGGCAGAGTAAACAGGGAGAGATAGCTGTCACTATCAGAGATCCTGGAACTGTCACATCCCTACTGACATTTATTTCTACAGCGATTCATCTTCTGGATCCATAATTGCCTTCCACGGGCAGACCTTGCCTTCCTCTCCACCTTCCTCTATAACCAATGCCCGTCCTCAGAATCACCTCATGTACTGCCGCAGCAGCTGCCCTTGCATGCGTGTATCCCAAAAGAACAGTGAGAACCTCTGGGAACTCCTAATAGAGAAGCTAGCCCGCAGGGGAGGGGTGTGGCTGTAGCTCACAGGTCCTGCAATGCCTTCACCCCTCCCCTTCCTGGGGACTGAAGGGTCCCTGCTTCCTGGCCTGGATGGTAGGCTCCCTGTTAGCCCTGTGCCCACTCTAGGATAGACCCCAGACTCCTCTGCGGCCCCACACTGTCCATAGCTCCCATTTGGGCCCTATAGGTCCCTAAGGCCAGCTTGGACCACAGTGAGCTGTCTAGTGGGGTAACAACCCTGAGCCCACAAGCTGATGGCCATCTGACCTTGCTTCATGCTCATCGCTTTGGGTGAGGTAGATCTGGCTCCTTCTCCCAGCTGAAGTCTAGAGTGAAGGAGTGAGCTTATGCTGGGACAGGGCACAGCAGCCAGGACACTGCACCAGGACTATATAGCAGCTGCCCGGCGGGCACTCAGTGTCTCCAGATGCAGTTTTCATGATTCAGAGGCAGCTGGTCATCCTAGGGATTCTTGTGCATGGAGGAAGATGGCTGTCTTGTCTACCCTCTTTCGGTTACCACGTCACCAGTATCAATGGCCTCTGAAGTCCCTAGACTTAAAGCTAGACTGTCTACAGCAGGAGAGCTGGGGAAAGGCTGCCAGGGACTCCTTTCCCCCCTACCATTTAAAATATTTTAGTTTGAGATTTTGATACAATTGCAACATTTCTCTACCCTCTTTTGTCCAGCTAAACCCTACCGTGTACCCTTTCCTGGCTGCCTTCAAATTCACGGCCTCATCCTTTATTAATTGCTATCTGTGTTATGTGTGGTATTTTAGCTAGGGTTTTACTGCTGTGAAGAGACGCCATGCCCAAGGCAACTCTTATATGGACACCATTTAATCATGGTTCAGTTCATTATCATCAAGGCGAAAGCATGGCAGCATCCAGGCAGACATGGTACAGGAGGAGCTGAGAGTTCTACATCCTCATCTGAAGGTTGCTAATGGAAGACTGGCTTCCAGGCAGCTAGGATGAGGGTCTTAAAGTCCACGCCCACAGGGACACACCCACTCCAACAAGGTCACGCCCACTCCAACAGGGCCACACCTCCTAATAGTGCCACTCCCTGGACTGAGCATATACAAACCATCACATGTGGTATGTATGTATGTATATATACCTAAATATAACCTTCTTGGTCTGTTTAATTTTACTTGTGTGCATGTTTTTCAGGGATGAGCATCTAAATAAAGTTATCTTCATACAACATATTCTGATCACAGTTCCTACCCCTCATTTCTTCCAAAGTCCTCTCCACCTTCTCCCCCCCCTAGCCCCATGGCTTCTTTCCCTCTCTTTTTAGAAGACAAACAGGCAAATACAAAAGAAAAACAAGGATCTCTGAGTATAGCAGAGTATCTGTAAGGGTCATTGTATTGCTCTGCTCCTTGAGCAGAACAGTGATATTTGGTTTTCCCCTAGGTATTAGATATTAGATTAGAGTATTAGATAGTAGTCTGTGGGAACCAGCACGACTTCTTCATCCTCGGCGAGACGTATAGCTGTTGTCTTCAGCAGTAGGCTCTCAGTTTGTGGGGAACAACCAATAGCCTTGAGAATAGCCTGAGTTGTTTGGGAGTCTCCATGGCACCCGTTTGGCCAGAAACTCAATTAGATGTAATGCTTTCCTGGCACTGGAGGTTTGGTGGCATATGATGTCTAGTTGGGGCTTTGTCTTCCCTGTTATTTGGTGAGTTCATTTAGATTTCTTTCCTATATATATGTATTTTAAGAAGCCTCTACTGTAGTAGGTTTCTGTGTGACCCCCTCGAATGGCTGAGATCAGCTGTTCTTCCTCACATTCCCTCCCTTACTGTCCCCCCTCTACTGTTCCTGTCTCCCCCTTTTTCTCCCTATATGTTCTATCCCCCCCTTCCTTGGGGGAATCCTTCCTCTTCACAAGTTCCTTACTTTATACCTAACCTCTGTGGTTTCAGCTAGTAGCATGCCTATTGAAGGCTTAGAAGCTAACATCCACGTATAAGAGAAGACATAACATTTTTGTCTTTTTGGGTCTGCGATAAGTCTTTCAGGATGATTTTTCCTAATTCCATCTATTTAATCTGCAAATTTCATGCTTTGAAGAAATCCAGCAGAATAATGTGGCACGTTGTGTAAATGTACCACACTTTCCTGATCCATTTGTCCATTGATGGACAGCTAGGCTGGTTCCAGAGTCTGGCTATTTACAAATAGGGCAGGAAATTGATTGCTTAGCAGTAGATAAAGGTGCCCTTTGGGTATATGCCCAAGAGTGGTATATCTGGGTGTGGGGATAAATTCCAGCTTCCCAGGGAGCCATCACACTGATTTCCATAGTGAGTGTATGAATTTGCTGTCCCGCCAGCAACAGGTGAATTTCCCTGAGCTAAGCATGTTGAGCATTTCCTAAGCTCTTCTTCTCAGATAATTTGTATTTTATCTTTTGAGAATTCTCTACTGAGATCAGAACCCCATTTTTAAATTGATTCATTTGTTTTCTTGTTCAGTTTGGAGTTCTTTATATATTTTAAATATTAGCCCTCTATTGGCTGTGTAGTTGGGGGGGGAGGGGAAACGCTTCCCATTCTGTTGCTGCTTTGTTTGAAAGATGGTGTCCCTCCACAGGAAGACCCACAGAGACAACTAACCTTGACCCTTGGGAGTTCCCAGAGACTGAACTGACCAACCAAAGAGCATAGCTGGACCTAGGACCCCTGCACATATGTAACAGATGTGTAGCTTAGTCTTCATGTGGGTCCCCCAACAACTGGAGTGTGGACTGTCCCTGAACCTATGGATCTTGTTTCCCTAACTGGGCTGCCTTGTCTGGCTCCAGTGGGAAAGGATGCACCTAGTCCTACAGTGACTTGGTGCTCCAGGGTGGGTTGGTAGCTAAGTGGGCCTCTCCCGTCTCAGAAGAGAATGGGAGAGGGGATGAGGGGAGGGACTGTTTGAGGGGGGGACTGGGAGGAGAAGGGGGCAGCAATCAGGATGTCAATGAACAAATACATTAATTAATAGAAAAAAAGAAAGATGGTGTCCCTTGCTTTACAAAAGCTTTTCAGTTTCATGAGGTCCTATTTATTGATCATTGTTCTTTGTACCTGTACTGTTGCTGTCCTGTTCAGAATGTCTTTCTTGTGCCAGTGAGTTCAAGACTCTTCCTTACTTTCTTTTCTATCAGATTCAGGGTATCTAGCCTTATGTTGAGGTCCTTGATCCATTTAGAGGTTTTGCAGGGTGATAAAAGTGGATCTATATTTGCATTCCTTTACACAGAACCGTCCAGTTTGACCAGCGTCACTTGTTAAATTTGCTGTCTTTTTTCCAGTGTGTATGTAATAAAATCAGGTTCCCATATGGGTGTGGACTTATGTCTGGATCTTTAATTTGGTTCCACTAATCAGTGTGTCTGGTTTTATGTCAAAATACTTGCAAACCATATCCAAGAACACACCAAAAAAATTATCTACCATGTTCAAGTAGTTTGATTATTTCTTGCTATCTATTCCTTTTGCAAGTTACTTCTTTTTGCTCTGGATCTTTCAGGTGATGCCATTAATTTGTTAATTTGGGATCTCTCCTAGTTTTAAAAACGTAGTCTGTTATTGCTACGCTCTTGTCTTTTAGAACTGCCTTTAGTGGGTCCCATAGGTTTGGGTATGTTATGTTTTCATTTTCATTCCATTCTAAAACGTTTTAAGTTTCCTTCTTAATTTCTGTCTTTACTCAGTTTTCGCTCAGTAGTAAGTTATTCGGCTTCCATGAGCTTGTAAACTTGCCATAGTTTCTGTTGTTGATAGCCAGCTTTAATTCACGGTTGGCCAGGCACTTCGAGTCTCAGAAGTGACACCCATAAAGTCTCACCAACATGACTGCTCAGACAGGAGCTGAACAAGGACAGTAGGCATGTAACATGGGTGGAGGAAGTCCCTAGAGGCCTCAGCCCTACAGAAAGAACTACAGGCAAGCTGAGAGCTGAAGAAATCTTCCGAATCGAAGAGTTCACCAACTGGCTGTCCAATACAAATTGATCATACCTGAAAATATACATATAGGTAACATTATACACACTGACCAGGATGTACATAATATAATAACATACATGATACATAGCCTAAATATATACTATGTATCGATTACATATATAATGTATCAATTATCTATCTCTATATAACATATAACATATCAATTATATGTTATATATATCAATTAATGAAAGAAGACGCTATGAATTTAAAAAAAGAGGATGAATATATTGAAGGATTTAGAGGGAGGGAAAGGAAGGGAAAATGATGTAATTATATTATACTCTCAAAAAGAATAAAAGGGATGATTAAAAATATAAGCACAATGACCCTGCAGACTTCACTAGAGATCTGTCAGTGATTTACATATTGCACGATGTCTCTTGTTTGAATTGGCCGTATAGAATCATTTTTGTTGTCGTTTTATGGCAATTGACAGTCCTAATAGCTCCGCCAATTCGAAAGTAACAACCTTGCTATGTCAAAGAAAAAAATAAATGACGTTGTGTTCCGTAGATGTCGGGGGTGGGGAGGGGAAGCAAAGAAAACAAGAAGACTTGGCCACACCTGTGAGGACTCCATGTGGCTCAGAGCTGCCCAGAGTAGACTTGGGCCCCACCTGCTTGGGAGTTGGGGGGCGTCTCTTCCATTTCTGCTTTTCCTACAGCATCGTTGGCCTGGGCCAACCATCTGGCTTTCTGTTACATTGCAGGTGGATGTAGGAGTGGAGGCCGAAGCCCCACCCACTTCAGCCGGAGGGCTCTGTACCAAGTGAAGGACCACCGATGATCGTCAAGGATGCTTTCTGAAAAGAGGCCTCTGTAAGGAGGACTCCACATCCCTTCTACTTGCTCTCTAGCCTCTGCGTACTCTACCGGGCCTGCTCTTTGTCTACCGAGTCTTCCGTGACTCCTTGTTGCTGTGGGAACCTAGCAGAACCAGGGGGAGCATTGCAGAGCCGGTGCCCTGCTTTCTACATCCAGCGGGTCTGCCTCCACCCTACTTGTCACTCGTCCTTGCCTTTGCTGTCCCTCCACACCCTTCGCTGGCCTCCTCAACTTCACAAATGCCTGTGTTTTGGGATTGGGAAAAAAATGGTGTTTTGACTATGTTGTCCTCTCAGTTGAGACGTGGTTGATTTTATGATCAAGTCACAGTGGCCTAATCTGAGAGTTGTAAACTCAACCTTCAGACACGATTCTTCACAAGCTACCCCAGTTCTAAGGATGGCAGGATCCAGGGCCAGTCTTCTCTCTGGATCTGCCCAGGTCCCTCCATGTATGGAGTCGCCAGTCAGAAAGGGTCTCAATCGCTGACCCCATGGGTAACCAGGCTATACTGTTGATAGAAGAGCAAGCTGTTGTCTGGTTGCTGAGACTTGAAGAAGGGGTGGGGGAGGGGCTTCCCTACCAGCTGCTCCATAAAGTTACTGCTCATTTTATCCAATAAAAACCTCTGTGTTCCGAGCAAGCATTTCCACTGTGGGGACAGATTATCTCTCAGGATGCAATTTAAATTAGATAGTTTTTGGCCTGAGAACACACCCACACACCCACACACACACCACACACCACACATCATACACACACACACACACACACACACACACACGCACACACGCACCCTATATCTCTGAAAACAAGCATAGAATACCTGGGAAGAACAGAGTACTTGGAAGAAGAAGGAAGGTACATTAATTTCCCCTCCCTGCAGGGAAGGTGTGATGGATGGTTTGTCCAAAGCATGTATCTGACAAAATGTTCTTGGGAGAGACAGATAAAGACTATAATAAACTGTGAACCCAGTTCTTTTGGCACCCTGTCCAGTTTTCTCTGGAAGTCCCAGAGGAAGAGCTAGCTATACACTGTGTCAGGTCAGAGGGAAGGAGGCCGCTGAACCTGGCTCGGGTTTCTTCTGAGCCGCTCCCTACTGCTGAAAGCTTGGCGGAGATTTCTCCCGATTTGGATTCCATCGTCCCTCTGGTTGTGCAAGAGCCTTTCCAGGCTCAGCCAAGAGGCTGCCTGGAGGGGGATGGGGGAGTAGGATGGCTTGGGAAGGAGCTATGTGTGACATGGCTGGTGTATCCTGGCTCCTGGGGCCAGGTCAGAGACACAGTAAGGGTGGGGGCAGTAGTCCTTGGACAACACTGTTTCCAAGGAATTGCCCTGAAAGTTTGGAAGCCTTTAGAAACCTTACAAGTCTCTCATCACTCCTGGGCTGTCGTCCACACAGGGTCTGGCTTTTGTGATGAGCAAGAGGGGGAAGGCAGATAGGAAGTTGCATTCAAGTTGTCCGTGTGGCAGTGGAATGGTAGTGGGTGACAGCCATGGTCCTCTTAGCATTGAATGAGAATATGAGGACCATAGAGCATCATTAAAAACATGTTACCAGCTGGGCATAGTGGCATATGTCTTGAATCCCAGCACTTAGGAGGTGGAGGCAGATGGATCTCAGTGAGTTTGAGGCCAGCCTGGTCTACAGAGTGAGTTCCAGGACAGCCAGTTACATAGCAAGACCTTGTCATGAAAAAAATAAAAACCCTCTTCACACTAGAAGAGGCACCTGTTAGGGAGTATGGTTTGGGGGATTTTTCTGAGTTTGGGTTAGATGTGTCAGAGAACATATCCACTGGCCTAGAGCCCTCATACTGCCGACCCCAAATCACTGACTCGTTAGAAACTGTAGATTCACTTTGTTGTATGCTAATTTCATGTAAATGCAGTAATGCATGTCCCACTGGATTCTGTGTAATGCCTTTGCCTGCACCCAAGTGCATCACAATCTGCGTTCGCCCATGTGTCAATGGCATTTTTGGAGCCCAGGAGTTGGCTGTTTCCATTTCTTTTCTTCCAGGGAAACAGTGTTGCTGTTCCTCCCCACTCTCTGCAGACACCTGCTCTTGCAAGTTCCTTTTAGCTGTCCCTGTGGGTGTGCAGTGGTGTCCAATCATTTTAACATCAGGTCTCTGACCACTAATGGTGTCCAGTACTATGTCATGAACCTTCCTGTGTTCGTAGACCTTCATTTGCAGAACATTTGTAACATTTGTAACATTTGTAACATTTGCCTTCTTCTTCTTCTTCTTTTTTTTTAAACTTTTGAAATTATTTAAAACCTCACAAAGAACTTGCAATGAAAGGCATGACATTCTCACCTACGCTTCCCTAAGAACCCCCAATGAGATTATTTTACATAACAGACATCCAAGTGAAAAACAGGTCTGAATCCAGAGACTGACCCTCCCACCCCCCTACCCACCAACCTCCCACCCCATCCACCCCTCCCCTCCCCCTGCTAACAAAGTGACCCTCACGTCTTGCTCAGGCCACACAGGCTATCTTACTGTGTATAGGTCAGAACTTTACAGCTGAGCAGCTGTAGTCACGATCAGGAATGCTATCCCCACGGTCAACACTCCTTGTTCTATGCCCTCAGATCTTGCAACAATGGATCTCATCTCTCCGTCTCTAATTTAATTTCAAGAAAATCTAATCTAAACAGAACTTTGAGCTGGCCTTTTTCACTCAGCTCTACAACACACAGACACACACACACACACACACACACACACACACACACACACACACACACAGAGTATCCTTGTCTATTAACAGTGAGCTTCTTGCTGGGTCAGAGAACTCTGCTGGTGTGTGGACAAACTGTGGCTTCTCTACCTTCCAACCATTGCAGGGTGCTGGAATTCTCAGGAAACTCAAACGTGGAATCTGCTGATTCGGTTTTTCTGTTCTGCTGTGCTTGACTTGATCACATTGTAACCGTATTGTATCCTTGTTCATGGGGGAACACTGCTGTGCTGCTTTCTTCTTCTGTGCTATTCTTGCAAGTTTTAGCGTTCAGTGGCTATGACCTCATAGGTCACTTGGGAATGTTCTTTCTATTTCCTAGAAGATGGCAGCCATACCAGGTATAATCTCCTCTTTAACATTTGGTGGAATTTACCAGTTAGATCTGCCGAGATATTTCTGGATATATATATGGTTTCCCTCCCCTTTCTTATGAGATACAAACTTGTCCAGACTGTCTGCTCTCTTCTACGGTTTGGTGGTTTACAGCTTTTGAGGAATGGGCTCGTTCCACTTTAGCTGTTAAGTCTGTATAAGGTCTGTTCATAGGATTGTGTTTTTCTCTATTGTAAACCAGGCCTATATTTTTTTTTTCTGTCTTGTTCCGTGGTTGTTGTTGTTCTGGAAATTGGCAACTTTTTTTCTTCTATTTTTTGGTTAGCTTTGCTGATATTAATTATTTTAACTGTCTCAGTTAGTTTTGGCTCCCACCCAATGTCTGTCACATTTAAGTCCATGGGTTATTGGTCTTTTTATTGTCTTTCTTTCTTCCTACTCACTTTAGAGTTATTTCTCTCTTTCAGAATAGCTTTTTGGGAGTTTGAATTATTCCTTTTTGGGAGTCTTTCTGTCTCTCTCTGTCTCTCTCTCTGTCTCTCTGTCTCTGTCTCTGTCTCTCTCTCTCTCTCATAAACAGCATTATAGGTTTGTCTCTCCCATCACTGCATACTATAGATTTTATGTTTTTTTCACTTTAGTCAAATTAAATGATACTTTCAAACTCCCTTGAGGCTTTGTCGCTGTGGGTTATTTAGAAATATGTTACTTCAAAATTGTACGCACTTCGAGATGTTCCTCTTGTCTCTGTTGGCATAGCACACTCTGTAGCATTCAACTGATTTAAAGTGTTTGTGTCTTTGTATTGACCTTGGGCCCAGCTTGTTTCTATGCACACTTGGGCTCCATACCACACCAAGGTGGGTGGTGTGATCTATAAATGCTGGTCAGACTCGGCTGGCTGAAGAGGAAGCCCAGCTGGTCTTGCATCCTTGCAGGCTTCTATTTGTTCCAAAAGATAAAGTTTCCAGCTAGAATTCAGATGCATTCACTTCTCCCTTCAGCTCTGACTTCATGGATTTGGGTCACATTTGGAAGCTGTTTCAGTTGCATGTGCTCTTTGGTCAGCCTTTTAGTTATCAATCAATCCATTTAATATCATGTAATTTTCCCCTTTACTTCTGACCATTTCCTATGAAATCTGTTCCTATATTAATTTGGTCACACTTAAATATTTTGTTTATATTTGCATAGCGATCTCCTTCCAACTTTTTTATACATCTCTACTGATGCCTTTGAAGTTAGTTTCTTGCAGGCAGCATATAGGTGGGTCATTTTAAAAATGGAACAAATTTTTTAAAAACTTAGGACAAATACATTTAATGTGGTTATCAATATGCTTGCATTCAAGCTCACTATTTTGCTATCTTTGTGTTTTCTCTTTTGAGTGTCTCTGTTTGCTCATTTCTGTCTAGATTGTTATTAACTGAACATACTTAAACATTATGTTACTGTAGCTATTTTGATGTTGATTATACAGCCCTTTAGAGCATCCAGTGGTTTTACTGGGTCTCTGATATTCACATCTAACCTCTCATGATCTACCTAGGATGAACTGTTACCCTGTCAGGTGTTTGAATGACTCTCACCATGATGGAGCTGCCATGTGAGATGTGTGTCATGTGTCATGTGTAGCCACACTATGTGTTACTCATGTCCTATGCACCTCTTTAATTGGTTACTCAATCTCCCTATACAGCCAAGGATGTCATTGAACTCCTGAACCTATCTCTACCTCCCAAGCCTTGGGATTACAGGTGTGTGCCCCCATGTCTGGTTTTGCCATTTCTCCACCCCCATTGAATGTGTTTGTCTTTAGCTTTGATAAATTTGGTTGGGATGTGCCTATCTGTGGATATATGTGAGTCTTTCCCTGTTAAAAGGGGGTCCCCTCAGACTTGTGAACCTTAGGACAAGAAGCTAATGTCTGCCTATGACATTTGCAAGACACCAGCCCAGACCCCCTTATGGTATCTCATGTGGAGACATCCTTGGGTTTATAGCAAATAGTCACAGGAGT
This sequence comes from Grammomys surdaster, assembly GCF_004785775.1. Taxonomy (NCBI): domain Eukaryota; kingdom Metazoa; phylum Chordata; class Mammalia; order Rodentia; family Muridae; genus Grammomys; species Grammomys surdaster. The sequence goes on along the minus strand of NW_021604682.1, from coordinate 1,070,775 downwards.
CTACTGAGCTAGTTTTTATTTGCGAATTTTCAAGGTGTGACTTGGCTATTTAGTAGAGACAGAAGGAATCCCAGATCATGGTGCTGCTATATCTCAGGTTAGGACTAGCTCTTGGACTCTGTTTTCTCACCCCTGGAATCACACACAGGCTTGAGAAGGAACCAACTTTAAACAGCAGACTCTGGTAGATCATGTATCTGACTTCCCCTGTACTCCCACAAGCATGAGAGACATTCTTATCATTTGACTGCTTGTCGATGAGATAGGTTGGGCCAGAGTGAGGTGGGAGTAAGGGGGACTTCAGGAATGGAGAAAGGGGACATGGAGGGTTCAGGCTCCCGAAGCAGTTATGATGATTCTCTGGTGATAGAAAGGACAGCTTGGAGCTGTCTTTGTTGGGAACTTCCTGGGAACTCTGGGAAGAGACACAGTAGGAGAAGAGACTGTGGTGGGCCAGTCCCTGTGGGAAAGTCAATGGAGACACAGAAACAGATACTGTCTCACTTAGCAGCCAGAGGAGTCTCCATAATCTTTCAGGGATCTTGACTTGGGACAGACTAGGATTCATAGCTATGATGCAGAAAGAAATTTCAAGGCCAGTCAACATAAAGCAGAGTTGGAGACTGTCTTAGTTTGTTTTCCTACTACTATGATAAAATAGCCTGGAAAATGCAACTTAAGGGAGAAAGGGCTTGTTTCAGCTCACAGTTCAAGACACAGTCTGTCAGAGCAGGGACATCAAGGCAGTAGGCTCTTGAAGCAGCTGGCCACATCAATCAGGAGCAGTGAGCACTGCATGCAGGCTGCTGCTGGGTCACCTGTCTTTCCTTGTTCAGTCCAGGGTCCCAGCTGAGGAATGGCATCACCCAGAGTGGGTGGGTCTTCCTATTCAATGAACACAATCCAGATAATGTCCCACAAGCATACCCAGGTACCCTTTCCCCAGATGGTTCTAGGTTCTGTCAAGTCAGCAATGAATGCTAACCAGCACAGAACTTCTATTAAAGGCATTAATAAAAAGTGACCAACAAGAAAACAATAAAGCATACACGGGAATACAGATCTGGGTTTCAATAAAAGAAAAAAAAACCAAGACACACCCAAGTGTGGGGACAAGTTCCTCAAGGAATGGTGACAATAAATTGTCTTTGCATTAGGCATACATAATGTTTTAACTGCTCTTACTCTCCAGTTATATCTCAAAAGATTTCTAAGAAATCTGTGTGTCTATGTCTGTCTGTCTGTCTGTCTGTCTGTCTCTCTCTCTTTTTCTGTGTGTGTGTGTGTGTGTGTGAGATTGCAGAAAGACTCTGGAGGTGTCTTGAATTCAGTTAGTCTGATAAGTTAAAACCAGGAGCCACAGAGTTTCACAGAGGTTTATAATGTATCCTTAGCCCCACAAATGGAGTTTCTGGTGAGATTCATAGAAAGTTGCAGGTTTATAACTGGGAAGGGGAAAGGCCTTAAGCAATTGTTAATTGCAGAAGAATTCTTGTTCCAGCCGGGAAGAGGGTTCAACTAGACTCGTGGGTGAAAGGCTATTTCCTTCTCGTGTCTCCGTAATTTTTCCTGTCTCTACATTCTGCTTGAGGTACAGCTCAAGCCCTGCTCCCCTGTCCATGGGACCAAGTCCCCTACATCTGGGCTAAACTTGCTCTTCATAGCCTAGGGACTGAACCTCAGTCCCCTTGACTCTGCTGGCCTGAGGGACCATGTTCCTGGAGGGAGCTGATCTAGCAATGAGAGAGTGGTTACTGGTTGTTCCCCCCCACCCCCCGTTAAATTTTGGCTCACAGCTCAGAACAGACCACACCAGACCAAATGGTTCCACAGGGGGAGGGGGATTATTAGGGGCAAAGGTGGGGAGAGGAACGGGAAGAAATGGCAGGGGAAAGAGAGAGGAGAGAGAGAAGAGAGAAGTGGAGGCTGGCAATGACCACATGGCGAGAGGGGGAAGGTAAGGGGGAGGGGGCAGAGAGGAGCTGCAGGCAAGAGATCAAGGGATCAAGAGAGCAAGAGGGTAAGAGAGAGAGGAGGGGGCAAGCAGCCCCTTTTATAGTGGGCAGGCCTACCTGGCTGTTGCCAGGTAACTGTGGGGAGGAGCATACCTGGCTGTTGCCAGATAACTATGGAGGTGGAGTTTAGACAGAATACTAACAGCCCCCCCCACGCACACACACATTTTCAGATGGTGGTGGTGCATTCAGAGAGAACATGCCCTAGTAAAGACTTAAAGGGAGAAACACTTTGGGAGACAGCAGATCTGAGGTGGAGCCTTGAACGTAAGCAAATGTCTACGGGAGGCCAAGGATGTGTAGGGCCTGCAGGATGGCGCCCAATGTGGGCATTAGGTTCTAGAAGATGAGGGCACATTGAGACATCAGGGGCTGGAGTGAACCATGTGGTCTTCTTTCATGGATGCTGCAGACATATCAGGGGGTGAGATGAGCGTTATTACTTGGGCCCACAGGGAGGAGTCTATGGAGTATCTGCATGTATATATGGAACAGTGATTTCTGATGGAGGACCCTGCCAGGGGAGTGCTGTAAGGAGCTTGGCCTGCCATGATTGTGAGAAGGATCCAGGCTCTGGGCACAGGAGGAGGTAAAAGAGTCTCTGGGAGCACAGCCCTCAGCAAAAGGTAGCAATGGGGCATGGTGCAGGGAGCTCTTAGCATGTATGATATTTGCTTTTAATGTTCTTGAATAGTAGGTTTACACACGTTTTAAGTGATGGCCCTGCTTAGCAACAGCCTCCCAAATGTTTTGGAAAGGAAGATCTCTGTGCAAGCTTGGGGTGCCGGGTGTATAGGGTGGGCAGGGCCTCCATCTGCTGTGTCTGAGTCACGGGGTTCCCCCCTCTCCCTCCTGACTCATGGGTTGGCAAGCTATCCCACCAGATGGCTTGACATCCAAGGGATGCAATTTAGTGCTGCCTACTCCCATCCCCAGAGCACCCCTCCAGCAACCCTCTCACCACAAAACCATAAGTCTGTGTGGGAGCCGTCTCTGAGGAGGATTCTGTGGCATGATTGTTTGGGAATGGCTCCCTGTGGTCTCCTGGGAGGTCAGCAAGGCCTGGGAGGCAGAGCCAGGGAGTTTTCCAGTCGGGACCTGGAGGAGGAAAGGACCGCAGATAAGATACAGTTCCCAGGGGCTGGATCTTAAAGGTCCTCTCTTCAACTAGGCTCAGTCTCTTTAGTCCCTATGCTCTCCCAGTAGTCTATTAAATTCTGAGACATTAATGGACTGAATCCATGGGTCAGGTCAGATTCCTTGCTAACCGCTCCCCTAAAACCCTATCTCTGAACATTGCTGCATTAGGGACCAAGGCTTTATTTAACACATGAGCTTTTGGGGACAGCCTGGATTCAAGCTCATGTCCATCCCATAATGCAAAATCCACTCAGACGATCACCATGAGTTCCGTAGTCTCATCAGCTCATGCATTATGTAAAAGTTCAAGTCATTCAAAGTCTCTTCTGAAACTCAAGGCAACTTTTGGTAGCGAGACTCAACAAAGACAAAAAAAAAAAGTCACATAATCCCAATGTACTGTTCTCAGACTCAAGGTCAGAGGTTCAGTCCTAAAAAGAGCAACATCTCAGAGAGAAATGTTGAGGTGAAGGAAGGCTTCAATTCTATCATGAGAGAATAAGAAAATTCCTTTGTCCATGAGCCAGCATCTCTACCCCTGGGGACTGATGGATACAGATTCAGGGGAGACAACTAGGGAGAGGAGGGTGGTGAAGGGAATTTCTTACCTTCTTGTTTTGCAGGGAGGGTTGGTAGATATCTCCCAGGAATTTAATTGATCCCTTTTCTCCTCTCCAGTCTGGGATTTCTGGGGTTTTTGGTCATTGAGACTAGAAGGTATCTTTATCCTTGAAAGATGAGAAAGAAGAAAGGTCTGGAGCAAGCTCATTTGAACTGTAGTCTTGTCCAAGGTATTTCTCAGTCATCAGCATGTTCCACTCAGAAACGAGCAGAGATCACGACTAGGGACCAACAACATGAAGACAGGTTACCAGCATCCCCGTTAGTTTCAGCCACCTGGACAGGATGCCAGCCTTCCCACCTGCTGTAGCCATTCATCAGACATCTGTAGTCAAGGAAAGAACCAAGGTAGGCCAGAAGAATTGTCTCTGAACAGTAACCCAGACAACTGTTCTCACAAACAACAGCAGATATGTTAGCAGCAGCCAGGTCAGTGCGGAGCTAATGAGGATTGCCCGGGTCTTGTAATCTCACGGTCAGTGGTTTCTAAGTCCATGAGTGTAGCTGGAAGATTTACTTAGGTTCTCTTTACTCATTAGGACAGGATTGTCACTGTGTCCAATTGAGTTTCACAGGACAGAGTTTTCGCCACGTAACTCCAGACTCATAGGCCACTGATAAAAGACGAGCCTGGGTCTTCATAGCCTTTGCGATATGTATGGATCTCCTTGGTGGACAGGATTCTTTATCTGGTCACTAGGGGAAGTCCTCATCAGGTCCATTGACTCCAAGAGCCTTATACCTTCATGCCAACAGTCCTCTTGGTTGACTAGTAGATGTCAATTCCCTCATGACTGAACACGTCATTGTCAAACTGATGCAGCTTAAGAGTTGTCTGAGGCAAAAGTCTCAACTGTAGAACTGCCTAGGTCAGATTGGCCTGTGGGTATATCTATGGGGGCACTGTCTTTACCGCTAATTGATGTGGGAATACCCCGGCCACTGTTGGTAGTACTATCCCTCGGTGGTAGTCTTGGAGTGTACAAAGGCAAAAAAGTTAGCTAACTATGAGCCTACAAGTGAGTCAGCAGACTAGCCATCAGGCAGTGTTGCTCAGTGGTTCCTGCCTTAAATTTCTGCCTTTGTTTTCCTCAATGAGAGTTTTCAACCTGGAAGTGTAAGCCAAATAACTCTTCCATGTGTTGTGTTGGTTACAGTGTTTTATCACAGCAACAGAAGAGGAAACCAGGACCGAGATCCGGGAAGGCAGGCTATGACCTTGGCTCGTGAGGGGCCATGTTTCCTCTTTGTTAGCCCTGTGAAGGGTTTGCCGGCTTCTTCTCTTTCTCCTTAGGATTTGGTTCTAATTAACTCTCTCTGTTCCTCATCTTGTTTCCTTCACCTCACCATATTCTCTTCTTGCCTCCATAGACGGTGGTCATGCTACTGAAAGCACTCACGAACATGGCTGAGTGTGTGTGTGTATGTGTGTGTGTGTGTCCATCAGATTCTCAAAAGAGCACCCGATCCAGATCTGAAACACCCTCAATCCTTTTAGTCTGAGCAGTGACAGATGCCACCTAGAGCTACACCCAGGCCCCCAACACTAGCTTTCTGTGGTAGAGACCCCTGGCTTTCTATAGAGATCAAAGGTTCTATGAGTCGTACCTGGTCTCAGAGGTACCAGAGCATCTATACTTGGGGCTGCTGAGGATTGAGTCCTAGTCATGCTATCTCTAGAGGCAGGACTTATATCTTCAGGAGCCCTTATGCTGTCCTGTGTCATCATCCAAATATGGCCTGTCCTTAGACCTCATTGAAGGCTTAGATTGTTTTGGAGGCTGCAGGCATGGAAGGGACTGCACAGTGCCCAGGGGACATGGTAAGGTCTCCCATCCTCATGCTCACCTGTAATGTGAAGCTTCTCCGGGGACCAACCTTCAAGGTCTTTCCTAACCTTCCTTGCTGGACCTTGTCACTACCCCTTGAGTATAAGATTGGATTCAATCTGTGTTGAGCTGGCACACACAGACTCCAACTCCCCTCCTATCCTGCAGATGGACACTGTTTCCGTCCTTTGAGGAGAAACATCTGGACAGTTTTAAAGTGGGGGTTCCTTTTTTAAAAAATTGTGTTTAAAATTATTTTTAAACTTCCACGGAGTCAATAAACGCATCAAGCTGTGTGGTTCCCACCATAACAGCTAGGCACACAAAGACTTCCTTAATACCAAGAGTCTCTCAGACTGCCCCGTTATGGTTAGGCACTGCCGCTGAGCCCCAGAAACCCTAAATCCCCTGACTCCGTCCCTGTAGCTGTATCCTCCTAAGCATCACACTCCAGCTTTTGTGCTTGGCGTGGTACCTGTGCTCTGTCAGGGTCCCGTGGCATCCGCAACTCATTCTTCTTCACTGTTCTATAGTTTTCCAGCCCATACCGTGCAGAGTCCTATGCTGTTTCTGAGGTGTGTTGTCTAACACAAGCTGTGATTTTTCTTATGTTTTCTGCAAATGGCTGAACACTTCAGGTTGTTCATTGGGTATGCAGCCCTCCCTGAGTTTGCTTGTGTAAGTGCAAAGGAGAAGTCTCCACTGTTCCCGCTGACTGGAAGGAGGAACCTTCCTCCACCAGAGTATATCCTTGCTCACACCAGAGGCTTCAGCTATCTGAGAACGCAGAGGAGTGTGTGTGTGTGTGTGTGTGCACGTGCGCATGAACAAGCAAGCATGTTAAGGCTCTGAGAAGGACCCATGAGTCAGATTCAGGTCTCGTGACCTTCTTCTGGGTTCAGCCGAGGGCAGTCCAGCCTGATGTCACACCCATGTATGGATGGGGAAAAAGGGATAAATAGGGTTCTCCATCCCCTTTTTGCCTGGCTCTCTACCCGTGTTCTCTAAGCATGTGCTATGTGCTCAGGGCGGGTTGGAAGGCTCTGTCTCTTTATGTAAGTCCTCACCCTCATTAAGGCCCTGCGTACTTGGTGAGGTGGCCCTGGAAGTTCCCTCATCTGGGAGGTAGGGGATGGAGTTGTCCAACTTGACTCGCACACCAGCCCTGGATGTTTGGAAACACCTCCCTCCCCCCACCTCCAGCCCTCCACAACCCACGGTACTTCAGCAAGCATGGGATCTCACAACTGTGGATGTTTACATGATGTCCAGAAACCGAGTAAACATTTACATCTCGAGCAGTTGATAGAATTCCTAAAAAGAGGAACTGGATTCCAGGAATGAACTGTTGGTGGATATTTGTGCCCTTTAAAAAAAAAAATGTGACTTTTATTGTCATTTGGTGTTGTGCGGTCTCTCTCTCTCTCTCTCTCTCTCTCTCTCTCTCTCTCTCTCTCTCTCTCTCTGTGTGTGTGTGTGTATGTACACATGCATACACTCATGCATGTTCCCACAGAGTTCTGTGAAGGACAGAGGCTATCTTAGTTGAGGGTTCTATTGCTGTGAGCAGACACCGTGACCAAGGCAACTCTTATAAAGGACAACATCTAATTGGGCTAGTTTACAGGTTCAGAGGTTTAGTCCATTACTGTCATGGTGGGAAGCATGGTGGCATGCAGGCAGACATGGTGCTGGAGAGGGATCCAAGAGTTCTATATCCCGAACAACAGGAAGAGAGAGAGAGAGAGAGAGAGAGAGAGAGAGAGAGAGAGAGAGAGAGGACATGACTATCTGAAACCTCAAACCCCACTCCCATTGACACACTTTCTCCAACAAAGCCACACCCACTCCTAATAGTAGCACACCTAATAAAGCCACGCCTCCTAACAGTGCCACTCCCTGGTGACCAAGCATTCAGACCTACGACTTTATGGAGGGTCATTCTTTTTCAAACCACCCCAGAGGACAACTTGGAGGGGTTGCTTCTCTCCTTCTACCATGTGGATCCTTGGGAGAGAACTCATGCTGTAGACTGTTCTTAACCCAACTGAGTAGCCCTCTGGGCCACGTTCTCCTGGCCCTTCGCCCATGGGGGCTCTCCTTTTCCATCCTGTATTCTTTGTGTTTCATGGTGGCTTCTCTCTCCCTCTCATGCTCCTCTCTCTTCAAGCCTGCAAAACCTCAGCCCCACCTATATCTCTTCTGCCCAGCTATTGGCTGTCGACATCTTTCTTCACCAATCAGAATTAACTTGGGGGAAGGGTCCCAGAAGCTACATGTAGACTCCAAGTCTTGGGGGCCGGCACTTAGTATTACAATAGACAATAAAAGATGAAACCTCAACACTGGAGAGTTCAGCTCTGCGAATGTACTGCTACTCTCCCCACCTGCCAGACCAGGCTGTGCCCATTCTAGAAAGTTCCACATGTAGAATGACACAGGACTCCTTCCTCACTCTCCTTCCTTCAGAGCCCCAGGGTAGCCCACTGCATGTGTGTACCACAATTCTCCCCTTTGCTTATTGGTGTGTGTTGGGACTGTTCTGGCTTGGAGATTTCCTGAACAGTGCTACCATGAGTATTTGGAATGAGCCTGTGTTCTGCCAGCATTGTGCCTATGTGTAAAAACCTATAGTGAGCCGTCAGCTGCAGCAGGCTAGATGTCTAGTTCCAGGAGATCCAATGAGCCACCTCAACCTTGGCGATACCCTTAGCCCTGTCAGCCACACTGGAGACTGCCTGTATCATGTCCTGCCTGCACCTCAAGCTGATGGACAGTTTACCGTTAGCCATTTTGCTCAGTGGTACCTCACTGGAGTTCAATCCTCCCTCCAACCAAAGAGGCTGTATATTTTTCAGATAGCCATGCATCTTTTGGATAACCTCTTTGTTGTACAGAGAAGTTAACCAGTAAATCTAAGAGCTAAGAGAAGGGTTTGTATGTTACATTTCTGTAGTTGAAAGTCCAATATGGTCTGTCTTACTCATGGTTTGGATTCCTGCACAAAACATCATGACCGAGAAGCAAGTCGGGGAGGAAAGGGTTTATTCATCTTACACTTCCACATGGCTGTTCATCACCAAAGGAAGTCAGGACAGGAACTCATACAGGGCAGGAACTTGGAGGCAGGAGCTGATGCAGAGGCCATGGAGGGTGCTGCTTACTGGCTTGCTTCCCCTGGCTTGCTCAGCTTGCTTCCTTATAGAATCCAGGACTGCTATCCCAGGAATGGCACCACCCACCATGGGCCCTCTCACCCTTGATCACTAATTGAGAAAATGCCTTAGAGCTGGATCTCATGGAGGCATTTCCTCAAGGGAGGCTCCTTTCTCTGTGATAACTCCAGCTTGTGTCAAGTTGACACACACAACCAGCCAGTACATGGTCCTTGTTTGTCTCCTTGTGCAGCTTACAGAACATACATATTTATCAAGAAAAACCTGAACATGGTCACAAGACCAACCAATGGGCTGTATCCCCTTCTGAGGCACAGGGAGAATTGTTTCCATGTCTTCCTGTGTCCTGTCACTGCCCAAGGTTTTTGGCTTATCACTCCTTCCTCTCTCCCCAAAGCAGCCACATGAGACTGTCCTTTTCCATCACCCCACCCCACCCCTGGCCACTGCTTTCATCTGTGACCTTAGAGAGCTTGTAGTCACATTGGATCCAGAGGAATAGTGGTGCTCTCTTTGTCCTGAATGAGCCGACTCCACTTCCTATCAAGACTAGGGTTTCCTTGGTTTTGATGTGCCCAGGACCTCGTAATATCTTCAAGTGTAGAAGAGGGCTAGCAGAAGGGTCAGATTAGGCATAAATTTTTTCCAACCTACTATAATAAGGGTTCAACCTCTCCTCTAGCCCACCACCTACCAGAGGTAGTGGAAGAGAAAAGCTCTTAGGATGCAGGGGAAGTGGACCTGTTTACCAATAGTTCTTTGGGGGCAAGCTTGATTTTGTTTGTTAGCAGTTTAGTCCTGTACAAACACCCAATATGACTCAGCAGCTGCATCTAGTCCTCTCAGCAGGCAGACACCAAGCACAAAACAGCAGGTGTAGCTCAATCCTGGAGAAACGGCAAGGCTCGTCCTGAGGTGAGGCTGAGAAAGTGGTAAGGTAGGGCAGAAACCTTGCAAGCTGTTCTTTGGCGAGTTTCTCTCAATGGCGGTGTTTCCACAAGCAGAGCTCAACAATGCTATACAAGGCAAACCAATACATGAGAGCCGTTAGTGAAGAATAGCGAGGCAGAGCAAACCAAACCAATGGTCAATGCTCGTCTCCCACTGTCTGTGGGGTCATATGTATACTCCTTCATCACGGGTCCTTTCATGTGTCTGCTCCAGCAAAACATCCTTTCACCTGTGTCTGCTTCAGCAAAACATCCTTTCACCTGTGTCTGCTTCAGCAAAACATTCTTTCACGTGTCTATGTTAGTAAGACATCCTTTCACCTGTGTGTCCCAGCAAAACCTCGTTTGACATAACTGGCTTTTCAAACAAACCAGAAGAGACTGGAAGATGGTGCTTTCTGCAACAATGAAGTATGGAGGATGAGCTCAAGGGAAGCAGATGCCTCCTGAGGCTGGGGATGAACTATCCTGGGCCTCCAAGGAATTGCCCTCTGACGCCCCACGCTCTCCTCTGCATCTCGTTGCAGACTTCCAGGTGGCGTGAGCTCACGGTCTTTGTGGTGGCTTAAGGCAGGTAACTTGGAATATTAGGATTAGGATACCCCTTTTTCCTTGTGTGTCTCCCTCTTCTTCTTCCCCCTCCTTAGAAAAGCATTCTGATATGTGAAGCATCTTTCTTGGCTGTGTCTGGAGTCTTGGCCAGAGGTTCTAACCAGGTCGCAACTACTTGAATATCCTTGACTGAAGAACATACCTCCTGTGGGGGAAAGTTTTCTCTTTGACTCACACTAGGGAAGGTAGGAAACACTGGCCTAGCCATCCAGGTCAGCTGAATCAACCTTGGCTATGGATGGGGTGACAGCTGTAGCCAGAGAACACCCTCCCACCCTGAGGTTCCCATTTGCTAAACTGACCCTTTGATCCGTGTCTACCATCTCCTGCTATTGGTCTGGTCTTGCTTTGGATGACGACTGCTCTGTCTTCTGAGTAATGTTTGCACGGGACATCTGTAACAGTTCATCTTTATGGTCAACTTACTCTGGATCCAACTGGGAGACATGCCTCTGGGTGGATCTGTGAGGCAGTTTCTAGGAAAGATGAATCAAGGAGAGAAGACCCTTTTCCAAAGTGGGTGGCACCTTCTGCCAGAGGCTCCGATATCAAGAGGTCTGTGAAAGAAAAAAAAAAAGCAGTGCTGGTGACCAGCTTGGTCCCTGCTTGCTTGTGAGTGTGTATCCGTCAGATTGGGTTCTATTGTTGCAGCCAACATCCTTTCTCTGCATCAGAACCCAGTTTTTTCCAGTGTTGAATGAGGACCAGCAGACCCTTCCGGAATGTGCTAGGCTTTCAGAACCAGAGTGGGATGCTGAGACCTCCAGCTTCATAAACTGAGTAGCTGTGGGGTTCTCTGCTTCTCTCAGACTCACGGTCCAGTGTGGACTATGCAGCTCCTAGTTGCTGTAAGCCACTTTAGTAGATACCCTTTATAATAGATGGGTGTTCTATTGGTGTTATCCTCTGGAGAACTCGGCCTGGTATAATGTCTTTACATGTCTGTTTACTTTCAGCACACCTACGTCGTGTCTAGATAAATGTGGATGGCACATGCGCTGGCTACTTTTTATGTCAGCTGAGAGGAAGGAACCTCGATTGAGAAAATGTCTTCCTAAGATCAGGCTGTGGGTCTACAGGCGACATTTTCTCAAGTAGTGGTTGATATGGGAGGGCCCAGCTCATTATGGGTGGTGCTTCTGGCTGGTTCTGGATGTCACAAGAAAGCAGTCTGAGCAAGCCTTGAGAAGCAAGCCAGTAAGCTGCACATCTCCATGACCTTTGCATCAGCTCCTGCCTCTAGGTTTCTGCCAGGTTTGAGTTTCTGTCCTGACTTTCCTCAGTGATACTTTTATCTGGAAATGAAAGAGAAAGTAAACCCTTTCCTCCCTGGCTTGTTTTTGGTCATGGTGTTTTTCATTCAGGGCAATAGTGACCCTGTCTAAGACTGTATATCAAATAAAAATGATCAAATCATCCAAATTTGCAAGTTACATGACTTTGCATATGGAACATTCCCCAAATGTATAAAACTGATAAACTTAGTAAAGCACTTTATCAAAGTTGCAGGATATGTGTGTGTGTGCCAATGTGCAAAACTGTCTGTATTTCCATAAGCTGACACTTATGACACAAGACAAAGCCAAATCAAGAAAACAATTCCATCTATAGTTGCACCAAAAAGAATAAAACTTGAAAGTAAATATAAGGGAAAAAAAGCACATGGCTTACACAGTCAAAGCCATAAAATGTTATTTAAAAAAACTAAAGAAGAGAAATAGAAAGGTTTTCTATGGCCGTGGCCCAGAAAACATATTTGTGTTAAGACAGGACTATATCTGGGGCTGAAACAGTAGTGTGACTCCATTTCCTACCACACAGATATAAAAGTGACCTTCAGATGGACCAAAGACTTAAGTGTCCCCTCTGGAGATGGGGACATGGCTTGGCCAGTATTGTACTTGCTGTAGGATCAGAGAGCCCGAGTTCAGATCCCTAATAACCATGTAAAAAGCCAGGCAGGCAGGCAGGGTAGTACCAGGAAGGAAGCGACAGACGAATCCCTGGAGCTCACTGGCTAGTGAGTCTAGCCAGAACAATCAGACCTAGGTTCAGTGGGAGACACTGTCTCAAAAAATAAGGTTATGTTGGTCAGCCAGGTGTTCACATCTGACCTTCAAAAGCACACACACAGACACTCATGGACACACACACACTCATGCACACACATGCATGCACCTGTATACTTTCATGCGTACACTGTGAGATGCTTCACAAAAAGCCAGAGGCATCAGCTTTTGTGATCTTGAATTCACAAAAGCACAAGCTACAACCAGAAAAAACTAAGAAAGTAGGCACCATCCAAATTCAACATTAAAAATATTAAAAAACATAGGCGTACATGGGAAGAAGTTCTTGCAAATCAAACAGATTAAAATAAGCTGAGAATATAGAATAAGTTCAGAATATATAATATATTCAGGATATAAAATAAGTTCAGAATATATAAAGAGTTCTTATAGCTCAACAATTAAAGACAAATACTCAGTGAAACAATATACGAAGGATTGAAATAGGTCAGTCTCCAAAATCATCCTAGTGACCAGTAGGCTTATGGGAAATTACGGAAACTATCAGGCACTAGGGAAAAATAAATAAACAATATCTCTGCAAAATGTGTACAGAAATGCTTTGCCACATTACTCAAACATGACCAAAAAGTGAAAATAACCCAACTCTCAGCAACTGACTGATGGATAAATAGAAAAAAAATTTTTTTGAGACAGGGTCTCGTGTATCCCAGGTTTGTCTCCGACTTCCTTTGTAGTCAAGATGACTTGAATTTTCAATCTTCTTGCTTCCAGTTCCCAAGAGCTACGATTACAGGTGTTGTCAACACTCCAGGTTTAAAGACTGGAGTATCGTTAAGTCACAGGGAACTGGGCTCCTGTCACAGACACACTGCAACTTGGATGGCTGGGAAGATGCTATACCCAGGGAGCAAAGCCATCACAAAAGCCATGTGATGAGGGTTCCACTTGACAAAACGCCTGCAACAAGCAAGTCTACAGAAATAAGTGGTTCCAGGTCCTAGGACAGGGTGCTGGCGAATGACTTCTGGGGTTCTTTGTGGAGTTAACAGGGTGAGCTGAGATTGAGTACCAGCTATGGCACTATTCTTGGTGAGTGCATCAAATGCCACCAGGATGGACACTTAATGGCTCTTCTGGTAGAACTCCGACTGTCCCTGCTGGTGGGCGAGGGCAATGAGGAATCTGTTAGACAGTGTGTTATACTCAAGGGTAAAGGCAAATGTTCATTAACTTCAGTTCTAATGGGTTGAAGTGTCAAGTGATGGGGTGTGGTCCTGATGCTGGCTCCACATCCACTTTCCTAGAGGAAGGACTGTCAAAGAAGGCTGGGAATCCAACAGCACCAGAAGCCTTACTCCTTATGGGAACAGTCCCCTCTGATGGACCTCATGGTGGATTTACACATCCCATTGGTATTTCATCCTTGGTTTTCCCAAGGCAGGCTCCATGCATAACTCTGAGGGTCAAGCAAGGGTATGGTGTGCTAACTGATTCTACATCAACTTGACACAGGCTGATGTTATCTGAAAGGAGGGAGTCTCAAATGAGAAAATGCCTCCATAAGATCCAGCTGTAGGGCATTTCTTAATTAGTGATTGGTGGGGGAGGGCCCAACCCTTTGTGGGTGGTGCAAACTTTGGACTGGTGGTCCTGGGTTCTGTAAGAAAGTAGGCTGAGCAAGCCAGTAAGCAGCACCCCTCCATGGCCTCTGCATCAGCTCCTGCCTCTAGGTTCCTGCCCTGTGTGAGTTCCTGTCCCGACTTCCTTCTATGATGAACAGAGATGTGGAAGTGTAAGCCAAATATCCTTCCCAGGTTTCTTTGGTCAAGGCGTTTCATCGGAGCAGTAATAACCTTAACTAAGTTGGTACCAGAATAGTGGGGTATTGCTGTGACAGACCTGACCATGTTGTTTTGAGGAGGATTGTGGAAGGACTTTGGAGTTCTGGGCTAGAAAAGCCATTGAGTGTTGAGAGCACAGTGGGCTGTTCTTCGGAGTTTGGGAGATAAGAATCGTGAGAGAAGTGCGGGTGGTGGAGGCCTGGCTTGTGAAGTTTCAGAGGGAAGCAAAGAGTCTATTGAGCCATTTTGTGTGAAGAATCTGTGGTTCTGGTCAGGAGGGACTGAAGAATCAGCTGTGATTAAGAAAAGACCAGCATCACTGAGGTGAAATCTTCTGGGAAGTGTTTCCTCGGGGTCAGTCACACTGACGCTGTGTTCCAGAGGTGGCTGAGGTTGTACCTCATGATGGTGGCTGAATTTGGTAGTGTGAGTGCCACCCAGGTGGTACTGGTTTTGAAAAGATGGAGACCAGCTGAGGCTTGTCACTGTGTGGCAGAACTGGAGTCCCCGAAGAGAGCCTAGCTGATTGGTGAAAGTGTAGTCCAGCTATAGCAAAAGACTCCATTATTTTGGAGATACCAGTACCACGGGATGACCATCAAGAACAGCAGCAGCCTTGGAATGGAGCAAGCTGATGCCTAGAAGACAAGCTCTGTGTGCTGCAGAGGGTGGAGCCTGAGGAGTGACGCAAGCCCCTTGGAGGAGCCCAAAAGATGGTGAGTGAATCCAAAACGCTGGATATCGAGTTATTTATACTTTTGGAGTTTGGTTTTGCCCCTTTAAGATTGTGTCTGTGTCCTCTTCCTTCTAGAAGTGAGAAGGTATTTATTTTTGATTTTACAGGAGCCCACAGTTAAAGGACTTTAAATTTTAAAAGACTTTGGATTTTTAAAAGACTGATTTCTTTTTTAAGTTTTGTTTTAATTTTTAAAAACCATGAGAAATTTTAAAATTGCACTGTTTATATTAATGTGTGATATTGGGGAAGAAGAGGAAGGAAGGGTTATGGCTTAACAGTGATGTGTTTGTGTGTCAGATTGACAAGGGGTCAAGTGTGTTGGCTGGTTTTGTGTCAACTTGACATGAGCTGGGGCTATCTGAAAGGAGGGAATCTCAACTGAGAAGATGTCGCCACAAGATCCAACTGTAGGGCAGTTTCTTAATTAATGATCGATCAGGAAGGGCCCAGTCCACTGTGGGTGGAGCCATCCCTGGGCTGGTGGTCCTAGGTTCAATGCGAAAGCAAGCTGAACAAGCCATGAGGAGCAAGCCAGTAAGCAGCATCCCTCCATGGGCTCTGCATCAGCTCCTGCCTCCAGGTTCCTGCCCTACTTGAGTTCCTGTCCTGACTTCCTTTGATGATGGACCCTTTCTTCCCCAAGTTGCTTTGGTCATAGTGTTTCATCACAGCAACACTAATACAAATGGCTACAGAGAGCCTCAAACCTGAGTAAAAGGTTAAGGTCTGTGTCCCCATCCTGCAGGTTGGGTATGCCTAGCCTCCCTGGCACCCTGCAAAGTCGTTGGCTTGGTCCAGGACTCCTGACTTGACTGTGGCTCTAGAAATCCATCAGTCAATGACTTTGGGAAATCAACAGGAAGGAGACAAACTAAGGGAGATAGTGCCAGAGGGGACATTTTTTTCCTTTGCTCCTTATAGCAAGCACCCTAGGGAACAGGGACAGGATGCTGGCTGTCTCAGTGTACAGAGGTGAAGTTTCAGCAACCCTGGGTCTGCATGGTTTAAAGATGCATAGCTCTCAATCCCCAAGGGGAGAAGGGAGGCAATGCCCCCATCCCTAGCCAGGGCAAGGGCCAGGAAGTACCACATCCCAGCCTTGCCCCGTGGAACAGCCAGAGGGGGGGTGCCCGTTGGCTTCCTCCTGGATCATCTTGGGCCTTGGATAGTGACCATGCTGTGAAAGGCAGAAGGAAGAGAGAAAGAGATAGACAGAGACAGAGATGAGACAGAAAGACACAGAGTCAGAGAGACACAGACGTACAGGGAGAAACACAGACAGAGAGAGACACATACAAAGAGAGACAAACAGAGACACAGAGAAAGAGAGACACACAGAAAGAGACAGAGAGACAGAGAGAGACAGAGAGCGAGAAAGACAGATAGAGACAGAAAGAGAAAGAGACAGAGAGAGAGAGAGAGAGAGAGAGAGAGAGAGAGAGAGAGAGAGGAAAAGAGAGAGAGAAAAAAGCAGTGGCTTAGTCGTTTCTCCACCAGCCCCTGCAGCAGCCCCCACCCAGGTCTTGGCCGACTACCCTGGGCCGCCTGCCTCCCTTTTGCTCTAGTTCTGAGGAGGTCCCCTGCAGCTGTGTCCTCCTTATTGGGTTTATTTGGAGCTCTCTGACACGTTCCAGAGAAGGGATGAGTCCCAGCAGGCAAGAGGAGAGTCGGTTTCCTGTGTGTGTGTATGTGGGGGGGGGGGCTTATCCTGGGCCTAGGAAGGCAAGGGGCTCAGTTTAGGGGATCATCCTGTGACTTTGGGGTGACCAGAGCACATCCTAAGTGTCATAGTGGTTTTTTTCCTCTTGCTTCCAGAGGACGGGAGCATCAACTTGGGCCTCACCTGTGGGTGGCTCCAGGGATGTACTGACAAGCATGGGGTAGGCTCCTAGCTCTTTCTGGGCTCCTGTGAACGTTCTCTGAGACCCAGGCTGGAGCAACCATGAGCCATAGACCATGGTATGAGACGCTGCCTCTGTCTCCTTTTGCAGGACACCCCAGGTAGTGGGAAACATCCTCACTCTGCAGGCTAGGACTATGACTCCTAGCTGATGGTCCTAGGTATGATCATTCTTCATGGTTCTTCCTAGAGCAGGCAACCCAATGGCCTTATCCCAGACTTTCCTACTAAGCAGACAGCGCCTGGCCAGGCAGGAGCCACAAAGAGGTCCTGGGGAGGTGGTGTTTTGACAGCAGCGATAGCTCACCTGTGGGGTTTCAGTTAACCACACTGGCATCAAGTTTCATCTGAAAGAAGCCCAGAGGGGTGAACAGGTCAGGTCTGCAGCTCGGTTGGGGCTGGAGAAGGATGGCTGTGAAATACCCCGCCCCCGCCTTCTACGTGCTCAGGCAGTATAGTGGTAGATACAGGATTTTCCCAGACCCTGGGTCCTATACCCTGAACTGAATCCCTTCTCAGGCCTAGGCCACGTGACAGGCTCAGACACATTGACTGGCTTAGCTGGAGTAAGGATGCTTGGGTAGGGAGAGATGGTTCTTGTTCCAGAGGAGTAACCAGCTTCCACCACCAGGAGTGAGAACCGTAGACACAGCTCCCAACACTTCATCTTTGGGGGTGCAAGGTTGGCCAGTACTAGGGCTAGAGCAACAGATGTGGGGTCCCTTTGAGGGCCATTGTCTTCACAAAACATAGCCTAACTTGGCTCTCCTCTGACCACAGGAAGACCTGGAATCCCCAAGCTGAGCATTCCCCCATATGTCTGGGATGGCGGCCAGGCAAGCGTATGACTTCCTGACTTGACTCCCTTGGGTGCTTCCCTCACCCGGAAGATCGATAAACATGGTCCAGAGTAGTCCAGAGCAGCTCACCAAGACACGGGCCGCCCTGCCCTGGGTCAGAGATGTAGCAACGATTCCGGCAGGCATGCGTGCCCAGGGCACAATACAGCAGCTGTGTGGAGGGTCTGGGCCACATATTCCCTCCAGATGGAGCTTCTTAGGGACAAAACTGATCTTTCGCCCTTACTCAGGGAGCCTTAGAGCCTGATGTGGGACCTCTGGACTCAGGGGCAGGATCACCTCTGTCCTTATCTGTGGGTGTGGCAAATCAGTCTTCCTCCTAGAGCCACCTTTATTGTCTGCATGCTCTGCTAGCCTACTGAGTGTCAATCTAAATGGATTCTCTTACTAGGAGTTATTGCCTTCCCTTGCCTACCACCCAGTAGGTCTCTAAAATCTACTATGCCTGAGGCCATAGGCATCGGTCATCAGAGGGAAGCCTGTCTCACAGAGGAGACAGAGCTAGCCATGGAAGCCCAGCAGAACCTAAGCTTCCAAACCAAGAGGAGAACAAAGAACCCCACAGAGTGGCAGACAGTGGCTGAGATCTGGGAGGCAGGACCCAGACCTGCCCCTGAGATGAGGCAAGCCGAGCATCCTCTGTTCATGTTGTCTGGCTTTCCTTAAAACCACGAGGCATATGTAAACTATTGCCCTTGGTTGTCATGATGCATTTAAAGATTAGATACTTAAGCCCCCTTTTAAAAAATTACGTGAGTGAATTCTGTAACCAGGTAACCAGCAGATAATAAAGCGGGGTCTTCCGGCTTCTCAGAGTCCCCACTGTCTCTGCCTCTGCCCTTGAGGCATTATCAGCTGGAGCTGGGCTTCACTGTGGTCACATCTGCAGGGACGGGAGACATTTAGGGAGGATGCTTGGTTTTGGTTTTCAACTGCTTTCATTTTTTCTCTCACAATTGCCTTCCATTTCATATTCTGTACCACATCCTGGGGAACGTTCTTGAGTGATTTTTAAACGCTGTAACTTTGTATAAAGTCGACGTTTGTATTTAAACATGGAGAAACACATACACAGAATCCAGGGAACTGTCTAAGATCTGGACCTGCCTCTTCCCGTCGGCAGGTGGTAGAGTTTTGTTCTATTTGTCTTGGCCTTCACATTTCCTTTCCCAGTTCTCCAAAGAGAAGGCCCTTAACTGAAATAAGGTTTACGTTAACACCAAGTTATGTACCAACTTCGTCAGACCCCAGAGACAGAGCAAAAGAAAATCTACAGAAAAGTTTTAATAGACCAAAAGGAAAAAATAGCATTTGGTAAAATCCAAAATTCTCTCAGAACATAAGATATTGCAAGCAGAAATAGAAGGACCTGTTCTGGTTCTGATCATGGAAATTCGTCTACAGTTTGTAGGTAACAGAAAGTTGGTGGAGGTGGTGGTTTTAGCACCTTCCCAGGAAGCTGGAAGCCCCACTTTGCAAAGGGTACCAGGTCTCCCCTGGGATAGGTGAAGCCCAGCTTAAGGCTCTAGTGACCTAGGGGAGGGATGGTGTGGGGACAGCAGAGTGGATGGACCTTACCTCTCTCCTGGTGAATTCCTTTAGTCTCAAACACTACATTTGTGTGGTATTCACAGGCAAGTGGCTGCCCCGTCTGTGTTTATCAGCCCTCTCATTGTCTTTGGCTCATCAGTGTGTCTTAGATTACCTCGTGTGAACGTGAACTGACCCTTCCATCTTTAACTTTCAAAATGTGAGTTTACTTATAGTCATTGTAATTTCTTATACATTTTAAACCTTTTTTTTTTTAAAAAAAAAAAAAAGGGTTTTTTTCTGCTTTGGGGATTACACTTTACTGGGATTTATCCACCCCTGCATTTCTCCTTTTGTTCTCAACTGTTGATAGATATGTTTTCAAATCTACTTTTTTCCTTCTGTATCTGATTTAGAAACTGAGAGTCGCATCTCTGTCCCTTCCCGCTGACTGCATTATCCCCGGGCTGCTTTCTGGTGTAAGCTTACTCAGCATTTGGATTCTCCAGAATAGAGTCCATCAGTTTCTTGTCAGCTTGCCTTTCCAAGAGATGAAACTCCCCACATGTCTGCATTGCAGGCCGCCACTTCCCACACGTCTGTATTCCAGAGCCTGCAGTTTGACCATTTTTCTTAGGCCTTATCTCGTGAGACTCCTCTTTCTCGTTGTGTACACAGCGTTTGTTATCAGTCAGTGTGGTCACTGGGGCCTTGGATTCTGCTCTGGTTTACAAATCACTACAGAACAGCCCTGACCGAACACCACCAGGTACCCTGCTTGCAGGCCACAGGGATGGCGTCTACTCAGGAAGTTTGAGGTCCAGGCCAACTCTCTAAACAAAAGTGGCTCACATTTCCCCCCCCCCCAAGACCTCCCCAGCTATCCCGTTACAGCTCCAGCCTCCTGTTTAAGGCACTGGTCCCTCATCCAGTCCAGGTGTGAACAGTACCTGGTTAAATATCGGGTTCTGGACACAGCTCCTCTTGGTCTGAGACATTTTGAGAAAAGAAAAAAGTTATCTTCCACCCGCTTTCAGCACACAGAGCTGTGACAGAAATAGGAGACTCTTGCAGGCACCCTTAGGGAACACTGATACCCCAGATCCTTGATTGGGTTCCCCTCAGCCCCTGAGATCCTTTTCCTGGCCTCTCTGTTCTGTCTCTGAGCTCACTGGACCTCCTGGGCCATACTGCTTTTATAGGAAATGGCTTGAATCTGACCTAAGTTCGAAGGGTCCGAGACCTGTGACTTGGCACATCTACTCCCTCAGTCTGCATATGCACGTCTGAGGAAAGCCTCACCCAACAGCTCTGTCCCGTCTGCAGCCCTGCTGTGACCTGCTGTAGGGTTTGGTCTCCAGCTTGCTGTTTTCTTAGTATTTTTGGAAGGCAGACCTGTGGATATCACTAGAGAACTGAACTGTGCAGCCTCAAGGCAGGGCCCTGGATAGTTCTTGGACAGTCTTAGTCTGTTTTTGCTGCTATAACAAAATACCACCAATTGGCTAGTTTACACAGCACATGTACACCTCCCCGCTTTGGAGGCTCCAAATATGGCATCTGGTGAGGGTCAGCTTGGTGGGTCCTCAGGTGGTAGAAGATGGTGGGGAGAGGGGTAAGTGCTGTGTTCTCACATTGTGGAAAGTAGGGGGTGGAAGGGAAGAGACATTCTACCTGTGAGGACAGGGCAAAAGATTGGAGGAAAGTGGGCGCCCATTTGGCTGCCTTTACAATGGTGCCAACTCCTCCCCAGTCTGAGGAGCCTGCCTGCACAACTGCTGTCAGGATTTTGCTCCCCAAACCCACCATGACTGGGACATCATGGGGGATATTACAGAAGTCCCCCAATATAACTAGAGACTCTAGTTGGCTCCATCTTTACTACGAGTCTACCCTGCCCATTCGGTTGCTGGGATCTTCATCACATTCCACACAGAGATCTGAGCGGTGACCATGCCAGAAGAGGGGACTGGTCCCCCTCTGCTCCGAAGCACATCCCTGGCTGGCATAGCGCCTAGGTCTGCTGACTCCCGAGTGGACTGTGTTCCTGGCTGCCGCTTGTCATATTTTCCAGGGGCGGAGAAGGTTTATAGGAGGAAGAAGGCCAGATTGTAGCCCCCACCTTTGCTTTGAGATTTTTGTTTCAGAATCTCCAGTCAGTGTTTTCCAGAAATGTCTGGCTGGCACCACTGTGGGGATGTTGGCTGTTGAGGAAGCCAGAGAGCCGCCTTCAGTACCGAGTTGAACAGGGTGAGTTGGGCAGAGCAGTAAACGTAAAGGCCTCTGTGCCTCAGTGTGGCTAAAAGCATCAGTCCGTGTGTGGGTGTTATAAAGACATTCCAAACTCAGCCCCTCTGTGATGAAGGCTCGAGAAGACAGTTGATTCATCCACTGGCTAGTTTGGGGTCAACCTGACACAAGCTAGAGTCATCAGAGAGGAAGGAGCCTCCATTGAGGAAATGCCTCCCTGAGAACCAGCTGTAAGGCATTTTCTCAATTAGTGATCAATGGGAGAGGGCCCAGTCTGTCCCTGGGCTGATAGGCCTTTGTTCCTTAAGAAAGCAGACTGAGCAAGCCAGTAAGCAGCACCCCTCCATGGCTTCTGCATCAGCTCCTGACTCCATTCGAGTTCCTGTCCTGACTTCCTCCAATAACGAACAGCAATATAGAAATTTAAGCTGAATAAGCCCCTTTCCTCCCCGAGTTGCTTTTTGGGCATGGTGTTTCGTTGCAGCAACCCTAACTGAGATAGGTCCCTTCAGCATCAGTGATGTAGCTATGCAGTTGACTGTCTTTATGTGCTAGCTAGCCATACTGGTCTGTGGTTGTGTGGTGAATAAAAGCTGAATAAAAGACAGCAGAAACGAGGAAGCATGTGACTGAGAGCAAAGGAAAGAACCAAATCTCTCCTTAGAGCCTGGAACCCATCCAACCTCTCCTCCGGCAGATTCCCCAGAAATGAAAGCCGTTTGTAAGCAATGCCAGATGCGGGGTTGCAACCTGAAAACATTCTAAGATAACCTCCCAGAACTGGCCACATTTGGCCTGAAGGCCACGCAAACACCACACATTCAGGGCTGGATTCAAAGGTTCTCAGAAGAGGGAAAATAAAATGGTGTTTTGTTTTTTCCAATGTAGGGCCACAGAGCATAGGCGCCGCACAGCATCATGGGATTGCGAGTGGCTTGTGTATGGCCAGTCCCATCCTTACCAACACTGAGTATTGCTGGCCCTTTAAGCTTTAGCCCTGGGCTTGAGTTCGAGTTGTCCTGTCCCTGCTGTGGCCGCACTGGTCACTGTGGTTGACCACCAGGATTTATGGATCTTCTGGGAAGCAATTCTTCAGGTTGTTGCCTCATTTCATTAGGTTGTCTTTTAATCATTTTTGAATTGTAGGGCCTCTTATGTACTATGAATATGCTACTATACATATACATATATATATATATATATAATTAATAATATGTAATAACATATACACATTATAATACTGTATATTATATATTTATATATAACATATTCATATATGTATACATATGTATATATGTGTATGTATGTATGTATGTATGTATGTATGTATGTATATGTGGCAACATGGCTGGAAGAGGGATTAAGCTACAGTGGCCATGGTGTTGACCTCAGGTCACGTTCATCCTGGCCTCTCATTTCTTTAGTTCGCTGTTGAAGGCCCCCTCCTAAGAGTGAGGGACAGTGACTTGTGTGACATTGCTTCTGCTGCTCATATTTCCAGCAAGTCCTCCAATACCCATCCAGGAGGCTCCCCATTTTGCTGAAGATGCTCCCTCCATGCAGTGGGAGTGGCTGAGGGATGCCCAGACGCAGAGCCGTATCTGGTGGTTTCTAGGCCTCAGGCACATATGAGGGCTGCAGCTATGCAGATCTGAAGTCCCAGACTTGTCTCCAAAACAGTGGCTGTTGTAGAGATGCCTGGTCCTAAGAACTCCAAGGGTCAAGGACTGGATTGAGCCTGGCATCACAATCTTTGTTAGCTCCTCCCGACCCAAGCACCACCCTCTACAAAGAGCCTCTACTCCACATCTTGACTGGGCTGCCTGAGCCCTCTCTGTGTGTGTTCTTGGTCTGAGCAGCCATCTCTGTAGGGGCAGGGGACAGCTTGACATATGTCTGGAGATTCCTGTTTAATTGTCTGCTGGGGTGTCTCACCCTAACAGACCTATCTTTGCCATTCCCACCTCAGAAGACCATCTTCAGTGTGATTGTGGCCTCTGCCACATTTGGGGGCCATCTTGAGGAAGAGATGAAAGACAAGCCCGTGGGCAAACCTCCTTATCCCCAACTAGCAGGAAGGAGATCTGTGAAGCAGGAGACAGAGCCCTTGGTAAAACACAGAGCTGTCATGATATTGTGATGGGCATCTGCCCAAGGGCGGGCCGGCAGGCACTTCAGGAGCTTGAGGTGAGGGTCACTCTTTGGTTGCTTTACCTCACAGTTGTGAGCAGACCAACTATGGGTTGGATTACTTCCTGTGGTATTTTCTGAGGGACGCCTCCATGCTCTGCAAGGGCACCTTCATGGACATGTTCATCACCTCCCTGTCAGAGAGCCTCAGGCCTGGATTGAAGAGGTAGTCTCAGACAGGTGCTGTCTTCCACAACACCACCCTGCTTCATATGTCGGCCAGGCTTAGCCTGGAAGATGACTGGTTTCAGTGATTCAGACATGGAGGGCTATAACATAGCCCTGGGGTGTCTATTCCCAGAACTAAAGCCAATCCTGTCCTATGAACACAGGACATGACTGGAACTGAGTACCTCAGGACTCCTCAAGAGTGTCTGTAGAATTATCCAGGGAAGGTACCAGGAAGAACCAGGTATCTCCTCAGATGTTCACTACCTACTAACTCCATACTTCTCTCTCCTAAGTGCCCTCCTTCCCCTGAAGCATGGGGACTTATGGATCACAGAGAAGGGATCAGATGAGTCCCTGATTGCAGTGTATCTCTTTCTATCAGAAGCTCCATCAAGTTTTATCCCCAAGCTGAGACTCTCCATTCTGTGGCTGGAGAGTCCCCTGCCTGGGTCTCCGTTAGGTCCCTGTCCTACGGAGAAGGTATAACAACAGGACTGGCTAGCATGTGGCAGGTGGCTCACACATACACAACCTGAGGAGCTAAGGGATTCTAGCACCTCTTCAATGAGCCCAGGAATCCCTGCCCCTGCTTCATGCCCCTGCCTACTCTCCCAGTATGGAGAACCCCATTTTACCTCATAATTATGCAACCATCGGTTAACTTAGATGCCCTTACAATTTTCTTTCCGGTTAAGCCTGTGAAAATCCACCAAGGCTCCAAAACACACACACCATTTTTGGGTTGGGCTGGGGTCAAATGAATCTATGAAGAGATGTTTTAAAAACGAAGTTTGTTTCTGCTCCGTGGATCCTGGGTATGGATTAAATAACTACCTTGGCTTCCAGATATGGATTCTTCTGCAAAGCCTCAGCTGGAAAGACTTGAGAGACCCGTCTTAGCCAGCCTCCAGCTCCCAAAGGTCAGTAGGCTTTATATCCTACTTCAGCTATGACCTGATGCTCCTCTCTTGGAGAATAACATTGCAATTGGCATGTGTTTTGTGAGTCTGAGCAATTTGGCTGAGGAATGCCCTTAGTTTAGTTTATGTTCTATGAGAAGAGGAAAGTCGCAAGTTAAGTGTGGATATGACTAGTTAATTTTAGAGACTTTCAAGTCCATGTCTGGGCTCCCTGGGAGAGCCGTATGAGTTTAGTTAAAGTGGCCCACCATGTTGTTCTTGGGTTCAGGGCTAAGGCTGCAATTCTGGCCTGCTTTGTCCCCCTTCCAGTGACCCCACAGTCCTGTCTGGGATTCCACATGACTGGACCCTGTTAGAAGTCACATAGAGTTGCCCAGGACAGGAAGGAGGTAGCATTCTTCTGGGCCTGGGAGGAGCGAATAGTCCCTGTCCTTTGCAGAGAGTCACAGCTGGATTGTCTCGAGGGCCGATCACGATTTCCAAAGAAGCTGCTGGCTGTAGCCAAAGGCATCTGCTTTATGTAAGAGACGTCATTCAACCTTGGCTAAAAGAACTGGTTTCTTCAGACCATGGCTTTTGGATATCATTCTTTTTCTGAAGGCGCTTTTTTCAAGATAAAGAAGGAACAATCTGTATAAAGGGTTTGGGGTATGGTGTCCACTCTCCTGCACCTGAGCTCTGAACAGTCTTCCACTTATCTACACAGGCCAGCCCCAGGCCCATGGTTTGTCTGAATCAAATCAAATCCTCTTCTTCTTCTCCTTCTCCTTCTCCTTCTCCTCCTCCTCCTCCTCCTCCTCCTCCTCCTCCTCCTCCTCCCCCTCCCCCTC
>NW_021604682.1:996016-1044768 GCF_004785775.1 Grammomys surdaster | reverse complement strand
CTGCACCTTTGTGATTTTTGTGGTACTGTATTGGTGTGAATCAGAGATATCCCAGCACTTCACAGTTAGTGCCTGGTGTTCAACTCCATAACATCCAGGGTCACCCTGGTCCAGCATCACATCCAAAACTTCTGTGCATCTGTTTTTTTTAATAGGGATTTTTCTTCTTCTTCTAAGTTTTATGAAGGCGTTGAGCTTCCTCCAGACAGCTGTTTCCGTTGCGCTTGGTAGTGAGGATGCTGTTTCCGTTGCGCTTGGTAGTGAGGATGCTGTTTCCGTTGCGCTTGGTAGTGAGGATCCTGAGATTTGGAACTGGTGTGTGATTTATGTGAACTGCGGATTTTGATTTACGCATTTCAACTAGTTCTTGCAGCCGGATTATCTCCTCCTATAAATTTTATTTAAATGTTCAAATACATAAAACTTGACCTGACCCAAAGTATCAGGATCAAAAGAGTCCCCTGCCCACTCCTTGTCTCAGAAGGAGCTTGTCAGTTTCTGGGAAGCTTTTTAAAAAACAACAACAATATTTTTACTAATTCTTTGAAAATGTTTTTGTGTATACAATATATTTTAATCATATACCCCCAGTGCTCCACCTAACTCTTTCTTGACCCACTTTCAGACACTCCTAACTTGGCCCTTTAAGAAACAACAAGCAAACAAACAAACAAACAAAACAGTTTGGGCTGCTCAGTGGGAGTAGAGCTATCCATCAGAGCATAGTTGACCTACTGGGGACATACCCTTAAAGAAAACTGACTCTCTGGTCCTCCAAAGGACCTTCAACTATCAATAGCTCCTTAGTAGAGGTAAGGGTTCGTGAACCCTTCCTTTGAAGTTCTTTTTGTGCTACTGTGGTGGCTATTTTTGTGTTGATTTAATACAAGCTGGAGTCATTTTGAAAGAGGGAACCTCAATTGAGAAAATACCCCCACCAGACTGGCCTGTGGGCAAGCCTGTGGTATATCCTCTTGATTGGTAATTTATGTGGGAGGGCCAAGATCACTGAGGGAAGAGCCACGCATGCACTGGGTATTCTGGGTGCTATGAGACGGCAGGCTGAGCAAGCCAATGAGGAACAATCCTGAAAGCAGCATCCCTCCACAGTTTCTGCTTCTGTTTCTACCTCTAGGTTCCTGTACTGTTTGATCAAGTTCCTGTCCCGGTTTCCCTTCAATGGTGGCCTGTGATGTGGAAATATAAACTGGAATCAATCATTTCTACCCTAGGATGCTTATGGTCCTGATGTTTTAACACCAGCAATAGAAAACCCTATTGAAGACAGATATTGATACCAGGAGTCAGGTTTTGGCTGTGGCAGACTTGGCCATGTTGTTTTTGGAAGAATTGTGGAAGGACTTTGGTGCTTTGGTCTGGAAAGGCCAGAGAGCATCGAGACCCTGGTGTTGGGAACTTGGAGACTAAGGAGGCTGACAATAGAACAAGTCATGGAGGCCTGGCTTGTGAATGTGCAGAGGGAAGCAAAGGTTGTATTGGAGCCTGTATCCCAGTGATGTTTTGAATTAAACGTTTGCGGAAGTGAAACCTTTGTTCTACCAAGACAATTGAGGCTGGTTAGCTGGAGCTAAAAAAAAAAAAAAAAAAAGAAAGAAAAAAAAGTAGCGATGGTAAAGAATACTCCAGCATCAGTATGGACAACAAATCTGGGAGTGTTTGCTCAGAGTGGGTACCCATGCTGGCAACTGAACTTCATAGTCTAAGTCACCCAGATGGTACTGGTTTGGGAGGCATGAAGCAATCATGGAGAGCAGCTAAGGCTTGGGTACCTGATGGCCAGGGTAGAGTCCCTGAAGAGAGGCCAGAAGAGGCCATGGGTGAAGGTGTAGCCTTAAGTTGTAATAGACAGCCCGTGACTGAAGGGGTCAAGGAGAGGATCTGAGAATGTCACGCAGTTGTCACAGGAGACCTGAGCGTTTTGGAGATGCCAGTAGATTACTGCCATGGACCGTGTCTTGTGAGGCATGGAACCAGCCTGAGTCTATGGAACAAGCTGTCTGTGCTTGAATGTCTGAAGCTGTGAATGGTAGAACCAGAAAAGTACAACTGACTTTTGAGTTAGTTTGGAGCCCAGGAGATTGTGCGTGAGTCTCAGACATTGGATGCTGAGTTATTTAACGTTGTTGGAGCTTGGTTTTGCTTGTGAAGATCGTGACTATGCCCAGGCTTTTTCTTATTAGAGTAAGAAAGTATTTATAACCTCTTTTTCAAAATAAATTAGAAAAAAACAGTAGGTCACAGTTGAAAGATTTAAGAGTTTTAGAGAGACTGGATATTTTTAAAAAGACTTTGGATATTGTAAAGAGATTAAACTCTTAAAGCATTTGAATTTGTAAAGGCAGTGGGATGTTTTAGAAGTTGAAATGTTCTATATTGTGATATCGATAGTAACATGGGCTAAGTAAGAAAGAAAAGATCGTAGCTGAATAGTGTGTCTGCATGTCAAGTTGATAAGGGGCCAGTTGTGCTGGCTGGTTTTATGCTAATTTGACACAAGCAAGAGTCAGGTTAGAAGAGGGGACCTCAATTGAGATAATGTCCCTTTCAGATCTGCCTGCATTTTCTTAGTTGGTTATTGATGCTGGAGGGTTACACTAACCGTGAGCAGTGCCATCCCTGGGCTGGTGGTACTGGAGTGCTATGAGGAGACAGGCTGAGAAAGCTATAAGGAGCAAGCCAGTAAGCAGCACTCACCCATGGCTCCTGCATCAGCTCTTGTATCCAGCTTCATGCCATGTTTGATTTCCATCTATGACGGACTGTGATGTGAAAGTGTAAGCAAAATCCATCCTCTCCTCACCAAGTTGCTTGTGTGTAGGATGTTTTATCACCAGGCAAGCATCTTTTGACACAAGATGAACTCAGTGGTATTTTTGGAAACTTTTGTTTTATGATGCTTTATTTGGGCTTTGTGTGTGTGTGTGTTTGTGTGTGTGTGTGTGTGTGTGTGTGTGTGTGTGTGTGTGTGTGCCTGTGTCTGTGTTTCCAGGTATGTGTCTGTGTGTACTTGTGCCTGTGTGTTTGTGTTTCCATATGTGTGCATGTGCCTGTGTTCGTGTGTTTGTGTATATGTGTGTGCATGTGTGTATGTGTGTATATGTGTGTATGTGTGTGTGTTTGTGTGTTTCTCATGCTGTTTTGTTTTTCTCCATTTCCTGTTTTGTTCCATTTGTTTGTTTTATTGCCCTGTTTGTTTCCTAAAGGAAGAGAGGAAGAAGTGACAGGGTTGGACAGGGAGGAGGGAGGTGGGGAGGACCTGGGAGGAGCCGAGAGAGGGGAAACCATGATCAGAATATATTATATGGAAAAAATCATTTTCAATTAAAAACAAGAGAGAACTGGATCAGGGGTCATACGAAAATTACCATGCAAGTCAAACTATCTTGTCAAGTCAAAAAGGTTTCCCCTCAACAAAAGGACACGTAGCTTGTGTAGACAGACAAGGAAACAGGCACACCCATGGGGGGGCCCTGCTATGATTTTACTCCCACAGAGGAGTCCTGTGCCTCATCCTGCCTGATATTCTTATACTAACACTAATTTAAAGCACCACACTCAATACGCAAAATACAGCTTTGAGTGCCCAGTTGCAATTTTGAGCCTATATCCTGATTCCAGGAAACAGAAACCCTGGAGGAATTTGAAGTTCTTCAGGGCAGCTTCTTTACAGATTTTTAGGTGGTGTTTTGTTTTATTTAACCTTTCTCATAGAAAAGACAGAACATTTTGTTTATGTTTCTCACAAGAGGAACAGTCTGAGTTTGTGAGGGCAAGTGGTGCTCCTTACGGGTGCCTTGTCACTTCTTGGCTGCCAGCAGTATCTAGACAGGGTTCCCCAAATCCTTACAACAATATAAACTACTAGGGCCTCATCAACCTGAAGGGTGAGGATGAATTTGCATCTACCCAAGTCCAAGCAAGGGCACTGCATTTGCTTGTGTGCCAAGGGTCCCAGTGGCCATTTTCCTGATAGGCCCGTTCATGGCTTGCCCTTCTCCATCTTTGT
This sequence comes from Grammomys surdaster, assembly GCF_004785775.1. NCBI lineage: Eukaryota > Metazoa > Chordata > Mammalia > Rodentia > Muridae > Grammomys > Grammomys surdaster. The sequence goes on along the minus strand of NW_021604682.1, from coordinate 1,040,741 downwards.
TTTTGTCCTCAGTGTTTCTGAAGACTCTCCTTATCAAATGGATTAGTCAGTGTGACAGCTCGCAAGGGTCCCTAACTCACTCCCCTGACACTTCCTCTAGTCATACAGAATCTTACACAGTATCAGGAAGGGTTTCCTGTGCCCAGGTTACGAAGCAGTTCTCAAGCCGTTCCATGCTTGTATGGCCCATAGTTTATTTCTGGTCTCTGATCCACTTGGAACTTGTCCTACGGTGTCTTGTGTGACACACAAGGACCATGGAGAAGCTCGTGTGGCCCTGGCTAGAAGCACTGGCTTCTCCTACATAAACCATATCCCTGCGGTGGCTTTGTGGCTGATCTAGCTCTTTCTGCCTCTGGGTTACTTACACATCAGTGCCACACTGTTAGCTGTGGACAGTTTCGAGTATTTTTAACATCTGCTGGGAACAACCCCACCCCCGTGCCATTGCTTAATTGATTCCAGGGTTCTCCTGGCTCTTCCTGCTTATTTTTTCGGATGGGTTTTAGAGTAAACATGTCTGGAGACTTCCATTACCTTCATGTTTGTCTATCGTCTCTTTGAGGACTATGGAGTTCCATCAGTTTTCTGTTTTGCACCCTTATAGTTCCCCTTAGTCATTTGTCTTGCGTTTATAAGAGCCATGGTTTACACTGGAGACAGCCTGCTTCTTCCTCTCTTGTCCCCATATGCGTAACCACCTCAGCATGCCTCTCCGAGGGTGCTATAGACATATGGGCACCTGGACTCATCCCCAGCCTTGATGAGAACACCATACTGTGCCCAGAGGATGCCAGCCTTGCTGTTTATTCTGTGGATGAATCCCCTCTGTGTGGGGTGGAGATGACAACTCCTTATTGTGAGGCTTCCAAAGGGCAACCGGATGGAACTCGGGGTGTGAGGGGTGGAGTCTGAGGAGACTTCCTGTATGAAGCGGGCTCTCGTCTTTCAGGCTTGTTTTCTGGTGTTTTGTCCTGAGCTGCTGCCGTCCCCACCTACCTCTTGCTCCTCCTCACCTAGCCCCGCCCCTTTTAAGATTTGTGTTATATCATATGTGATAGTTTTATATGTGTCATGGCTTTGCTTTGGGTGAGTGTCTGGGGGAGGGTCTGGATCAAGCTACTTGGTGATATTTTGTTGTGACTAAGCTTATGGCTGGCTCTCATGTCTGCTCTGCATGTCCTGCAAGGGCAAAACCCTCGTGTCTGTCCCTAGGGCTGGCCCTGGTGAGAGCCAGCGCCTCTGCAGATGGTATTACACCCCTGCCTAAGCTTTCCTAGGGGCCTCTGTTCGCTGTCAGCGTGTGCTGTTTCCTGACCTTCAGATGTCTGTGCTCAGTCGCTGTTGCCCTGTCACTCAGTGTCACATCTGCATCACCATGGTTCCTTCACCGGGAGGAAAGGCTACAGCCTGCCATTCTTTACTTCTTTGGTGCTTCTTGATCCAGTGTTTGTCCTGAGCAATAGAAGCTCATAACTCCTGCCATTTTATCCAAACCAACCCTATGGAGACAAACCTTACACGTAATGAAATCACGAGCCCATTTAAGGTATGTAATCAGATGAATCTTGACAAGGCAGGAATGCTTATGACCTCCTGGGAGAAACTGCCCCATCCCCAGGGACCCTCCAACATGCCAGACAGTGAGGACTTTTTCTCTGGTCGGGGTCAGACCAGCCTTCTCGGAGAGCTGCGTCTTAGAGGGGGCAGTGTGTGCACTCCACTTTCTGACGTCTGCCATGTGACATTATGATCTCCAGCTGTCTGCTGTCACGGGCGAAGGATTGTGTTCCTCTTGTTGCTAAATGGCATATCCCTGGCATGGTGGCCCATCTTGAACATATAGAAGGCAGGTGGACTTGCCTCCAAGTCTAGGCTTTTATAGGTGAAGCTGCTACAAGCTTTTCTAAGCAGGACTTGAGTTAGACCAACATTTTTAATTTTTTGAAAACAAACAAAACAAACAAACAAACCTGAGAGCAAACTGCTGGATTTCAGCAGGGAAACAAGCTGCTACCAAATACTTTAAGAAAAGCCATTTTTCAAAAAGTGTTCCATACTGAGACAGGGGCTAGCTCACGGTATGGGAGAGGAGCTATTGGTGAGAATTACAGCTTGCTCAAAAGTGTTAACATGGAAGCAGGTTCTGGATAAAGGAGTATTAGGGCTAAACCTGTGAAGTCAAGGCTGGGATGAAACACAGAGTAAGCCAAACTGACCTGCTGGGAGGACAGACGGGGCTCTAAGAGGCAAGACCAGTATGGACAGGTTGGCTGGCTGGATTCTGTGGGGACTTCCTAGGGGAATACATATTGATCACTGTTTCTTTTTGATACAGGAATCTTTGAATCTTGCAGTGGTAAAGTTAAAAGGATTTACTAATAAACCTGCTTAAGAAAATTAAGTGACCCAAAATAGATTTTAGCTAAAGGAAGATTACCTCTATTATAGCAGGAAGATCAGGAAGATCTGTAGGGTGCTAACCGGACTTGTTAGATACAGTGAAGAAGACCGTTTTCTGTTCTGATTGAAAATTGAGGTTGCTGGGGAAACTGTCTGCTAGTGTTTATTCCCAAGGCTGACCTCCAGTTGGGTTCCATTCCTGTAACAAGAGGAGGTAACCTTGACTTAGAACCAGCCATTGGAACCATCCCCATAGCAAAGAACACCCCTGACGAGCAGCACAGCATGGAAATTGTCGTTGTTCTCAGGGTGGGGGGAAGCATCATTCTGCCAGTGGGCAAAGATGACCTGGAGTGACCACTATTCCAAAATAAATCTCTCTCTTAAGCACTGGTGTACTTTAGAAATAGTTCTGGCAACGTCTTTGCTGCGTAAACCTCCCATCTGCCCAAGTGGTCAGACTTGCAGTCTCCTGTCTCTGTTTAAATTGTTCAAAGTGTAACCTGGGGCTGGGACCTGAAAGAGATTTAAGGATGACATCATGTGTGGAATGTGTAAGCTTAAGGCCTATATAAACGGGTAAAATGTTTCTGTTCAAGGCTGGATCCTCTTGTGCGTTAGTCAGAACCTGTCACCGTGTGGTATCATTTAAGGAGTTTCTCCCTCATTAATCTTTACATGAACGGAGTGATTTCTCACTTGGAAAGCATATTAGTTCCGTCACATCTTCACACATGCTTGCTGCGGGTGTAGTTAATCATAGCAGATGACATCGGAAGGGCTTCAAGAAAACATTCACCTGCAATATAGGTGCTGGAGGGCGTCTGAGGGCTCACCAAGCTTGTTCTATGGAACGAAACAAAACAAGAATGTCTGGGAAAGACAAACCACGATGCAGAGAAAGCCAAGGTAACTCCTTTATGGAAGCAAAGGAACAGTTCCCTTTGGGATGGAGGAAACTGAAAGTCCACTAAACAGACTCTGAGGTGGGTGTTATATGAGATCACTAGGTCTTCCCCTTTACCCTGTGGGTCCTGTTTAGATACTAGCCACATATGTTCTTGACATCTCTTCTTGCAAAGTTCTCAGGGACTATGAAGCTGCCATTTTAGCAGGGGGTGGGGCACTGTCTCTTTCCGTGTCTACCTATGACCCTCTAACCTTCCCTCACATCTATGCCGTGACAGAGACCCTTAGATTGTTCTACGGAAGCCGTGAGCATAAGGTAACAAAGGAAAAGTTGCAACTATATCTTGGTAGCTGTGATAGAAAATCTACAAGCTTGACCCCATACGGAGGACAAGAAACAGAATAGTGTGACTAACAGCCAGAAAGATATCCACAAGATTGGCACCAGCCCAGGCTAACACGTAGCCAACAGTTAGCAGAGCAATTCAAATATTGGGGCTTCAAAACATGACCACCCCTGTAAGTGGGTAGACAATGTGTGAACAGTTTGTGATCATTCCCCTGATTTGACCCGAAAAACGTGCACAAAGTTGCAGGGCCCACTGACTGACCAACCTATGCCCAGTGTTGGATACAAGTCCTAGAAAAACTTCTAGACAAAAGAAATGCAACATCTGTTTCCTTTCACCCTCAATAGATTCTCCCATGGTTCCTTAATTTCTCCCAATAAAGTTTTCTTCCATCTTTCTTGTGCCCAAGAGTGTCCACATCTTTAATCTTCCCCAGTTTGAGACAATGTATCTCAGGTTGACTTTTTGGGTTTTACTTTGCTTGGGGAGACAGGTTCTCATTATGTGTCTTAGTTACTTTTCTGTTGCCGTGATAAAACATCCTGACCGAGGCAACCTACGAAAGTGTCTAACTGAGCTTACAGTTTTGTAGGCTTAGAGTCCATGATGGTGGGGGGAAGGTATGGCTGCAGGACCAGCTAAGTGCTCACAGCTCAAAACTCCATGCGGGAGGCAGAGAGAGAACACTGCGGGGCAGCAAGAGACGTTAACGACTCAAAACCCTCCCTCAAGGCCACACCCCTTAATTCTTCCCAAACAATTCCACCAACTGAGGACCAAGTATTCAGACTTATGAGCCTATGGGTGTTGTGCTCATTCAAACCACCACACCATAACTCTAGCCAGCCTGGATCTCTCTATGTAGATGAGGCTGACCTTGAACTCACAAGATCCCCCTGTCTCTGTCTCTTTAAGAATTAAAGGAATACTCTACACTTGGTCCTACAAGTTGATGTTTGACAGCCATTGAGTGCTCAGCATCTAAAGTCCCTAGGTCAAGTAAAACTGGACTGAGAAAAGTCCCTTGGCACTTTCAAAATGATGTCATTACTTGACATCACCCCCAAGGATACACAGTAGTTACAGCCAGCTCCTCCCTGTGGCTTCTTGATGCTGGGCTTGTTCATCCCAGCCCATGAGCAGGCTTGTGCTTTGGTTTTCATTTGCTTGCACTTGCTGGCCTTGTACTGTCTGCTGTGGTGTGTCTGCGGCTCTCTCTGTTGCATCCTTGTATTCTATATAGTTCTTCCAAACATGAAGTTGCAAACTACCCATTGTCTCCAAACTCCAGAACCATCTCAGGGGTGGGGCAGCCCAGAGAACAGCGCTCCTGCTTGAGAAAAGCTGAAGGGAGGAGACAGAGTCTCTAATTCCCTCATTATTGTTGGATAGGGAGGGTCAAATCATGGGATCAGATAACCGAGGTAGATTGCTCAGACCTTGTGTCCCCGGCACTGTCAGATCCCAGTGATCTGAGCCCAGAAGCATGTTAGAGACATGTATACCAGCTTTTGTTGTGTAAACCTCCCTCTCCCCCCTCCATGTTATCCATTTTTGCTTAATAAAGTTGCCTACAGTTTGGGATGGGCAGAAGGGGGCAGAGCAAACATTCCTGGGTTTAGGGTTCTCAGGAAGGGACCATGAGGAAGAGAGGGAGGAGGAAGAAGATCTACCTACCATGGGCACATGGCCATGAGGGCTAGCTTGTTGGAGTAGGAGTAGCCCAGGTGGAATATGACAAGTGATAACTCAAGGTTATTGATAGGAAAGCAGACAAACTAGCATAGAGGGTTGATATCTGCCCAGCTCTAATGCTTTATGGCTTATTATAAATATGAAGGCTTTGTGACTTTTATTTGGGAACTGAATTATCTAAGGTTGTGTAGAAATCCCCAAATGATATTAACTATGATGCGCAGTCCCTCAGAAACGCTTATGAGATGCATTCTCTTTGAGGCTACCTCTTATGAATAGGAGGGAGTAGTAGCCACATGCTCCTATAGGAAGAACCAGATCCAGGTGCTGTCCCCTCAACTCTAGTGAGGTTGGTAAAGCCCTCTGACAAGTGACGGGCCAACTTTCTCACTAACCCTGACTTCTCCATGTAAGCCAGAGAGAGGAAGAAACACGGATAGAGGACCCCCCTGGAATCCCCGTATCACACACTTAGACAGGCAGTGTGGCCTGTGCACAACTTCATGGGTTCCCTGCCAGCCTTTCCAGGGGTTAAAGACCCTGTCTTCTTAGGGGAAATCCATATATCTAGTTCACACTGTCTGGGAGAACTTTGAGCTCTTTTGGGTGACACCAGGCATAACAGCAGAGATTTTTGTCCTGGGTCCTATGCATGGTCGGGGGGAGGGGGATGGTAAGGAACGGGAGAGGAGTATGTGATACAGTAAGAGCCTCCAGATGCTGGAACTACTACAAGAGGACAGCTGATAGAATCTCAACAGAATAGAGAGTGGGAAGTGGGGCTCAGTCATCTACTAACCTGACACCTCTACTATGGGCACCTCGGGCTGTCCTAAGTGTGCAGAAGAAGTGAATAAAGACTCATTGTGTAAGGGGCAGGGCACATCCAGACTTGTGAGAAGCTACTCAATGCTGTCTGGTCACTTGTGTAGATGAAACTTTTAAGAAAGAGATAGGAGATTCATATAGAGAAAACATGAGAGATAAGAGATTCAGGGGGACACAGGTTTGGGCAGAAATGGCCAAGAGTCCTGGCTTGAGAACAGTCAGCAGTTGGAATGGCAGCAACCACGGACTTATTGTGGCTATGGGGAAAACCCTCGCTGTGTCACAGATTCTGGAGTTAATTCCAATTCTATGGGAGCTGGGCTCCAACAAGGATATGTGATGACTAGGCCCAGTAGACCCATAGTCCCTCCTTCCTGGGCTCCCCAGTGACCACACATAGCATCTGTGACAAGGAAACTTTGGGTAAAGAGCCACAAGGATGTGTCAAGACATGGACCATCAAGTCCCACTTGGATCGGGGATACAGGCCTGGAATGATCAGGCAGGCAAGGTCCAGTCTGGGCAATAGGAAAAGGGGTCTGCGGGAAAATACCCCCCATCCCTTCTCCAGGTTCAGGATGGTTGCCCTGCCCCGATCTAGCTGTTGGTCCTCCTCCCAGCTCCCAGGCATAGGGAGGAAGGATGTGATTGGCTCTTCCAGGTGGTTGAATGCCAAGTGTTACTAAAGCTAGTTTGTGGTAGGGAAACAGTTGGGCATCTGAACGGAGATATGTGGTGGCCAAGGCCAGCTCTCTGGGTTCCCCACTGTGTGCCCCTCCCTGGCTCCTTCCTCTCTTTTATCTCTCCAGTTCTGCTTGGATACCTACCCTCCATCAGGAGAAAGGGTCTAGTGCACTGGTTCTCATCATCCTAACAGTGCAGCCTCTTAATACAATTCCTCATGTCACGATGATGCCCCCAACCATAAAATTATTTCCATTGCTATTTTGTAACTGTAACTTTGCTACTGTTAATGGGTCATAATGTAAATATCTGTGTTTTCTGATGGTCTTCAGTGACCCCTGTGAAAGGATCGTTTGCACCCCTCCATCCCTAAAGGGGTTGCGACGCACAGGTTTAGAACCATTGATCTAGTGTGTTTGTTGTTGTTGTTTTGTTTATTCCCTGAAGTAGGCTTTCATGGTTGTGTGTAATGTACCCTACTATGCATATCTCCACTCTCTACCCACACACCATTGCTGCTGGGTCAACCATCCTGCTTCCTCTCCTCACAAGGCAGCGGGGACTCTAATGGATGTATTCTTCCTTCGCCACTTGGCCAGATGTGCATCTGCAGCCCCCTACCCAGCTGGAGGACTTTGCAGAAGCCATAGGCCACCTCCTGGCCATAGCCACAGCCAGTACCATGGTAGACTCTCACCTCATTCTGAGTAACTACCAACTTACCCAAGCACCTTCTTCAGCTTCCATTATGGACTTCTGGAGAGTGCTTTTAGAACCAGATCTAGTAGACACTTGTCATCTGGTTGGCTCTGACTTCATCTGGTTTAATCTATTTGAATGTGGATTGGTCTGGTGTAATATGGTTGTATCTAGTTGGTTCTGTTATAATTTGTTAGGATCTAAGTTGGTCTGTTATTATCTAGTGTGCTCTAGTTTAATCTGGTTGGATCTGGTTTGGTCTGGTTGGTTATGGTTTGGACTTGTGTAATAAGTTTGGATTGGCATGTTCTAGTTGGGTCTAGTCTGTTCTAGTTTAATCTGGTTAGATCTGAATTGTTCTAATTTACTCTAGTTGAATCTGGTGTTGTTTATTTTAACCTGGTTGGATATGGTTTAGTCTAATTTAATCTGGTCTAGTTTGCAGTTTGGTCCAGTGTATCTAGTTGGATCTGATTCATATCTGGCTATTTGTTTGAGCCTGGTGTCAGATCTCATTGGATATGGTCTAATCAGGTTGTATTTGGTTAGGTCTGGTGTGATCTCATCGGATATCATTTGGTCTGGTTTATTCTGGTTGAGTCTGATTTAATTTGGTTGAATTTTGTTGGAACTAGGATAAAAACGGTTGGAACTGGTTGGGTCTAGAGTTTGGACAAGCCAGTACCCCAAGTGTCTCTCTCCATTCTGCACTGCAGGGTGCTGTGCGCCTCATCCCAACAGCACCATGATATGGGAAGGCCTGTAGGCCTCTGTGGTCTTCCTCTCAGAAACAGATGGGCAGTGTGCATGGGCCAGGGCAGCTTCTCCTCTGCCCTGTGGTATGTCTGGCATTGGCTTCTCTTTCCAAGTGTGTTGGGTAATGTGGGTAGATAAAGGGAAGAGTCACGAAGAAAAATGGAAACTTTTATTATAGAGATAGCTGGTTTGGACCAGGTTAATGGGAGTGTTGGGGAGCCATGAAAAAGCTAACTAAAGGGAGTCTTTGACAAAAAAAGGACAAGTCACTATTTTGAGGAGAAAAAAGAAAACAAACTCTGCATTGGTTCCGACAGAACACTTGAGTGTGAACTGTCCAGGCTAAGCCTGTGTGTGTGGAGAGAGAGCTCTGACAGATAGCACCTTTGCTTTTAGAGTGTAAGGATTAGCCACTAAGGACCAAGACCAAGATCCACGTGGGTCACGGACAAGCACCTGATGAAGAGGAGGGATCGCCTCCAAGTTTGTGTCTGGAAATCCTCTTGCGTTCAATATATTCTAAAAGCCACAATCCAGCCAAGCTGAGCTCACTTTGGGAAGGTCTGCTTCACCTTGAGCGTGGAAGATGGAACACAGATAGAAATTGCAGAGATGGTGTGAAGACACCAGGGACAGGTGAGGGGTGGTGAGGAGGAAGCTGAGGTGGCTGGATCCAGCCCAGATAGGGAGAGGGGTTCAGCAAGATGGCCGCCATGATGTACAAACCAAGGGCGGGATCTAGATAGGAGCTCTGGTGAGCCACAGAGAACTTTACACAAAGCAAAGAGTGTGCATCTCAGCTTTCCCTTTAAGACAGTTGAGTTGACCAGTTGGTCAGGAACATTTGGGTCACATTTCCTATTCCTCTTTGGTCAGTGGGAAGGGCAAGAAGACCTGTTGAAGTGTGTCTCCATGTGCACAGCCATGTGTGTAGCCCTCTAGCCCAGTGCCACCTTCCTGGAGACTGTCTGGTAGAGTACACCACGAAGCAGAGCCTGGTAGTTTGGTACACGGAATAGGTGGCGCTCACCAAAGGCCACGTCATACTCTGCAGTCTTGCCAGTGACGAGCACACGGATGTGGGGCTCATTCACCTGCGGTCCCACCACCACCACAAAGATCTCAATGCCTGCACGCTGAGCCTCCTGCACAGCCTTCTCAATGGCCTCTGCTGTGGCCCCCTGTGAGTTGCCATCTGAGAACAACAGCACTCTCTTCTTGGTGGCCCCTGATGATCTTTCCCGGTAGAAACGAGTTACGTAGCTCAGAGCGTCATTGACGTCTGTGGCGTCGTTGATGAAGTCCATGCTGTCCACAGAGCTGGCCAGCATCGTGTAGTTCTGCAAGAACTGAAGAGCCGCCCGACCTGGCTGTTGCTGGCCTTGACCGCTATACTGTACCACGGCCACCCGCACATCCTGGGAGGGATCCGCCCGGCCTGCTGACAGGAATCGCTCAGCTAGGCGCTTGGCGAAGACCTTGGTGGTTTCGAAGTTGTGGCTGCCGACACTGGCTGAGCCGTCTAGCAGGATGGTGATGTCAGCCGGGGAGGAGAATGTGACTGTGGAACAGAGAGGGTAGCCTGAGGCTAGGTGGGCTGCATAGGACTGGCCAGAGGGTACCCAGATTTTTAGAGCTGCCAAGCTCCAGAGGAGAGTGTCTAGACAGACCCCTTATCTGGTCCTGCCTCCCCCACCCTGTCCCAGCCCATCCTTGTACTCACTTGGGCAGGTATAATCCGGACACTTCTTATCTGTAAAGAGAAATCACATGAATATGACTGCCATCATGTCTCCATGACCCTGTGAACCACACCCACTTTGAGTTCTGCCTTGGTCAGCTGCCTACGAAAGACAGACAGACAGACAGACAGACAGACAGACAGACAGACAGACGGTGTCCTAGCACCATTTTCTAGTCCTGGCTCCAAAATACTGAAAGGTAGGGTCAGGTCTTTGGCCTCTTCTTAAAAGGGGGAAACTGAGTCTCAGAGGAGGAGAGGTGGTTTGAATGTCAACTGCTCTACTATGCTGCTAATCAACTGCCTGTCATGAATCTGACACAAAGGGCATCTCTTGACCAAGTTGTCCACAGCATGGAGTCAGACCAATCACAAGGCTGACACACAGTGACAGCATGGAGTTAGACCAACCATACGGCTGACATACAGTGTGCCCACTGTGTTGGGGCTAGGGTCCTTGTCCCATGCTTGTAGTATAAGAACAGTTGTCCTCATGTTGTTCTGCTGGGCCAGGGTTCACCCTGGACAGTGCCACACAGCCAGGTCACAATCTTTCTTGAGGTAAAAGTACCAGGCACATAGTGGAGGCTGTTTCTAGCCCAAACCGTCTGTGAAAGCTGAGGAGATGTGTCTAAGACAAACGTAGGCGTTGCCCACCCAGGCTGTTGATTACCAGCACGAACCTATACAGATCTGGGCTGTTATGTTCTTCAGAAAGCCGTCATCTAGAAGTTCTGCATAGTTCTCCTTTACCAGGGAGATACCTGGCCGACCTTGCGATAAGCCTTGGCAGGAAATGACGTTGAGCTGATCGGAGCCCGCGACAAAGCCAAACACATCCTTGATGCCCACGGACACTACCTGCAGAGGACACGGTTGCACTGACTTTACCTCCCCTAGAGAACAGCAACCCTATGCTTGCAGGAGCCACTGTTCAGCCACTGCTGGGGTGATGTAGCTACCCACCTGAATGTCAGGGCCACAGAGCACACTGAGAGGTGTTGTGTCCCGTTGAGTGTCAGAGCGTCCGTCTGTGATGACCAGGGCAATCCGGTTGTTCTGGGTGGGTGGAAGCAGCCGGTCCCGGGTGTACTGGAGCGCTTCTCCGGTGAATGTGCCACCAGCCATCCACTGTAGCTTCTTGACGGCTCTACACAAGAAGACAGACAGGTCAGGGTCAAAGCCACGATCAGGGTCCTGGTTGGGCCAGCCTGCTATAGGACCAGGAATGGGGCAGAGATCTTCGGGGATGCTCTTACTCTTTGAAGTCCTGGGCGTTTCGGACATTGGGGCTCCGCATGTCCACGTGTTCTTGCATCTGATTGTGGCTGTACTGTACCACGCCTGCATGGGACTGCCCTGGTTCAAACTGTGGGAATGACACCATTGGGTCTGGAGTCCAACACCTTTGTGTCCTAGGATCCCAGCCTTCCAAGGGCCTGTCTCCCAAAGCCCAAGACTCCTGTATGCTCATTCACCCAGAGCCCTCCCTAACGACTTCCTGTTAACTACAAGGCTGTGTACATGGCCCTCCAAGGTTCTGTCCTTAAAGAATGAGCTCTGGACAAACTATCAGGATTCTCTGTGCCATGTGGTGAGAATACACATATGTGTGTGTGCTTGTGTATGTGTATGTGTACGTATGTATGTATATGTATGTATGTACATGCATACATATGTATGTACATGTATATATGTGTATGTGTATATGTATATATACATATGTACATATATACATATATATGAATATATACATATATACATATATGTGCACATATATTCATCTTCCATATATATATATCTACCATACATATATATGTGTATATTTATATATACATATATGTGTACATATATACATCTTTCATATATATATATATATATATATACACCATACATATTATGTGAATATGTGTATATGCATATATATGGAAGATACACATATACGTATCTTCCATATATATCTCTACCATATATATATATATATATATATATATATATATATATACATATATATGTGTATACGTGTATATGTGTATATGTGTGTGTGTGTGTGTGTGTGTGTGTGTGTGTATATATATATATATATATTCATTCTTCCATAGGCGTTAAGGATAAACTGTAAACTGTTTGGCTTTGTTGAAAGGTCCGACAAGCTTAGTGTATACAGCAATCAGTCAGTGATTGCGCCTAGAAGCTTCGGTGGAGGGGATCAGCTCGCTGTTTGCCCTACCTGTGGTCCCAGGTTGCCTTGTACTCACTTTGACCAGCTCATCTTTGCTCAACCGGTCAATGACCTTGATGATGAAGTCCTTGGCAATCTCAAAGTTCTGTAGGCCAATGCTCTCCGAGCTGTCCAGCACGAACAGGATGTCAATGGGACCACACGTGCACTCTAGGGAGGAGGGATGGGCCAGCCCTTAGTGCCCTTCTGTGGGCTTCCCTCTGTATTCCACAGTCCCACCCGTGTCCTGGGATACACATTGTGAATCATGACTCTTCTCCCATGTCTCCTCTGGAGCTAGGCTTGTCAGGTTGGCCTTCTTTGACCAGACCCAACAGTTGCTACCCTCGCTCCTTCATCCTAGCTCTGATCCTGTGGAGGAGTGGATAAGACAGGCCTGGAAGTCTGCCTCCAGCTCCAGCCTATGGATGGTTACTTGAAACGTTAGGGAGAAAGGCCAGGAATCAGCAGTATCTTCGGCCTGTATGATCCCAGGGTACTGCTCGCTGGGAAGGAAGGCCGGTGAGAAAGCATGTGGTTAGGTACATAACGGCTGCATGGCTGGCCTGCTGCAGAGCCAGGAGGGGTCTACTTAACACTGTACAGGAACTCCCAAGAGTGAAGAGACGTCACTCACCACAGCACGCTGGAGAGAGAGGAGAAAAGGCGCTAAATAGGACAGCTCCAGGTTACAAGGTGCCCTGTCCTGCTCTGCCTAGCTCTGCCCAACTCTGGCCAGGCCCTCAGCATGTCGGAGTCCCTGAAATCTCAGAGGGTGTGTAGCCCAGCCCTGGTGTTGGAGACCTTCCAATCTCAGTATAGCCTAGGCCCTTCCCACCTATACCTCCCCATCTCTGAGACCCTTCTGGAGCAGAAGCCTGGGCCCTGTGGCTGACAGGAGCTTGCTGGCTCTTTTTTTTTTTTTTTTCTTTTAAAGGCGAGCTGAGATCCAAATCCAAATACTCACAGCACATTTTCATGATGATATCCAGAATCTCACACTCCTGGGGAAAGAGATGAGATTGTTAACTTGCTTTGGGTGGAGGCCATTTCTGGTGGTCCCTGGGAACCTCTTGGGGTTGGATCTATCCAGGGATTCCTCCCAGCCCAGAGTGTTCCTGGCTTTACCCCCTAAGAACATAAGATATGATGCAGTTGCCAACACATAGCTGCCATGTGTCCCCCATGGCCAGATGTCTCCCACAGTTGTTACCTGTGTCCCCTGAAGTCATCACAAGACTCAACTGTAATCATGTGTGTCTGTGGCCTGGGTACAGGGCTTCAAGCCTCTGTCCCCAGCTGCCCCCAGCTGTCCCCAGCTATCCCCAGCTGCCCCCAGCTGTGAACAGTTTTCATTATTGTCCCCATCAGGATCCATGGCCTTACTGGTCAGGCCCAAGATCTTATTTACAGACACGGTACTTACATCTGGCCCAGGTGGTCCCACGTGTCCTGGAGGTCCCTGTCAGAGCAAAAGCAGACAAAGATTTTAAGTGGGGAGCTTGGATCAATGAGTCCATGGATTCTTAAACTATATGTCCTCTGGGGACCTCAGTGTCCCTAAGTGCTTTTGGGGTAAGCCCGGTCCCTTAGGTCTTTTGTCTCCTGCTTCTAGCTACTTTATACATCCTTGCCTTGTGTCTACAGAACCCAAAGCCCTCCTGTCACATCACCTACCTGGGGTCCCTCTGGCCCTCGGTATCCCTTTGCCCCTTTGACTCCACGGGGTGAAACGTCATTGTTCTGGAAGGAAAGCAAACAGGGTCAGCAGGAACAGACATGTATATCAGTTGCCCAGACTCCAGCCCAGCTGCACCAGTCCCTCAGAGGACATCTCCAGCCGGCCCTGCGCCACTGTTCCAGCGAGCAAAGCCTGCAGGGTTAGCACGCTTGACAGATCTTCCCCCTCACCTCACCCCACTTACATCCTCTCCCGGGTCTCCAACTTCACCCTCATCCCCTTTGAGGCCAGGGTAGCCCTTTGTGCCCTGCAGGAGACAAAATATATTGGTTAATGGGCTCTTGGGAGTAAAGAAGGCAGAGAAGGTGGATGTGATATGGCTCGGGTGTTTCTGAAGTCAGTGGTGCAACCTCAGGGTCACGTGTACGTGTATGTGCGTGCTGCCTTGTGTCGTGGGATTGTGTTGATTGTGCAGGCCCCTATGGGTGCATGTGAGCAGTGTGAACATACATACATGTCCTGACAGAGGCATGATGGGATACTCACATTTATCCCAGGAGGGCCTCTGTTGCCTGGATACCCCTGTGAAGGAAGATAGAATGGTTATACCAGGGTCCACTGGAGACAGGAGCCAAGTGAGAACCACAGGATGGGCCCAGGGTCGGTAGAGTTCCAGGTCCAAATGCCCAGACTAACTGATGGCTCTGGTCTATCCCATCCATCCAGATGCCCAGGGGAATACCAAAGTAGACCTGGTAGACATGCCTCTGACACTCACAGGGAAGCCGGGGAAACCTTCTGTGCCGTTTCCTGGTGGTCCATCCTCACCCTGAGAGAAGAGAGAGTTGCTGTCACCACGCCAGATGGTAGCAAGATAGCTGGGGATATCTGTGTCCCCAGAGCTCCTCCTGACCTTCAGGGAGCACCCCCATCCCCAAGTCTGCTCTAAAACTGAATTTTAAGCAAGAGGGTCTTGGATGGGGCATCTTTACTCTTAAGAGCCAACTGTGGATACCCCTCAACACCCCTCCCAGGGGCAAGTTACGATAAGTCCCAGCTGCCAGAGTATCTGATGACCAGCAGTAGCCCAGCAGGGTGGTTCTTCCAAATACTTACCCTTTCGCCCATCAGTCCTGGGTCTCCAGGGGGACCAACAGGTCCTGGGGCTCCTCTAAGGCCCTAAAAGAGAGGAACAGGTAATAGCTAGGTCATAGAGAATGTAGGTTTGGGCTGTAATATCCTTCTCTGGGACCCTCTTGGGGCAAGAGAGGGAAGACCAGGTGTAGAGAAATGGGGTGGGGGTATGGGTGCTACTGTAGGACTAGAGTAGTCCTCAGGGTGACACTCAGGGCTGGCCTAGGTGAAGAGCAGGGCAAAGTGGTCAAGTTCTTACCTCAGGGCCTGGAGGGCCCTCATCACCTCGGTATCCTTTAGGTCCAATGGGGCCAGCCTCACCCTAGAAGATTAAGAACTATGAGAGTTCAGCTCACCACCCCCAGGTCACATCTGTTTGCCTTCCCTGTGAGCTGAGAGTCCTAGACCATGACTCCATCATTGTCATCTAGGGCCCTGGGCACAGGGGCCTCATGACAGGTGTAGCCAGTGGCCGATGGAGGGTATAGTCAGTCTGGGCTCCCTGCATGTCTTTCTGGTATCCATGAGGGGGTCTTTACTTTAGATGGCAGAGTATAAGAATGTCCCTTTTGTTCAGGGGATCTTAATGGCTGTAGTAGCCTGGGAAGTACTTCTAGCCCTGGTGGGACTTCCATATGAAGTGGATTCTCTCACCAAGACTTCTGCCCCTTCCTTACTAGACACAAGCAAGGACAACTCCAGACTCAAACTATGTCCGTCCCTGCCTCGTTCCCTCCCCATGGCTCTGAGGGGGCCTGGCGACCTGAAGACCCCAATGTCTCTGGACTGAGCCTAGCTGTAATGGCCCTAGCTCCCTGAATATGGGCTCTGGGAGGTCTTACTCATACCCTTAGATGCTGGAATCTTGTGCTTGCTAATTCTCCCGAACTCACCGGAGCCAGCCTCTTAGCTGTGTCTCCCGAGGATGCAAAGAGCTCACCTCCATCCTTCTCATAGTCTAGGAACTCATATCAGTCTTCATCGGCATAGTCTCCCCCTCTCTGTTGTATCCAGGCCTCTATTACCCCTCACCCCCCCCTACATACATTACCAGGCCCTGTGAACATAGCAGCCCAAGGCCAGAGACCTACGATTATGATACAGAGCCTACAAGTGTCTGTGTCCCACAGCCTCCAGTACATTGCTTGGCCTCACTGACACACATTCATACCCAGCCAAACCAGGCTAGCATGGACACTATGTGTCTGCAGGGATACATATCTGTAAGAGGGTTTCCCCATCCCCCACCATGATGAGCCACCGGGAACACTTCCTTCTGAAGACTCAAATGAAGCTCTCGGCTTAGTTTGGCATCACAGTTCCCCACAATATATCAGGTTTCCTACCGGATCTCCAGGGATGCCGACAGGCCCCTCTCTTCCTTGGTCACCTTGTGGTCCAGCTTCACCCTGGGGAGAAATGAGCTGATGAGTGTAGAGGTAGAGGCCACATGGCCACCAGCAGTTTGCTCTAGGAAGAGCCACTCTCTGGGTGGCGAGCAATTGAGGCACTCTGGTGAGGGTTGCCTGCGTCTGTTGGACTCAAAACTAGAGACCAAGGCTGGCCCTACCTGCAGCTTCTCCTTCTCCAGATGGGCCCACTGATGAGCAAGTCTCTGACAGGATTTGGGTCAGTGCCCTATGTTAGATGCCCTGCCAGAGCCCTGGCAGTTCCAGCTCTCCATAGGAAAACAGGAGAGCAGAGGCATAGAGATCAGTGTGTGTGTGGGGGGGGCATGCCTGGCCCCTGTGGATCTATGCTCAACTCTGTCCGGCCTGAGTGTTCCCCCTAGACAGCCCCAAGGCATAACTCACCGGGTCTCCCCTTGGGCCCCTCACACCAGGGGTCCCCCGAGGTCCCCTTTCACCAGGGCCACCCTGTGTGAAGAGAAACGGATGTGAGGCTGCCTGTGTTCCACTGTTAGGAAGGGTGAGTGGAAGAAGCTTGAGAGTTAGGCCTGATGATCTCAGCAGCTGTCTCTGTGCTCATGTGAGACCAGTCCAGGGGCAGGCCTCTGTGTTCCTCAGGCCACCCACCTCCACAGACGCCCAAAGGCCAGCACACAAGGTGAAATCTACAATGCCTGGCATCTGGCTTTCCACCTAGCCAAGGCATGCGCTAAGGACTGGGACCTGGCCCAGGCCAAGCTGCACAAGCCTTTCACGTCGATGGTGAAGACACAGGACAGTAGCGACAGTACCATCCAGCTGACTCACCCTCTCTCCAGGGGCACCATCTGGGCCAGCATTTCCCTGGGACAAGGAGGAATAGCACATGTTAGTTAGTGCACTAGCCTGCACTCAGTCTGCATGTGAAGGTGAAGGCTGGAGAAGGATAGGGGTACTTACCTCATCACCGGCCTCTCCTTTTTCTCCGGGGGGACCAGGCTCTCCCGGATCACCCTGGAGGAGGACACATTGAGAATGACCACCAGTCCCAGTGCCCATCCTATCCCACCTCATGCCCACCCCATCTTACCTCATCTCCAGGTGGCCCTGAGCTCCCTGGTCTCCCAGCCTCACCGTCTGCTCCAGCTTCACCCTGGGGGGGAAGATCAGAGGTCATGGATCCATACAAGTGAAAGCCACATCATGACTTAGCAACCATACTCTTATTACCCTAACCTCGGGCTACCCCAACCAACTCTGCAAGAGTCCTGACCTCCCAGGATCCTCCAAGTCACCCACAACTGCATAGCACAGTCTTGAGCATCTCAGCCTCAAACCTCCTCAGGTCCAGATGAGATGTTTGGATAGTGAACAGCAAACTTGAGGCTGTCATTCAAGGCTTTATGGCTACGCTGCTCTGAGCCATGCTTGCTCCTCACACTGTGGGTCTCAGGAGGAATGCTTGACCCAGGACTTGGTAGATATCAAAGTCTCCATTCCCTGGAGCTACCTGTCACTCACCTTTTCTCCCTTCATCCCAAAAGCACCGGCATCACCCTTGGGACCAGGGGGTCCTTGAATGCCCTGGTGGAAAGATGGAAATATAAGTTAGAGCTAGCCAAGATCTCCGTGGGCCCCAGACATGTGGTCATCCTCAGACCAAGCAAATGAATCAAATGACTCCACATAACAACTCAGCTATTGGGAGAAGCCAGCATAGCAAGGGTTGGACCAAGTTCCCGAGAATCCATAATTCCAAGTTATAGGGGTAAAAAAAAAAGTGACTTACATCAAATCCTGGTGAGCCCTTGCAGCCTGGTAGTCCTGGGTACCCTGTCTCCCCCTGGAAGGAGAAGGAAACATCAAGATTGGAATGGTTGAGTGGAGAATAGAGTTTAATTCATCCAAGCCCCTCCTAGGAAAGTCAGGAGCCCTCTGAAAATAAGTGGATTGCTTGGGGTTTACTAGTTTCTGGGTTTTGGCAGGAAACCTCGCCTGACTCACATCTCCAAGTTTCCCGGGAAATTCTTCTATGGGAATTGCACCGACACTTGGGGCAGCCCCTGGCTTTCTCTACCTCCCATCCTAGACAGCACACCCCACCCTCTCAGCCCCCCCCACCTCAGGATTACCTTCATGCCGTCTACTCCATCGATGCCGCGCTTGCCTTTCTCGCCCTGTGAGGCACGGAGACAAAAAAAGGTTAGACAGAGATCAGATGTCACTAGCACTGGCCCATGGACAGCACCTATGTCTTCAGCCTGTCGACACTCACCTTGTAACCTTTTGGTCCCCTGGAACCCTGTGGAAACAGGAAGAAGAGGGTCAGAGGGCAACTCCCACTGTGCCTCCATTCTCCCATTAGGTGGGATGGCAACACTATCCCACTAACCCAAGAGAGCGGGGAAATGGAGTCCAGGAACACCAGGGGACACAGGGTGGAATGGGTAGGGAAGACAACAGGGTCTGTGTTCTAAGGGTCTCCAGGAACTGTCCACCAAGGCAACATGACACCCCTCCCCTCAACTCCCATCCTCTCTGACTCAGGTGGCCTGTGGTGGCAGCAGAAATCATGGGGTCTGTCTCTAAAGACCAGCCGCATTCCCCCAGAGGCATACAGAGAGCCAGGAGGGTCTGTTTCCCATGCTCCCTTCTGACAGAAATACCAGCTGCCTCCCCCGATGCTCATCAGTCAAGAAAACTCTGTGTACCCAGAGGGACATACCCGGAAGCTGGCCCTTACTCACCTTCTCTCCACGGCTTCCCTTTTCTCCCTATGAGCCAAACAGAAAATAAAGAAAACCATTATTGTTGTACATGGCAGCTTGTACCCTGCTTCCAAACCCTGATCCACCCCACCCAAGAGAGGCCATTGGACATGAAGGACACGTACCTTCATACCCTGGTACCCGACTGGTCCAAGATCCCCAGGTCGTCCCTGGAACAGAACAGGAGATAGTCAGACATCCCTGGATAGCACTGGAAGGTCCGACTCAGCCCACCTCATTTCTTACTACAGTTAGACCCACATAGAATCCTCAAGTGACCAGCTGTGAGGTCCCTGAAGGTCAGGAGGGAACCCAGCACACCCAGGAGGGAGGAAAGGGCATGCACAGCACCCCAGAGGAGAGGGAGGGGAGCCAGGATACCCTGAGGAGGGCTAGAAGAGAGAGAGATAATTGCCAGGAGACTTGTCATGGTTGAAAGCAGAGGCCCTGGGATTTGGTTGGCCTGACCCCTTGGGCACCTTTCTTCCCCTAACAAAAGGCAGGCTGTGTGGTCTCTGTGCTCAGAATTAAGGTTCTGGAAGTTTCTACAGCTCAGATGACCAGTCTCAGGCTTCTCTACCTCTGTCCCCATCCGCATGCAAACAGTAACCAATACTTACAGGGTCTCCAGCTTCTCCCTTCTCTCCGGGAAGACCTGGCTTTCCTCGTTCCCCCTGGAAGGCAGAGGGGATCAGCTCAGGGGAGGCCAGGTCAGGAGCCATGGACATCTGTTCTGGAAAGCTGGGCAAGACCCCTTTGTGCATGAGAAGGATCTTCAGAGCGATTCTATCCAGGCTCCAGAGTCGTCCTGGCCGTGGTTCTGGGCCTGCCTGGCATCTGGGAGTCTTACCCACCAGGGTCCTCACACTGTGTCATCCTGGCTGGATTTGGTCCTAGAGCTGAACCTCTGCCCGCAGGTGCTCAAGGCTGAGCTGACTCACTGCCTCAGGCCTAGGGAGATCCAGCACAGAAACTCCCCAGAGGGCCATAGCGCAACTCTGTGGATGATGGCCGTGTGGTAGAACCATCCTAGACCTGACCTTCTTTAGGAACCAACACAGAGTGTCTCCCTTGGTGTTCAGATTTATCCCACATGAGTCCCACTGAGAGCCTCAGTTTCATTCCCAACTCCACCAGAAGAGTCAAGCAGGTTCTGAGCTGACACTTAAATTTGTGGCAACCTTCTGGACCACAACTCCAACTCCCATACCACAAACTCACAATAAGCCGGGACTTTCTCCCTGGATAAAGGCAGCTAACAGCCAGTGTTAAGTGTACCAGGTACCCAAGGAGGTAGGCACAGAGCTATGGCTTCCACTGTGGCTCGTCCCAAACAAGTACAAGGCTATCTTAGCCACTCAGTAAATGCATGTTTGTGTGTACTGTGTACAGGTTATCATCCTTGTGTTGTTCAAATTCTCATTTCTCTGCCCTCATCTCTTGTTTCAATCCGGCCTTATAAAGCGTAGGTCAGGAATCTCTTGTCTCAAGTTTGTATAAACAGTTCTTACCATATATTCTCTGCCTTGTCAATAAATGCTGATCACCCAATGGCTGGGCAGAAGAGAGAATAGGGTGGGATTTCCACCAGCCAGGGGAAGAAGATAGAGACGGAGGGAGAGTCTGATCGGCCATGAGGATGGAGAGAGGTTAGAGTCATGAGGGAGGAATCTAGAGAGAGGTCATGGAAACATATCTGAAGCCCAAAGAGCCAGACCAAAAATAAGAAGCAAGTATATTAAGATCATGGCTGGGAGGTCACCAGATTAGCTTAAGAGGTTAGTATACATCACTTAACTGCCCAGGTATTGAGGTGCGGCTTGAAATAAATCTTGGTTTCTCTGTGAGGTTATGGGGATTAGCATAAGATAAAGAAATACAGCCATGGATTAATTCATTGCTTCTGTCTATATTAAAATACTTCCGTTGACAACTCACCTCATACCCAGGGTCACCTCGGGGCCCTGGAGGTCCTCTGGCAGCCTGAAGGAAACAAGAAAGACCTTATTAACCCTAGGTCCTAGACAGAAGTCCCGGAGCCAGCAGAGAGGGTGGGCCACACTTACCTGGCACTCAAAAGTACAGCACTGTGGAAGAAAAAGACATGAGATCAGTCAGAGACCAAACAGGGAGAGGATAGAGCCCTGGAGCACACACTCCAACAGCGGGCTAGAGCTAGGACCCATGTAAGACCCAGGCCCTGATTCTCAGGTCTCAGAGGGAAGCACTTACCACTTGCTCCACGTTGTTTTTCTGAAATGAAAATGAAAGAATGAATTACTCTCTCTTGTGGGCACAGCCCTTCTTCCCCCTACCCCTGACCCCTGACCCCTGACCCCTGACCTCTGACCCCCAACCCCCGACCCCTGACGCTGAAGATGTGTCCATGCTCACAATCATGTCCACAATGGTGTCGATGGTCTGGCTGATGGTCTCTTCAGCATCGCGGCTATGCCCCCAGTCAGCCGCCGTGAAATTGCGTCGGTACGTGTGATCTGTGGCAATAATGCTCAGACGTGGCTCCTGAGGAACACAGGGAAGGAGAGCATGAATGAGCCATCTCTACCAGGCCATGCGCCACTGCGAACTGGGTAGTGGTAGCAGAACCCACACAGGGATACCCACGCTCCTCGGTGAGGTAGAATCAGCCCTTTGAAAGGTTAGGACTGTCTACTGGGGAGTCTTCACCCCAAGGGTCAGACCAGTGATCTGGCAGGTGGGAGGCCTTGAAACAGACTATGAGTACCCAAACAGTGGCAGAAGAGAGGGGCCCAGGAGGCCAGAGGCCCTCCATCTTGTGTGTTTGGTATAAGGGGGGAAGAGACTCTTACCAGGTGGTCAGGTGTGATAGCCACAGAAAAAACCTTGATGCCCAGGTGTTTGGCCTCATTCACGGCATCTTCCAGACCCCCACATGGTTCCTTGTAGCCCTCGAGAGGATGCCCGTCAGTGACCACAATCAAATACTTGTTCTCCTTCAGATGGGAGCCCCTGGAGAGGTGGGCAGTGTGAGGATGCTCTCTAGGGCTCAGAGACTGGGAACCAGAGCTGAGACTCTCAGAGCTGAGGCCCAGGAGAAGAACCTGAGGTAGCTCTGGACATGCTGGCCCCTGTCATGCAGGGACCAGGTTTTTACCGTTGATCATAATTATAAAGTATCTGGTCTCATGGGGTTACATGACTGCAAAAATCACTCCGAGATATATGCTTCCAGGAAAGACACCAGTCCTCAGCTTGCACCATAAATGGGCATCAT
Organism: Grammomys surdaster; assembly: GCF_004785775.1. Lineage (NCBI taxonomy): Eukaryota > Metazoa > Chordata > Mammalia > Rodentia > Muridae > Grammomys > Grammomys surdaster. Next base: position 1,018,228 of record NW_021604682.1, on the reverse strand, counting down.
CTCAAGATGCTTTGGACCTCAAATCTCTGAGAACAAGAGACCCAGAGGTGACCCTGGGCTACTGGGGTAGTCCTGTGGAAGGTAATTGGTGTCAGAGCTGAGGAGACTCACAGATAGTCTTTGATTGTTTCACCATAAAAAGTGCAGTGGGCCTTCTTGAGGAAGCAGGGGCCCACACAGACATGACGTCCTTTACACTTGCTGGGAGCCGTCCTACATGTATTCTAGAATACCCGCCTTCAAGTTTATTCTGTGATTTGCACATGGTGGCTGTGCTTTGAATTTTTAGGCCCCTAACCCAGCCCCTAGCCTTCTGACCTCAAAAAGTTACAGGAGATAACTTTTTTAAAAAAGATACAGATAGGGCCTGCCCATCTCATGAAAATTCACACACACGGGTGTTGAGGTGGACTCGCTAAACGAACCTTGGACCCGAGCTCAGCCCGGCAGTCTCCTAACGCTGGACAGCCAGCGAAGCCACAGAAGTGGAGAGTCCTGAGGAGGCAGGGATTGCTCCCCTGTGCTAGCTGCACTGGGCAGCGGATGCTGAGAAAGGCTAGATAGATATGTAGCCTGTGCCTACCCTACTGGGCATGGGGACCCTGTGAGCACAGTTACAGCCACCTCTTGCCCATCAGCTCAACACCTGGGGCATGATGGGAAGCTATGTGAGGAAAGATTCTCAGACCTATGCAGGATAGCAAGTGAGACAGAAGCCCCTCCCCCACCCCACCCCACCACTGGGGCCTGCTAAAGAACTTCAGCCGGGTGATCCCAGGGTGTACCGCAGTAACTGGTGTCTCTCTCCTTATCTGCCATGGTCTCTCTCTGCTTCTCTATCTCTGCTGCCTCTGGGTGCTAGGGTGGTGACTTTAGTTCACCAGTTGAGGAGACAGTGGATAGACCCATGGACGGGTAGAGATTGGGGGTCCTGTGGTCCCTGCCGAGAGGTTTGTGACTACTGGCATATCAATCCCTGAGGCAAAATCTCTAGCCACCAGGCCAGTGCTTGATGGGTAACAGGGAGCCTAGCCTGCTGGAAGTTCACCTGGCCATGAAAACGGGCCAAGGAGGCCCTGTAGTACACAGGTTGAAAAGGCCTGTGGGTAGAGCCACCTTAGACTGCTCCGGGGTCTTAGACACGAGGGGTCCGGATTTAGCCATTGTGAATGTCCCTGCTCCACTCACCCTATGAGCAGCTCCTCCAGCCCCTTCTTAATGGCACAGTCGGTATAGGTGCCTTTCCCGAAGTACTTGACCGCATCCACGCTGGCCTTGAGCTCATCGCGGCCACTGGGCATGCGCGTGAGCCCTCGGATGATCTCCACCTCGTCACTGTAGTGCAGCGCGCCCGCGTTCCACACCAGGTTGCGGTCACACCGATAGTACCTGTGAGTCGTGGGTGAAATGAGGTGAGAGGAACCCAGAGAGACACCCCACCCCGCAAGGACATGCGAACCTTAACCTTCATGAAAGAACTTGCTGTCCCACCACCTAAGGGTACTACTGTGTCCCCATCTCACAGATAGGCAGGTGGCTCAGGGTCCTGAGACGGAAAGGGGTGGTCCTTATCCTGGCGCCACACAATGGGTATGGCCGTACAAAGCCACCCGAGTCTCAACTGAGCTGTAAAGGTGACCCCAGCACTGCAGAAGGCTGGATGAGACTAGAGACAGGCACAGGCCAATTTGAACTAGGACATGGGGGTTTCTGAAGTAGGTCCAAGTTGTCTCCAACCTGCTTTGTAGCATCTGGCCCCACACCTCTCCAGGTGCAAAGGTGGCCCACGTGGTCTTTCAAGGGACAGAGTGACCAAGGCCCTTGTGGTGAAGCTAATATAAATATATATAGTTCTACCCCATTTCACAGGTGGGATCCTGAGACACCGGAAGCTAAGTAAAGGGACGGAGGCCATCCACTGCCATCTTCACTTAGATCTCCTTTTAACTTCCTACAGCCTCAGACGTTTTTGCTAAGTTCAGGTCCCTGAGGTGACAGCCTTGGGGGTAGATGGTTTGCTCCAATCTGCTGGAGTCCACTGTCTCCATGGGGAGAGCCCTGGGCCCTGGATGGGTAGTTAGCAGAGTTGAGGCCTGTATGGGTTGAGTTCCTGTCTTTGGGACCCTGCTAGGGGAGCAGACTCAGGATCTACGTCCATCCTCAGGGCCTGCCCTCCCCCAGCCACACCCTCTGCTCTCAGTGCCCCGTTGAGGAGGGAGAGAGGAAGAGAGTGAATGAAGCATGCTATGTCCCACAGTCCCCTCCTCCCAGCTCCAGTGATGAAGACACTGGGGATGTCTGGCCCAGGACTTAGGCGAAGACTCTAATGCCCATGTGGGTAGGTGGTGTCTGCATGCAGAACTCCAAGCACCAGGCACAGCTACACATCTGGCTGACTCCCCAAACTCCTGTCTGTGTTTGGAATACGGAGACCTCATATCTCTCTACTCAGAACTGTCTTAGTCCTGTTGGCAAGGTGACTTCCTCTCCGTTGTCCCATCTCCCAACCCAAATCAGCCTCCCCCTCTGTCCCGCTGAGCTGCAGAGACGTGAGATGGAGCTGTGGGCAGCTTCTGAAATAATGGAGTGAAGGCTCGGTTCTATATGCAGGTCCAGTCCTCCCCAACCCCAGGACCACAGAGCTACAGGACAGGCCAAGGCAAGCTCCCTCTACCTGTCTCTCAGGTTGTCGATGAAACGCTTGGTGAAGGATTTCACCTTGTCCACCAGGGCCCCATAAGGTTTCAGCCTCAAGGCCACACTCTCCGAGGTGTCCAGCACGAAGAATAGATCCACAGGGCAGTCTGAGCCAGAGAAGGTCCCATGAGCCATGCTCTGAGCCCCTCTGGGAGCACTAGGCCCCTTCACAGATCCCCCATACGGGCCAGGGGCTTCCTGGCCAGGCCCCATCCATTCTCACCAGTAGAGCTCCGAGCAGGTGATTGGTGCAGCCCCAACCCCTCACCTGCCTGGCAGGGTCTGAGTGAGAGCTAAGTCTCAGGGTGTTCTGTCCTAGGACAGGGCCTTGCTCAGTTACAGTGGCCTTGGCCAGTTATACAGAGCAGGGGCTGCCTGAGACAACTGGACTATTTCTCCTTATAGTCTCAGATTCAACTCAAAGCCACCAGATCTATGGCCTCCCGGGAAGAGACAGGCTACCTATGCTGGCTATCACGCAAAGAGAGAATATCAGTTCTGGGACCTGGACAGTCATTCACTCAGGACAGAGAGTGGACACGGAGTGATAGCCACAGGCTCTCCTCACTGGTCGGTCCCTCTGGAGTTTACCAACCTGTCATCTCCCTGGCATGGCAAGATTTGGGATGACAGGACTCTGGGCCCTTTCGGCTGGGAGCCGCGTGCTATAGCAGCTTCAAGATGGGAAATAAATAGAATGCAGGCTTGGACAAGGGACGAGCCCCCTTCTCAGAGGCTCTCCACAAGATTAAGACAAAGGGGGACAAGGGGCTGTATACCTTGTGGGGCATTGAGCCCATATACTTCCAGGCCTTCAGGCAGCTAAACACGGCACACAGGGAGCACAGCCAGTTTACTCACCTTGGAAGGCAATTGCTTTGGAGCCCTGGATGTCCTGTGCGGCCACCCAGCAGGCCTTTAGCAGCAGGGGCAGCAGAGCGTGGGCCAGCCTCATGTTTCTGGCTGGCCTGCGAGTCACCGTCAAATGCGGGCCAGGGTCAGGGTGGGCGCTGGTGAAGGCAGAGTGAGAGGTTGTTTCTGCTTGCTGCAGTTAGAGCCCAGGGCTGTGGAGAGAGCCCGGGAGGGTGGAGGGAGGGAGGTGCAAAGAGGGGGAGGGATCAGGAGAGGAGGGGGAGAGGAAGGGGAGGGCCTCAGAGCTGAGTGAGTCACAGTATCAGCATCGGGTCTCTGGAACCTTGAAGAGAAAAAGCCCCTCTCCTTTAGGGTACGTGGAGCCAAGACACTCCTGGGCTGTGGGCTTCCTGTTGTCACAGTGTGTGGGATGTTTGCCCGCTCGAAGTCAACTGTCCTGTGTAACGTAGAATAAAATATAGTGTGAACAAACTGTGTGATTCCCAAAAGAAGTTTCAGGAAATATTTCTAGTTGTTTCATTCCAAATACCGCCTTGGGACTGTGCAGCCCAGTTTTCTGGTGTGAGCCACAGACGTGGCTTTCTCGGGCGCTGGAGATTTTTGTGTAGCCGTTGCTTCGGTTTGGTTAAATACTTAACTTGCAAAAGATATTTGATCTTTTGATCTTTATCATGGGAAACCAAGTTGTCAACACTAACCATATGGATGTATTTGTATAAGATATAAGAATCTCTCTGTCTCTCTGTCTGCCTCTCTCTCTCTCTCTCTCTCTTTCTGTGTGTGTGTGTGTGTGTGTGTGTGTGTGTGTGTGTGTTGATAATGTCTGGGCTCCAGATAAAGCCAGAGCCATCCTTGCCCAGAGAAGATTCCAGAAGAACAGTGTAGTCGTTATAATACAAAAACTTGGTTACAAACTTCAACATCATTAATAATAAAAGTCTTTAAAGAAAACCAACAGTGACAGCGAATCCCAGGACTCCATGAGACTGTTTCCTTTGTCCTCCTCAGCCTGTCCTACAGAATGTGTCACCATGTTGGACACATGTTCTTCCTGGCAGTCATCTCCTGTCTGCCCCACCCTGTGTCCCCCCACCCCCTGTAGCTTTAGACCATTGGCTTTGGGCTGTGGCTTCATGCTACATATGTGGCCTTCCTTCTTGGCCTCTGGAGCCTCCACAAGCTGAGGTATTTCCTTGATAGGGTGGTGGCCACTGAACGATAAAGACAGCTCAAACCCTTCAGGCCAGAGTCTAGTGTGTCCGTACCAATGGATACCCTGATGGACACACGGACAGATCCACTGGCAGCCATACTGATTGCCATACTGGGCTCTCAAGGATGTACTCTTCTGGACCAGAGAGAGTGGGGACCTGTCGTGCAGCAGATGCAAAGTATCATACGGCAACAGTCATAGAGGTCTTATGGTTGGGTTCAGAGCCATGCACTGTCAGCAGGCCTGACGGGTCTTGGGGGTGATGAATAAAGGGTGGTCAGGAAAATACATAGCACCAGTGCTTTAGTCTGCTAACCCCCAGCAGGCTACATGCCGGTGGCTGACATTGGGCCACCACCGTACTTCACTTAGCCTGTATTCCCCAGGATGGGTAGATGATTCTGCAGAAGCAGCCTCAGAATGGGAGGTGCAGCCCAGTTAGAGCAGTCGGCTATGGCTTGGGACGGGGTTCTAACCAACGAACTTGGGCAGACCCATCAGACGGCTATATTCATCCTTTTATAGCTGGTCTGGTGCCAGCTCATGAGCTTTATACAGAGGGAGCAGGGGCTAGTGCTCTGTAGGCCTCAGTGGCACACATCTCTACCCCAGTGGCCCTTGCATCACCTGTTTTTCCTCTCTTATGGTTGGTTGTCTGTGTGTAGACAGGAGAGTCGTGATGGAGAGGATACACAGCAAATACTGGAGAATCCCAGACTCCTGGTCGCTGCCGCTACTACACCACACACTACCTTTCACCCGCTCACAGCACCGCTGTTCCTTCAGTCTTCCCCCCATCCCCCACCCCACCCCATCCCTCTCTTTGCCTCTTTGTGTTTCTCTGTCTCTCTCCTCTCCCCTCAGAATCGCTTTAGGGTCCCGCTGAAGCAACTCGGGTTATCTTGCTATTCACTCCTGACTCAAATCTCGCCCAAGCTGCTGGTCGCTTTTGCACCTATCCCTCCTAGACAGAGTGCTTCTGAGCCAACCTGGACTTTGGTGCTGAGAGAAAGCTTCCCTACGGTGTAGCCACCGGAAGGAAGATTAAGGCTGGAAAATTGTGGCGTCCCAAGCGTCCGGAGGATCTACGTGTAAATGCCTAAATTCTCCTGTGGGCGTGTCCAAGACGGGCAGAGTAGCAGCAAGCCCACATCTGTCCATGACCTGAGGTTCTCTCTTCCCTTGAACAGTCCTTGGGGAACGCAGGGCTAAGTGACCCCTTGACCTGAAGTTCCAAATCAAGCTCCAGAGGCTTTGTCAGATCTCAAGCATTCAGGCAGCATGGTTAGGGTCAGGGAGTCACGTGGGCAGCAGCGAAGAGACTGGAGAGACCACAGGAGGGTCAAGTCTAAAGGCGGACGGAGGTGCACAGGCTGTCCCGTTTCAGCTCTTCTGTAATGGGGTGGAGGCGGGGCAGGTCAGGCTTTTTACACACCTGAGAAAGTAAGTAGAAACTGTGAAAAAGAATGAAAACCCACAAAGGCCAGCCTTTGTCAACCCTTAAGTAGCCCTGGAGGCTCAGGAGTCCTGGGCGTGGTCAGGAAGAAGGGTAGAGCGTCTGTTCTCCGTTCTCCATGGAACAACAGCGCCCCCTCTGGCTGCAGATGAGCAACCCCTGCAGCTCATGAGCATCTCTTCTTCCAGCCCCTTGGAGGAAGAAAAAAAATGTTTTAAAGCCTGCTTTGGGAAGGTAGGGGTGTCTTGCCTCATTCAAATCCTGCTCTGTGTATGCAGCCCCAAATATCGTATGACACCAACATGGGGAAGATTTTTGTGTCTTACATAGAAATATTTTAGAAAACTCAAAGACAAAAAACCCACATCTGCTTTTGTTCTAAGAACTGCAGAAGGTTCACCTAAGTCTCGAACGATGGGTGGCAAGTCCCTGCCTCTGTGGTGGCTGCCTGCCCAGGCATGCATGTATACATACATACATACATACATACATACATACATACATACATACATACATGAGTCTCCTACCAGGAGGAGACAGGCTGTGACCCAAGGGCTTTATGGGGGAGGGGGTAATGGGGCCTTCAGGGAAGAAAACTACAGATAAGAGAGGCCTAGGCAGCCCCTCCCCCACTCTGGCCTTGAGCCTGGGTGCCCTGATGCCCCCCATTGGCGAGGGTTCACTGTACCTGAGCCCTACAGGTCTCAGAGAAGGTCTACCTATAAAAGAGACCCCTATAATCTGTAGTCCTGGTAGGTGATGGCCAAGCCACTCAGGGTTTCCTGTATATTTGTCTCTCAGTGCCCGCCCACAGTGGTGGACGGCAAGGACCCCCACAGCTGTGCCAAGAACTTACAAATCGGGCTGTAACCCATTTCACCCAGCAGCTGACAGTACTGGGCTGTGTTAGTTCAGAGTTCAGAACATGTGGCCCAGGGACAAGGTCTTGAGTGCCTTGAGTCTCAAAGGCTGTAGTTCAAATCCCTGGTGCTCTATGACTAGGAGAGCATTGCAGCCTGAGAGCAGGGTTCCCTTGAGTAGAGCGCTGGGCTCGTGGTATCACACTGAGTCTCTAGTTTTAATGGCACATACTAAAAGTGGTACCAAGGTTTTGGCCCATGTCTCATGGTTACCCATTCTGATGGAGTCTGGGAGGGCTCATCCTGTTTGTCTAGCATGTGGCTGATACACGGCCCAAGAGTTAGATCCAGGCTTGGGATTCTGCTGATGCTTGGCCATACGGGTAGCATCTCGGTCACCTCCCTGCCCTCCCATGGCATCGCAGACATGGATTTGTGCCCTCTATGAGCTCCACCTGACAGAATTAGTTTGAAAAGAGGTCACAAAGGCTGTAAGCTCTGGGGTAGAGAATAAGTGTGGAACAGTGTCCCCTGACCTGAGGGTTTACATCACTGTCAAGAGGAACTGGCTACCTGCTACACACAGACTCCAAGGTCTGCCTGTTCATAGCTGAAGAGACAAGTCACACACTCTGCAAACTGCTTGTCCCTGTTCGCTGTGCTTCCTGACACACAAGGGGTGTGCTACTGCCCAGTGTTTTTACATGGCCTGGGCAGTTCCTGATGCCTCTTTAATTGGACAAGGAGTCTGTCCATCCTGCACCCCAAGGGAAAGTCAGAAGAAGAGAGATCTGGGATTTTCCAGACACACAAAAAGGCCACATGCCTTCAGAGAGTACAGTGACAGGGAGCCCAGTGGGACAGGCATGAAATCCAAAGGCTGGGATGGCCCAGTGTTCGAAGAACCCACTTTGGGAGTTTTGGGGTTTCCGGGATGTCTTTAGCTTTTCCCAGGGTGTGGCCTCTGGAGAGCTGCCTTTATTGCCGACACCAAAGACCCAAACCCTCTTCACTTCTTTGCGGATTTGCTGAACAAAGACAGGGCTGTTCTCTTTACTGCCTCAACTGTCTAGTGAACTTCCCTCCCAACTTAGCACATGATTCATCAAAGAAAATAATGTTTTCCATGAGCTGCACTCTGTTTCCATGGTACCTCACTGAGGATGTTGGAACTAGCAGGGGTGCCTGGCAGGCATGCGGCCCCACCCACAGGCCCCACACAGGGGACTCCCCTGTTCCCCGTCCTGAGCCTCAGCATGGATGGCAATTCTCCTCCATTCTAGGGAGCCTGCATCCCCACAGCGCTGGCACACAGGGCCCTATGGTCTAGCAGGGGCCAGGCTGGGCTACATGCCTGAGGTACAGCATGGACAGAGTGGCTCCTGTCTCTTAGCTCGAGTTTTACTGAATGCCAAGTGAGTCACCTGGGCAGGGAGCATTCACGGTGAGACTCACTCCTGGGGCAGAGCAATGATGGGTGTCTGAGTTTCCAGAGCCACTGATCCGAGAGATGTAAACGTTCCACCAGGGTTGACCGTCATTCGAGCCCTCACCAACCGCTTGGTACCAGTTGACAAAGCACCTCTCACTGGTAACCAGACAGGAAGGGCAGTGCTCTTGGGAAGAGCTTCACAATAATATGTTGAGGAGATGTCAATCCTCTCACGATGAGAGAATCAAGCCAGACATTCCACATGGCAGGCTGGAGACACTATGCAAAGCTGTTAGCCCCGTTGCTGTCACCAATGTGAAAACAATAATGTCCCTCTCAGGGGATGCTACTGAGCAGGGTAACTTGGTAGCCTCTACTCAATTGACATGCACATTTACAGCCAGGAATGTCCCCTAGAGACAGGGTGTAAAGTTATATCAGCACATGAGTCTGCATGGGTACCACAACATTACAACAACAACAATCGGTAACACTTGGAGGTATAGCAACAGTGTCTGGTGGATAAGCCACAAACCATACAATAGCCCTAAAGCCATGAGACTGAGTTGGGTATGCCCTGGAGTATAGGGTGGTACCAGGATCTTAAAGGAGATGCAGAATGAAAAGGCTTGGGGTCCCACTATAGAGCAAGCTAGGCGGGTCTTGATTTGCACAGGGGTGGTCTCTCATTATGAAGCAGACAGACATCTCACTGTTATAGGCTGTGCCTGTGAACCCCCCCCCCACACACACACTAATTGTTTCTTGAAGGCAGAGCTCTCTTTGGTCCCCTACCACCCTCTGTGCTCAGAGACTCCAGCTGACGTGGCTCCCGAGCTGGACATTAACCTAATTTATTTTTGTTCTGTTGTCTGAAAACTTGAGAATTTTATTTTCTGGTGAGGAGCAGACATGGAGCTCTGGTCGTGTGCCGTTGTTCAAGAGAGACACTACAAACTAAAAAAGAGTTGTGTGCACGATGCCCAGAGAGACCAGCAAGGCAGAGCCAAGAAGCCAGTAAATGGGTAACCCCAGGCCTCCCTGCCCTTCGAGGCTTGGCTGAGAGGCTCAAGGACATGGTGACACAGACGCTGGCAACTTGGCCTGAGGGGCTCCAAGGCTGTTTGGGGCTGGCCCAACACCCACAAATCTAAGACTGGATATTCTGGGAACCCTGGCTGGCAGTGAAGCCAGATAATTCATACAGCGCTAACTCTTTCCTCTTCTCCGGAGGAAGGAGAGATTTCCCCCCAGAAAAGCAGCTGACCCATGCCGCAGGCTGCAGCACGTGGGTGTCCCCATGGATTCTTGTCTCTAGACTTGTAGTCCCACTGCCAAAGCCTCATCCTGGGAGCATGACCCTGACTCCTGAGGACATGCAGAAGCTCCCTCTCCCTCCCACTGGGCAGAAGCAGGAAACAGACACTTTACTAGGACACTCTACTAAGCCAGCTGGAGCCAGGGCTTATGCACACAGAAAAGTATCCAGCAAGCAGGCATTGTGGGAGCTGCAGGCGGAGGTTTCTGCTCTAATCTGGTTCTCTTACATATACCCCCAAACCCCGGTCCTCACCACCCAATTCATATAGAGCCCCTGCTTGCTCGTCCTTTCTGTGGAGGTAGAGAGGCCCAAGAGATACACAGATAGCCAGAGCAGCTGCACAGGCCACAAGAGAGTGCCATAGTCCCTCTGTGCTTTTTGATGGTGGCCTCTAGACCAGTAGCTAGTGGGCAGAACGGGTCACATCTCCTTTTCCACCCCAAGATCTCTTGCAACCCTTTGATTCCATCAGTTAAGTTTCTAACAACCCCCACCCCCCAAGTGGACAATGACTCTCTTCTCTCTTGGAGCAGTGGACCTGACCTTGGGAGGGCAAGGTCTGTGAAAAGTGGGTACCCTTGACCCAGGGATATTCGAGAAATGCCTACATGCAAAGCAGGGGTTGGGTACCATGAGTAGCAGGCTCCTGTTGAGCACAGAATTATCCACTGAGCTTGCTGTGGGCTGCAGTGCCCAGGAACACTTGGAGACATCTTTACACAAAGGACCCTTGGTCTCTTAGCCTTTCTCAAGAGACCCTTTCCATCCAATCGCCAGCTAGCATGGCTGGCTGTGAACATAGTGGCTGGGGGCTCTGGTTCTAGATGGGTTAATCTTTTCTATTACCTCATACTGGCCTCCTGCCTGCAGAGAGAGAGCAACATCTGGCAGAGATATTTCTCCAGCAGAGCCTGGGCCTCTGGAGGAGCAGCCTGGCTCCGTACCAGAAGCCAGCTGCAGGCTTAGCTGGGACTCTAGGGAGGGGGCTTCTCGGGAAAGGATAGCCACAGCAGTGCTGCACCACCTGGGTCCCCAAAGCCCACCCTCAAGGGCCTGGAGATGACAGCCAAGCATTCCTGCGAACAAGAGTCACTTCCTGTCCTGCTAACCCTGGGAAGCTGCTGGCTGGAGCTGTGCTGTGGGGGCTGGGCTAAGCAGCACCCCAGAAGTTCTGAGGGGCCAGTAGGGACAGAGTTTCAAAAATGACATCTACTACAAGCTCAGGACCACGTTGGAGACTAGCATGTCTGGGGTCTGCCCTCCTTGTCTCTATCCCCCAACAGTCACAAAAGTGGGGCCCTCCAACCAGAGTCTGTAAGTGATGTCCTGGGGATTAGAACCCCAATACTGCTCTTCAGAGCATTCAGACTGCTGATCAGCATTCAAAATTGCTGCCTTTCTCAACCAGAGGTGGTAGTGGGGAGCTGGGGAGTAGCACCAAGCATGTACCCTGTCTGGGTTCTGTATCTCTGCAGAGCCCCCTGGTACTTGGACTGTGGGTTCCACTGTAAAAGCCTCACACTGTCCTGTGATTGATATCTCTCTACTGCTACCAAGACTCTTGCAAGGAAAGCTCCTACAGCCCGGGCACCTGAATTCTACTGAGGACAAGTCCATTCAGAGGCGAAGTCTTGGTGATGGTGCACGCCTTTAATCCAAACACTTGGGAGGCAGAGGCAGGCAGATTTCTGAGTTTGAGGCCAGCCTGGTCTACAGAGTGAGTTCCAGGACAGCTAGGGCTATACAGAGAAACCCTGTCTTGAAGAAAAAAAAAAACAGAGACAAAGTCTTCATCCCACCCTGCTGTACACAGAGGAGATCAGGACACTGCCTCCCCTCTGCAGGGAGCCAATCAGGGGACTCCAGGTCTAGTTCACTATCCATCTCAGGTAGCCCAAGGATTGCCACAGTGAAGAGCCATATATATACAAGGGGCTGCTGAGACCCTTGGTCTCTTTTCAGCCACACTGGGGCTTGGAGAATCTCCAGCCTGGTGCTTCAGGGTGGCCTGGCTAGCAACCTTGTCCTCTCATGCTGCCTGGCCTCATCCCCCAACCATGGAAGCCCCTCATCCTTGGTCCTCTCTGAAGATATAGAAGAGACCAAGGGACCCAAGATCGGCCAGGACAACAGGACAGGCTGCATGCAAGAGATGGTCAGGGGTCTTTTCTAGCCTCTGAGGGACCAGGGACACTCAGATCTGGGTTGGTTCCAGCTCTGCCATCTACTAGTTCTGTGACCTAAGGACAGAGAAACAAGCAAAAGTTATTTTGCCACATGTCCAGGAGATATCCTTCTTGGTTAGTGGGAGTTTATGATGAGGTCAGTGTCAGGGCAAGACGGTCTGAATTCCTTACCAGGAGGCCACCATTAACAGGTCAACATGCAGACTCTGCCCAGATGTGCTAGAACAGTGGCTCTCAACCTTCCTAATGCTGCAACCCTTAAATACAGCTCCTCATGTTGCAGTGACCCACACCTATTAAATTATTTCACCACTGCTTCATAAATGTAATTTTGCTATTGTTATGAATCATAATATAAATATCTGACATGCAGGATATCTGATATGGGACCCCCATGAAAGGGTCGTTGAACATCCTCGCCCAAAAGGGATCCCAACCCACAAGTTGAGAATCACTGTTCTAGGACCTTCTACCTGGCATCTGATTTCCATAGCCCCAGCTTCTCCAAGGAGGCCTCTTGCAGGGCAGATGTGCGCCTTGGGTGACATCTGGGGTTCCTAGGAACATCTACAAGCCTGCAGGATTTCTCTAATCTATCAAACCCTGGAGCAAGTGATGTATCTCACTGTCCTGTGGGAAAGGGCCCCATTCTTGCTCCATAGTCTCCAGGAACTGGAGGAGACTTTCAAGTACTTCTAAGTAGGGGTTATCTTTAAAGAGAAAAAGTATTGTTGGCATCCATATGCCAATGAAATCAAGACCCACATGAGTGAGATTCAACTAACTCTGTTCAGGGCATGTCTAGGATCCCTGGGGTATTGTATGCAGATGACTGGCTTGGATATCTTCTGCTCTGGTTGGCAAAAGTCCCCCAAAATTCAGCACTAGGACTTGGAGTACACAAGGGACCTGGGTTTTTTATGCCAGTTTCCTTCCAAACACAGACAGGAAATCTCATATTCTGGTAGTTAATGTTGGAAGAAAAGAGAAATACACACATAAGACCCCGTCATGAGGGCAGGTCAGAATACCAACTATGCTTTCAGTGGTGCCGTGTGGCTAAGGCCACTAAGTTGACCAGCAGTTGAAGCTGGAACCTCTCTGAGAAGAGCTCAGGGATCAAGTCCAGGGAATCCTTCCCTGCCAGGGCCAGCAACCTCAGTGTCACAGATTGGAGTTCAAGGTCACCAGAATGGGAGTGCTGACTGGCTTTGGGGACTCTAGTGGCTCTCAACATAGCCACCAGCAGTGTGTAGCCTTCTGAGAGCCCATGCCAGCAAAAGAGCATCACAGCTTAGCATAGGCAATGCATGGGGGAGAATGGGGCCTGTATAACATCCTGTTTCCACATCTGCCTCCGAGGCTGGGACCCTGCCCTCCAGCCTCCTCTTCTCGCACACAAAACCTGGAGATACATAGGTTGGAAGAATAAGGCCCAGAGTCTCGCAGGGGCCAATATGCTGGGCTTGAGCGCCCTCTGCTGTCCATCTGGGCGCTTTTGCTGGATGTTCATGGTGGAGAGAGGCAGAGCAGCCCCAGAATGGTAGTCACTATCACCTTCCTTAGGCCTCTGGCTTGTTTGGATAGATTAAGTCTAGGAAGCATTGAAGTCAGTGAAGCCACTGGGGGGGTTCACAATGTGTTCTCCAGTTTTCAGCCCTACTGAGGCACAGTATGGCCATTCAAGGTTGCTTGTCTCGACAAGGATGCCAGGAACTATCCTTCCAGAGACTGGCCCCTGTCACTTGGGTAGACCTGGTCCCAGATGTAGTACAAGTGAACAGCCTCAACTCTGTGACTAGCCCAGCTGCTCCCATCCTCTGCTCGCCTGTTACAGAAGTTTCTAACCTTCCTGAAGTTGGAGCTCTCTGTAGAGAGGTAAAGGCCAATCCTAGGATATCTTAGTCCTAGGGATCCAGAGCCTGGCCTCATAACCTTGTGCCATAAGAGTGTTTTCTAAGAACTTCATGTATATCCAGACATTAGTAGGACCTCCCATGGCAACTCCTATCCCCAGAACTATAGTTCTTCCAAGGGGAAGGAATCAGGGTTAGGGTAGAGATTATGTTAGAGTCAACTCTGATGAGCAACTTGTTCCTATTAGAGACCCCACGTAACAGAAACTACCACCAAGCATACTCCCAGGATCAGTTTCAGGGACCAAGTCAGTGAGAAGGTATCCACTGCTTCTTAAAGGGGCCCCATGAGGTAAGAGTAACTCCCTCAATTTTCTTCCTTGAAGACTCTAGTGATTCAAAAAGGCTATCAATGACTCAGGGCCACAGGTTAGACCTGTTTTTACCCTTCATCTGCCCACCTGGTTCTGAGATTCTAGAGAATAGAGGTCAGCAAGTAGAGACGTAGTCAGGTCAGGCCCTGGGCAACAGTGGCTATGAGTTCTTTGACAATTCCCTGAGCAGAGGCTGTGATGGGAGACTCAGTACACAGGGCAGGCATGGTAATGCTTGGCTTCTGGCTGTACGCTGGTTCCTGGAGGATGGAAGTTAGCAGGGCCTGGATACCGACTGCCATCCTGCCCAATTAGACAGCCAAAGATCACTAGCATCAGGGCACCCATCTTCATGGCAACCCTAGATACACTATTACTATCGGTGTTACCATTCATGTGTGAAGTCACAGCAGCCGAAAGTAGAGAAAGCTACCCTGGTACCCAGATCCAGGACTCAGGTGCTTAGGAATAGAGAAACACTGAGGTTCTAACAAACTTCACTAATAGGAATAGCAGGATTCTGGGGAGGAGCTGGACACCCATCATGTATACTGTCTCAGATATCACAATCTTCCTTAATTCTACATGACTTTACAACCTTAATAGGACTGTGTCACCATTAACACCCTCTAAATTCTGTTAATTGCCAAATGCTGATTCTTTAACCTGCAGCATCACGGCCATTGTCTTAATTTCTGTATCTTTTTTTTATTGGTTTGGGTTTGCAGTATTATAATGGAGTGTGTTATATACTTTCCAGTTCTAATCCTCTTAATTTCACTTTCCTATCTAATCGCATTGGCTAGAATCTCCAGCAACACTAAGGATTCACGGTGCTAGGAAAAAGTGAAAGGGACTCCCCATTTCCCACTCTTCGACGCTTGCACCTGTCCTCTGGAAAGTCTGAACTTCTCACGGAATGTCCAGGATACAAATCACCTGGGGCAGCCACAGCTGAGACAGATGGGGCATGACTGTGGTGACAAATCCCCTTGACTCATGAAATTGGATGTACGCTGTCACCCATGCTCCAAAGATCTCTGAAACCAAACTCAGAAATCTTCGTGTTCTTCTGAAAGCAAAGGTGTGCTCCTGCCCACCCATACCGCAGTGATTTGAATGGAATATTAACAGACTCGGCCTGTTATCCAACCTACAGAACGTGACCATAGACTACCGACTAATGTCTATGCGCATCTCCTCAACCTCCCTCCCTCCCTAAACTTTTCCACCCACGGTATTCCCACTCTTTACTTTCTTTTAACCCATGTTCTACTATTCCCCCTCTCTGCTGGTAACCTATCCTCTCCCATGCCATTCCTTGTCTTCCTGTTTCCACAAGAGGCTCTACATTAGACACACCAAACTAAAGAGTCAACGCTAGAATCCTCATATAAGAGAGAACACCCGGCGTCATCCGTCCTTTGGGGGTTGGGTTACCTTATTCATATTTTCAAATTCCATCTATTTCCGTGCGTGATTCCATGATTTAGTTTTGCTTTAAAGCCAAGTAATATTCTGTGGTGGATATATGCAACATCTTTATTATTCAATCAGTCGGGCACTAGGTTTCTTCTGTTTCCTGGCTGTTGTGAATAGGATGGCAACAAACAATCTTTATCCCTGCATCTCTGGCGGGCAGGACAAATTTGCTGGTATTTTTATTGTGTATTTCTGCATCAAGGGAGATTGGTCTGAAATTCTCTTCCTTGGTTGAATCTTTGTGTGGTTTAGGTATCTGGGTGACTGTGGCCCCTATAAAATTAATTTGGTAATGTTCCTTCTGTTTTTATTTTGTGGAATAATTTTAGGAGTATTGGTGTTACTTTTCTTTGAAAGTCTGGTAGAATTATGCACAAAACCATCTGGCCCTGGGCCTATTTTGGTTGGAAGACTTTTAGTGACTGTTTCTATTTCCTTAGGAGTTATGGGACTGTTTAGACAGCTTACCTGCTCTTGATTTAACTTTAGTAAATGATATCTATCCAGGAAATTGTCCATTTAGTTTAGATTTTTCAATTTTGTGGAGTACAGGTGTTTGAAGTATGACCTAATGAGTCTTTAGATTTCCTCAGTGTCTGTTATGTCTCTTTTTTATGGTTTCTGATTTTGTTTGGATATTTTCTCTCTGCCTTTTAGTTAGTTTGGCTAAGGGTTTTTCTATCTTATTGATTTTCTCAAAAAAGCAACTCTTGGTTTCATTGATTCTTTGTATTGTTCTCTTATTTCTAATTGATTAATTTCAGACTTGAGTTTGGTTTTATTCTCCTGATTACTACTCTTGGGTGTATTTGCTTCTTTCTGTTTCAGAGCTTTCAGGCGTGCTGATCTCTCCAATTTCTTTATGAAGGCACTTAGCACTATGAGCTTTCCTTGTGTCCCACGAATTTGGATATGTTGTGCCTTCATATTCATTGAATTCTAGAAACTATTTTTTTTCTTTGATCCAGTGATCATTGAGTAAGAGGTTGTTCAGTTTCTATGAGTTTGTAGGATTTCTGTTGTTTCTATTGTTGTTAAAAGTTCAGCTTTAATCCATGGTGGTCAGATAAGATACAGGGGGTTGTTTCATTTTTATTATATGTGTTAGGATTTGCTTTATGACCATGTTATAGGTCAATGTTGGAGAAGGTTGCATGAGGTGATGAGAAGAAAGTATATTCTTTTGTGTTTCGGTGAAATGTTCTGTAGATATCAGTTATGTCCATTTGATTTGTACCATCTGTTAGTTTCACTATTTCTCTGTTTAATTTCTGTCTGGATGAACTGTCCATTGGTGAGAGTAGGTATTGAAGTCCCCACTATTACAGTGTAGGGTTCAATGTGTGATTTAAGCTTTAGTAATATTTCTTTTACGATTGTGGGTGCTCTTACACTTGGGACATAGCTATTCAGAATTAAGACTTCATTTTGATAGATTTTTCTTTTGAGTATGAAGTGTTCTTCCCCATTTCTTTTAATTAATTTTGGTTGAAAATCTATTTTATTGGATATTAAAATGGATACCAGTTTGCTTCTTGGGTCCGTTTGCTTGGAAAATTGTTTTCCAGCCTTTATTCTGAGATAGTGTTTAATTTATTGATGAGGTATATTTCTTGTATGCAGCAGAATGATGGATCCTGCTTACACTCCCACTCTGTGTCTTTTTATTAGGGAATTGAATCCATTGATGTTGAGAGATATTAATGACCAATGATTGTTAGTTCCTGTTATCTTGATGGTGGTGGTGGTGGTGGCGGTGTGTGTGTGTGTGTGCACATGTGTGCGTGTGTGTGTGTGTGTGTATGTGTGTGTATGTCTGTGTTTGTACTTCTCTTCTTTTGGTTTGCTGGTGTTGGGTTATTTACTGTATTGTCTTGAGTGTAGTTACCCTCCTTGTGTTGGAGTTGTTTTCCTTCTAGTACTTTCTGTAGGGCTGTTTGTGGATAGATATTGCTTAAATTTGGTTTTGTCATAGATTATCTTGGTTCCTCTGTCTAAGGTGATTGAACGTTTTGCTGGGTACAGTAGTCTGGGCTGGTATCTGTGGTCTCTTAGGGCCTAAAAGACATCTGCCCAGGCTCTTCTGGATTTTAAAGTCTCTGGTGAGAAGTCAGGTGTAATTCTGATAAGTCTGCCTTTATATGTTACTTGGCCTTTTCCCCTTACAGCTTTTACTATTCTTTCTTTGTTTTGTACATTTAGTGTTTTGATTATTATGTGATGGGAGAATTTTCTTTTCTGGTCCAGTCTATTGGTGTTCTGTAAGCTTCTTGTATGTTTATAGATTTCTCTTTCTTCAGGTTAGGAAATTTTTCTTCGATGATTTTGTTGAAAATATTTCATGGACCTTTGAGTTGGGAATCTTTTCTTTCTATTCCTATTATTCTTAGGTTAGGTTTTTTTCATGGTATCCCAGATTTCCTGGATGTTTTATGTCAGGAACTTTTTTAATTTAACATTTTCTTGACTGATGTATCGATTTCTTCTATTGTATATATCTTCTACACCTGGGAGTCTCTCTTATATTCTGTTGGTGATGCTTGAATCTGTTGTTACTGCTCTCTTACCTAGGTTTTTCGTCTCCAGGATTCCCTTAGTTTATGTTTCATTTACTCCTTCTATTTCCATTTTTATGTCTTGAACATTTTTATTAATTTCTTTCACCTGTTTGATTGTATTGTCCTGTATTTCTTTAAGGGATTTATTCATTTCCTCTTTAAAGGCCTCTATCATCTTTATACGTTTGGATTTGAGGTCATTTTTCTGTGCCTCAGCTGTGTCAGGGTATCCAGGGCTTGCTGTAGCAAAATAGCCAGGCTCTGGTAGTGCCGTGGCTGACGCTGATTGTATTCTTACTCTGGCCTTTATAGCCTTATGGGTTTTGAGGTTATTATAAGTTTAGATGCTGGTTTCCGAGTTGGGGATTTTTTTTTCCCTTGTTTTCTGTTTCCTTTCTGTCTTTCTGGCCTGAGTGACCTGTAGTTCTAGTGACTAGTGAGTCTTTAGGTCTAGCAGGGTGTCTCCCTTACGGTTTTTGTGGCCTGCATGGCCTGAGTGGCCTGCGTGGCCTCTGTTTTTTGGGGTGCTAACCTTGCCTCTGCAGTCCATAGGACCAGTGTGGCCTAGGGTCTCTGGTGATGGCTTCTTGGAAAGCAGGCAGAGTTGTGGGGCATGAATAGAACACAGGGTTTGGGGTACAGTTTATCTCTGTTGGGTGTGCTTTCAGGAGATGTCTTTGGAGTTTTAATACATAGGTTATAGCATTTCCTCCTCCTCTCTGTCTTCCCTCTCCCTTTTCCTCCTTTTTCCCTCTCTCCTCTTTCTCTCCTCATTTGTGTTCTAACTTTAGAAATAGATTATGTGGTACACTTGATTCAAATTGGTTCATCAGTAAGTGCCCATGTAAACTTATTTAAAATTAAAATAACTTCCGATTCATAGTACTCAACTCTGAAAGAATTCAATTTGTTGGTGAGAATAAGCAGCCATGTTTTCAGGACTGTGAACATGTTTTGCTTTTGTTGTTTCTAGATATTCAAAATATTAGGCCCATATTTGTCTTGTTTCCTGGGATTTCATTAAAAAGTCTTATTAAGAATTTTTTCTAATATCGAGAAGAAAATAAGACAAAATGTATCCATCAGGAGGAAGAGATGTACAAAGCTATAGATATACAGTGTCGTTTTGATAAAGAAAGTTAGAGAGAAAAGAAATGATTTAGCTGAAAAAGGGTCTGTGTGGGATAAAATAAAATGTTGCCCAACATGAATGAAAATGGGAAATGGACAGGAATATATGCAGTTGACTATAGTTAGAGGTTATTAAAAGTTCCTTCGGAAACCTAACTTGACAATTAGATTTCATGTCGAGATTTCCCACGGAAGGGTGTAAATGAGTCTCCTGCTTGGTTTATATTTACACACTGGATTGAAGTTTTCCTTTGTCAGAAAGCTACTGCCTAGGGGAAGAAATGGTCAATTAGGATTAACCCCGTTTTAGAAATTGCTGGTATAAGTACTGAGAAATTCATCTTACTAGACAAGGTTTTAAATCCATTTGTAAAAACTTGGCCTTTTGTGTAGGATTTTCATGGTGCCTACAACCTCCAGGCCTCTGGATTGGTTGAATGGATGAATAATAACACTGTAAAAAAAAAATCAGTTGGCAAATTAGCTGATGTTTCCTGTTTCCTTAGCCAAAGGCACTGCCCTCAGTTCTCCTAAATCTAAATTTCACTTCTGTTGAAAACCTCAATTATCTTCTTATAAGATACTAGCTAGACGAGCATCCCGTGAGGACGGATGAGGACTGTGAGGGCTTCTGCTAAAGGAAGAGGTGATATACATGATTGTAAAGAACTTAAGAAGTAACTACATACTCAAAAGTGGTTATGGAGCCTTCCTACAGTGAAGGCCTGACATTAGAGGAGCCCCTGGGGGAGGCGGGGCGGGGGCGGGGCGGAGCGGAGGCGGGGGCGGGGCGGAGGCGGAGGCGGGGCGGAGGCCGGGCTCTGCCTTCACCTCGCAGTCTCACTGGGAAGCTTTAAATAAACAAGAGAGCTTCATCAACTGGGAAACATAGCATATAAAGAAGGGAAGGTGGGGCATGAGGGGAAAAAAGGAGTCTTCCACCTTCTAGAGAAGGCATCATTTTTCGAATGTTCTATAAATTAAAAATTTATAGTAGAAAGCATTTATTTTTTAAATGTCACAGGAAAAATAATTTTAGACGTGACTGAAAACATCTGGGACTGCACTTAAATTCTGACATCCTGAGGCAGTAGTCTCTGAGGTTGGGTGGGTGTGTTCCCTGTTAATGGACTCAGCAGCAGCTGTTTGGAAGGTTCTGGAAACCAAATGAGTGAAGAGCATTTTGCTCACACTTCTGTGTCTGCCCTCAGCATCTCACTGTACGTTGCTTCGGCAACAGCTTCTGGTCTGGACTTCTTTCCTCAGCTCTCTGCAGAGCAACGCCAGGGAGTGCAAGAAACGAGCCTTGAGGTTGCTCGGAGCCCAGGGCCAGTGATTCCCACATAGGAGGCAGGTGCCATCTTGATGTGAGAGAAGTCTAGGAGCTGCTGGCCATGCCCTCAGACTGGCCACTGCCCTCCTCTATTCGTAGACTCCTTGTGGATTCACTTTCATTTGCTCTAATGAATTTAGGATAATTTCTCAATATTATTATAAATGTTTTTTTATTATTTTGAACAATTTTTAATTTAAATGAATTTTGATTATATTTTCCTCTCTCCTGAGTCCTTCCAGGTTCTCTCCCCTTCCCTATCCACCCAACTTTATGTACTTTCCCCCCAAAATAGAAGAAAATACTCAATACAATGATGGAATTCCCTCAAACCAAGGAAAAAAAATAAAACCAACCCCACCAACTGTAACCAAATAAAACCACACACACACACACACACACACACACACACACACGCTTGTGCACTCCATTATATGTTGGTCAACTGCTCCTGTGTGTGAGGTCTATCCTGGAGTGGTTGACATACCCAGTGTCAGTCCATTAGAGAAAACTGATTTTCTCTCTCCCAGCAGGTATAAATGACAGTTCAGTTGTCAATCTTTACCCTAGAGGTTGGGTTTTTCATTCATTCATTCATTCATTCATTTTTTAAATGTAGCAAAACAAAATATAATAAGGCAAACCAAAAACTATCACTTCAGAGTACACAAGACCAACCAACAGAAGGAAAGGAGCCAAAGAGAAGACACCAGAATCAGAGACCCACTCGTTTGTTCAATCAGGAGTCACATAAAAACATTAAACTAGAAGCCGTATTACACACACAGAGGAACTGGTGCAGACTCACACAGGCCCTGTGCACGCTGCTTCAGGCTCTGTGAGTTCACATGAGCTTTGTTTATGTTAAGAGGGTCTTATTTTCTTTGTGTCCTTCTCTGGCTCTTACATTCTTTCTACCTTTTTCTTCCACACGGTTCACCGAGCTCTGGAGAAGGGTGTTGGAGACATCCCATGTAGGCCTGAGTGTTCCAAGGTCACTCTCTGCAGATTGTCTGGCTGTGAGTCTCTGTTTTTACTCTCGTCTGCTGCAGGAGGAAGCTTCTCTGATGATGCCTGAACAGAGGCACTTATCTATGGGTACAGAAGAATGTCATTAGGAGTCATTTTACCACTACATTTTCTCTTCTCTTCTCTTCTCTTCTCTTCTCTTCTCTTCTCTTCTCTTCTCTTCTCTTCTCTTCTCTTCTCTTCTCTTCTCTCCTCCTCCTCCTCTTCCTCCTCCTCCTCCTCCTCCTTCTCCACCTCTTCTTCTTCTTCTTCTTCTCCTCCTCCCCTTCTCCTCTCCTTCTTCTCCTCCTCCTCCTCCCCTTCTCCTCCCCTTCTTCTCCTCCTTCTCCTCTCCTTCTCCTCCCCCTCCTCCCCTTCTCCTCCTCCCCTTCTCCTCCTCCCCTTCTCCTCTCCTCCTCCTCCTCCTCCTCT
>NW_021604682.1:985730-995916 GCF_004785775.1 Grammomys surdaster | reverse complement strand
ATCAAGTCAGATATTGGTTGGTTACCCACACAAGCTTTGTGCCACTGTTGCCCTAGAATATTTTGCAAGGAGGACGCCATTGGAGATAAATGGTTTGTGGCAGCGTTGATGTTTCTATTTCTTTTTTGAGGCTGTACATTCTTGTTCCCAAGATGCTGGAACACAGGGGTGAAGGCTCTATATAGACACTGGCTTGGCATCTCCATGTTCAATATAGGTATTTTCTTCAGTAGTAGTAGGGTCTTGCTGTCAGTTTGTGGATAGCAACTTATAGTCTTGGAAACAGCCTGAGTTGTTTGGAGATTCCTATGTGGCTTCCTTGGCCAACAACTCAATGAGCTGTAACCCAATCCCAATACAGAATGTGTCTTGGGGTGACAAGAGATGACCAGTTGGGATTTTGTCTGCCCCATTATATGATTTGGTGATTTCATTTAGATCACACACACACACACACAAGTTTGGATATGTTATATTTTCATTTTCATTATCATATATAAGTTATATATATTATATATAAGTTGTATATATAGGTATATACATACACATACACATATACATATATGTTTCTACTGCATTAGGTTTCCAAACTACCCCTCAAGCGTCCCAAATTTCAGCTGTCAATTCCTGTATTCCCTTCCCACAAACCCCTCTTCATTCCCCTTCCTCACTCGATCCTCCCATTCCAGCCACACCCTCATTTCATCCATATTTATCCACTTTATTTCCTCTTCCTAACAAGATTTATCTGTTCCCTCTGGTCCCTTACCCTATACCTTCCCTCTGTGATTCTGTGAATTGTAGCTTGGTTATCATTGACTTAACAGCTAACATCCACAGAGCAGCAAATATGTAACCTATTAGTCTTTCTGGATCTGGGCTACCCCGTCCTGGATGCATTTTTCCAATTTCATCCATTTGCCTGCAAATTTCATGTCATTTTTTTTATGGCTGAGTAATATTCCACTGTATAAACATACCACATTTTCTTTATTCATTCTTCTGTTGAGGGACATCTAAGTTATTTCCAGTTTCTGGCTATTAAAGAGCAGCAGTGAATATGGTTGATCAAGTGTCCCTGCCGTAGGATGAAGCATCCTTTGGGCATGTGCCCAAGGGTAATATAGGGTAATAATAAGGGTAATCCTGAAGTAGACCAATTGTTAACTTTCTGAAGAACCACCATGTTGACTTCTAAAGTGACTGTAAAGGTTTGCACTCCCACCAGCAATGGAGGTGTGTTCTTCTTCCACATCCTCACCAGCATGAAGTTTCCCTTGTTGGCCCTTCTGACAGGTAGATAGGTAAAAAGGAGATCTCAAAGTAGTTCTGATTTGCATTTCCATGATGGCTAAGGATGTTGAACAATTATTTACGCATTTCTCAGCCATTTGCATTTCCTCTATTGAGAATTCTCTGTTTAGATTGCTCCCCACTTACCCTGCACTCTATTTTAAATTGTGCTATTTGTTTTTTTTTCATATCTGTCTAGTTTCTTGAGTTCTTTATATATTTTAGTGATCAGCCCTCTATCAAACACGATGGTGGTTTAAAAAAAATTCCCATTCTGTATGCTGGCATTTTGTCCAGTTGATGACATCATTTGCTGTGCAGAAGCTTCTCACAGCAGAAACTGATCAGTTTCATGAGGTATCATTTATTAATTTTGTACTTTAGTGCCTGTGCTAACAGCTTTCTGTTCTGAAAGGCTTTACCTGTACCAATGCATTCAAGGCTATTCCCAACTCTCTCTTCTATCAGTGTATCTGCTTTTTTTTTTTTAAGTCTTTGATCCATTCGGAGTTGAGTTTTACAGAGGATGAGAAGTATGAATCTATTTGCATTCTTCTGTACGCAGTCATCCAGGTTAATCAGCACCATTGGTTAAAGATGCTGTCTTTTTTTCCCAGTGTGTATTTCTGACTCCTTTATCAAAAATTAGTGCAGAGTTATAACTAGATCTTCAATTCAGTCCCACTGACCAGCGTTAAATTGCTAGTATTAGATCTCTAGTTTTTTGTACAGGCATTTAGTGCTATGACCTTGCCGTATTAGAACCGCCTTCATTTTATCCCATAAGTTTTGGTATGTTGTATTTTCATTCTCATTAGATGCTACAAAGTCTTTAATTTCCTTATTAATCTCTGTCGTGATCTGTTTTTCACTCAGCAGAGGGTTGTTTAGTTTCCATGAGTTTGTAAGCTTTCTTGTTCCTGCTGCCGTCAGCACTCAGCTTTAACCTGTGGTGGTCAGACAGGACTCAGAGTGTTATTTCAATTGTATTGTATCTGTTGAGACTTCATTTGTGTCTGAGTAGGTGGTCGGTTTTGGAGAAAGTCCCTTGAGGTACAGAGAAGGAGGTGCATTCTTTTGTGTTTAGGTGAAATGTTCTGTAAATAAATTAGGTCTATCTGGCTTGTAACATGTTAGCTCTAGCATTTCTGTTTCCTTTTTGTCTGGATGATCTGTATATTGGCACAGTCAGATAGGAAAGTCTCCCACTATGAGGATCAGTACATAATTTAAGACATAATTTTGTTTTATACAAATGTGGGTGTCTGCCTTTGTGTTCAGCATATAGATGTTAAGAATTAAAATATCCTTGTGTTGGATTTTTCCTCTGAGTATCTAGTGTCCTTCCCTACCTCTTCTGATTAGTTTTGGTTTGAAGCCTATTTTGATAGATATTAAAATATCTACCCCAGCTTGCTTGGAACATCTTTCCAACCTTTTACCCTGAGGTGATGTGTATCCTTGATGTTGAGGTGTGTTTCTTGGGTGCAGCAGAAGGGTGGATTCTGTTTTTGCATCCTTTCTGTTAGTCTGTGTCTTTTTGTTGGGGAATGGAGATCATTGATGTTAAGAGATATTCTTGACCAATGATTGTTGATTCCTGTTGTTGTTGGTGGTGGTGTGTGTGTATGTGTGTGTGTTTCTTCTGGTTTTGCTGGTCTGATATTTTTATTCATTGTCTTTACATGGTTGTAGTTAATGTCTTTAAGTTGGACTTTTCCTTCTAGCACCTTTCCATGGGCTGGGTTTGTAGATCGGTGTTGCTTAGATTTGGCTTTTACCATGGAATGTCTTATTTTCTCCATCTATGGTAAGTCAAAGTTGTGTTGAGTTTAGTAATCTGGGCTGGACCTTGTGATCCTTAGAGTCTGCAACACATCTTTTCAGGCTCTTCAGGCTTTTGGAATCTCTAATGAGACATCAGGGGTTAATTCTAATAGGGGTGTGTGTGTGTGTTAGTCTTTTTTTCCCTCGCAGCTTTGAGTATTTGTTCTTTGTTCTGCATGGTTTTATTATTTTTTTATTTTGTTTTGATTTGCCAAGGGGAATTTCTTTCCTGTTCCAATCTATTTGGTGTTCAGTATGCTTCTTGTACTTTTATTGTTACTTCCTTTAGGTTAGGGAAACTTTTTTCTATGGTTGTACTGAATATATTTTCTGGGCTGTTGACCTGTGTTTCTTCTCCTTGGTTTATTCCTATTATTCTTATATTTGGGCTTTTCATAATTGTCTCAGATTGCCTGCATGTTTTGTGCCAGGAGTTTTTTAGATTTGGCATTTTCTTTGACCAATAATATCTCCATTTCTTCTGTCATGTCTTCAACTTGAGATATTCTCTCTTCTATCTCTTGTATTCTGTTGGAGCTTGGCTCTGTGGTTCCTGTTCAAACTCCTAAACTTTTCATTTCCAGAGTTCCCTCTGTTTAGGTTTTCCTTGTTGATTCTATTTCCATTTTCAGGTCTTGAACGGTTTTGTTCATTTCTTTCCACTGTTTTCCTGGATTTCTTTAAGGATATCATATCCACGAAGGCTGTTGTAAGCTTTTTCTTATAATTTATTTATTTTTTTGTTTTATGTACATTAGTGTTTTGTCTGCGTGTGTGAGGGTGTTAGATCCCCTGAAACAGAAATTACAGACAGGTGTGAGCTGCCATGTGGGTGCTGGGAATTGAACCTGGGTCCTCTGGAAGAGCAACCAGTGCTCTTAACCACTGAGCCATCTCTCATCCTGTTGTAAGGATTTTGTTTGTTTGTTTTTTACTTGTGCTTCAGCTATGTCAGAATATTTAAGGCCTGCTGTGGTAGGGTTGCTGGGCTATATTAGAGACATATTGCCTTGGTTGTTTTCTTCCTGGTGTCCAGGTATCTGGGATTGGGGAAGATTATAGTTCTGAGTGCTGATACTTGGTTTTGTCTTTGTTGAGTGGGTGTCTGTCTCTGGTTTTTAGGAGAGTTTGGTGGCTTTATGTTGCCTGACAGGAAATTTTCTGTGGACCTGAGAGTTGGCAGCCACTGGGGGTTCCAGGTAAAAGGTGTTTCTATGTATTGGGGCCTGACGGTCAGGAATGGGGGTAGGCTAGGGGGTTCACAGAAGGAATGAAAGAAAAGTGTTCCGCCAGGATCTGCTTAGTCTCCTTGAAAGCGGGGCAGAGTGTGACGAGTGGTCAACCCAGAAGGTCTGCTATGGAGTTGGAGGTGAGACTGAAGGATTGAATCTGGGGGAACAGGAGGAGGTGAGGACCTGCAGTCAGCCTACCTGCTTTCCTGGCAGCAGTGGCCTGTGGGTTATCATGGAGTGTCTGCTGAGTTGGGGATGGGATAAAGCAATGGGGACAGGTCTAAGGAGGGGAAGGTCTGTGGGAGTCACAGGAGATGTGGGCAGGGCAGGGGAGGTAGGCTGTGTCAGGCTTTCTGCTGCAGAGCTTGGGATGAGGACCAGAGGGGAGAGGTGAAGAGCTGCAGCCAACCTTCCTGCTTCCCAGGCAGGAGCGATAGCGTTTTCTTACAATTCTCTTTAGAATTCCTCTTCTGAAATTTCTTCCTATCTACTTGTTTGACAGTTCAGGTTAACTTTTTTTTCTCTCCCTAGCCACAAGTAATTCATCCATCTTTTGTTTCTTACGTCATGTTTTTTTGTTTGTTTGTTTGTTTGTTATTTAAAAACTCAACCATACCAGACATTTCACATCCTTAAATGAAGTAAATCATTTCCTTATCTAAACGGAGTGCAGAAAAAAACTTTAAAAGTTCCAGCAGACTGACTTCCATAGACAAAGCAGCAACAGGAATGCCTGACACAAACAGAAGAAAGGTTTCTTTTGCTCAGGTTCAGAGCTTCTGGTCCTTCAAGGCATGGAGGGTAGAGTGGAGCAGAGAGACTCACAGCATGGCTGCCAGCAAGCCAGAGGGAGTCTGGGTGAGCTTGTGGCAGCTTTGTTGTTCTCTTTTATGCTATTTGATCCCCTGGCCTATGGGATGATGGCATCTATATTTAGGCTGTGCTCTGCCCTAGTTACCCATCTCCTGAAACACAGACATGCCCGCAGATGAACATCATGCTTCTAGTGGCTTCTAAACCCAGTGAGGCCGAGCAACAAGACTGACCATTGAAACGTGTGTCTAACCTCCAGGTCTCGATTTCACAGGCAAATTCTTTCCCATTCATCGCAAAATTTTGGTTTATAATTTTTGAAGAATCACTACTGGGATTTTTATCACCACTGACTCCTTTTGTTTCTGCAGGAAACTGGGCTCAGACATCCAGGCGTGTCTAGTCTAGGGCTATAGGACTTTCCTGGGCTACAGAAACATGACAGAGCTCTCTGTAACAGTGAGGGAATGGGAATTCCACAAGAACTGGGCATATAAGAACATGGCAGAGTACTTTCTCATGTGGACCAGGACAAACCCTAAATGAAATTCAAAAGAACAAAACAGAAAACACCCCATGATGGATCTACCACAGAGATTTGCTTTGTTTCATTTTTTTAGAAAATCTATCAGCAGACTTTACAATATTAACACATCTAAGGAAAAAAAGAATATGATTATAGTTAATAAAACAAATTAAACAGCCGGGCGGTGGTGACGCATACCTTTAATCCCAGCACTTGGGAGGCAGAGGCAGGTGGATTTCTGAGTTTGAGGCCAGCCTGGTCTACAGAGTGAGTTCCAGGACAGCCAGGGCTATACAGAGAAACCCTGTCTTGAAAAAACCAAAATAAATAAATAAATAAATAAATAAATAAATAAATAAATAAAATTAGACACGTTCAAGAGCTATTATTGATTACCTGTGAAATGGGAATAAGGTGACACTATTTTATTTTTTTATTTTTATTTTTTATTTTTTATTTTTATTTCATGTACATTGGTGTTCTGCTTGCCTGTATGTGTGTGTGTGTGTATGTGTGAGGGTGTCAAATCTTCTGGAACTAGAGTTACAGACAGTTGTGAGCTGCCATGTGGGTACTGGGAATTGAACCCAGGTCCTCTGGAAGAGCAGCCAATACTCCTAACCGCTAAGCCATCTTTCCAGGCCTGTGATGGTTTCTTTGTGTAGCTATATATGTCTATCTGTCCAAGCTCAAAGGCTAGCCCCAAACTACCTAGGAATAAAAGGGAAACCTTCCCGGCCAACTGGTAGGTAGCTAGAGCCCTAAGACACCACAAAACATGACTGGGTTTACTCAAGGGACTCTACAAAGTGAAGTAAGTGGGAGATAGAGCCCGGACCACACACCAGGCAAACTGAGGCTGCATGCAGGTTAGTTTAGCTGGGTATCATCTTCTATACAACCACATACACATTTGCTACACCAGCCTTCGTTCTCAGTGAAGTGCACGGATTCTTATTTGCTTCAGGAGACTCCCATGAGGTACATACTATAAAAATCACTAACCCACAAATGAGGAAACTGAGGCACAGAGGTAAAGAGCCTCAAAAACCTGCTTGGATCCTGTTCTGAGCCACAGGCTGTAGGACTGTCCTGGAGAACCACAGGACCCACCTGGTAACGATTGGACATGAACCAAGCTAGGTGCTGGGGCACATCGGGGATGCACAGGGTTTCACATAGATCAACTGTAGCCAGAGAGATACAATGGAAGAAATGGTTCACGGATGTGAAAAACGCAATTAGGAAGAAGGATGGAGATGGATAAAGAAAAAGGGAAACCAAGAGCAGAAAACAAATGTTAAGATTTGGTAAACATAGGCTCCACCTCATAAAGCTGATGTGGGATGACTAATTTTTGGTTATTGGCTTTATTGGATCTTGGATCAACTAAAAGACATGCCTTTGGGTGGGTCTGTGAGAGCCATTCCTGGAGAGAGTACCCGAAAGAGAAAGACTTCTTCTTCCAGAGTGGGCAGTAATTTCTAGGAGTAGCCCAAATATAGAGGTCTTAGGAAGAAGCAGAGCTGATTTTGCCTTCCTGCCTTCACTCCTTGCTGATGAGCACATCTGCTCTGTTGTTGGTGCTGCTTCTTTTGTGGTCCCTGGTGGACCCTGGAACTGAGCTTCTTTAGCCTTCCAGTATCCAGGGCAGGTCTCCAGGAATCCTCTAGGCCGTCACTACCGAATTGGGACTTCTGAGGCTCCAGGCCTCACGGATTGAGCAGCTAGGTTCTCAGCCACTGCTGTGCACAAATATAAGCCAGTCTAGTAGATCCCCTTTGTAATATACACACATTCTCTGGGTTCCTGAGAACCCTAAATAATGGAAGATATTTAGTGCAATTCTGGGGGACCATTAGGTTTGAAGACAAACCAGGGTAACTGAGGGAATCTTGAGGGGGGGTGCTGGAGTGGGCATCAGGCCATAAAGGACTATTAGCACCTGAGTTCTTAGAACCAGACTTTTGTAGCCAGCAGAATCACACATAAGAGGGTCTTACACAGAATCAAGGAAGTTGGTTGGAGCAGAGCTGCCATCTCCAGTCACAGACAGATGGACTTAGCTGGCAAATCCACCGGGCAGAAGAACCCGGGATGGACTCTCAGCCCTCTGGGATGCCATGTGAGGCCCATTAGGGAAATTGAACTTCCACCCTCACAGCAGAGCTGGTACTGTGGCTTCTCCTCCTCTTCTGCTGTTTTCCCAGGGCACTCTTCACAATCTCTCCTTTCCGGGTCCTCCTTTTCCATCATGGCATCTCTACCTCTGTCACGGGCCCTCTCCATCATGGCTCTCTCTCCCTTCTCTGGTGCTCTTCCCTTCCCGAGATCTCTTCACCATGGCTGTTCTTCACAGTCATTCTCTTTATGAACTCTACACATTGCATTGTTTTCAACTGTTTTCTCTTATATATGTTCCACGGTTTAATTTATTTTAACCCAGTATCCTCATGTAGAGAGGACACTGCTTTCTGAAGGTCCCTAAGCTGAGGTCTTTTTATTTTTCTTGGCTCCCTAGAGAAAATTCCAAGGATCACAACAAATTTCAACTCTTCCACTTGCCTTTGGGATCTGCCTTCGCAGTTCTGTCTTCTTGTCAAGTGTGATGGGCTGGGGTAGGTACGGTGCAGAACCATGGTCGGTGGCCTCATAGGGAAGGCTATGGCAAAGCTTGGCAGGAACATGACCTAGTGCTCAGGACCTGGAACTATGGTGCTAAAAATAACCCGTGAGCTTGTGGCAGAGGCTCTGGGCATCTTCCACAAACCTCCTGAGGGACTTGTGTCCAGGGTCTCAGCTGCTATTGACTTCAGCTGGTGGCATCCAGAACCATTGTAGAGCAGGCCGTGAAGGCCAGAGGTGATCACCTACCTCAACTACCACAGGACCAGCCAGGAGCTGAGTGCCACAGCTGTCCTTTAGTACCCCATGACAGTACACAGAAGGCTTTTGGGGACATGAAGACAAAAAGATACCTTCCCATAGAGTTTTATAGAGTCTGACAAGTTGAGTCCATATGAACCCAACTGTCATGTGGTTGTATTCTTGAGAGCATAGGAAGTGAATTCTGTTGCCAATGCCCGGGAATGCAGCCCTGTTACCTCCTGGCCTGCCTCTTTAGTGCCCCTAATTCTCATCATGCTTTAGGATAGACTATAAACTATTTACTCTGAGGAAGCCTACCTTTCCTCCTGTATACGGTCTGTTAGCTCTATTAGCTAAGACTGCATACGGTCCATAAGCTAATGCCATGAGAGCAGCTAGGCAGAAAGTGAGGGTCGGGAAGGGTACACAGATGACAGGCCACATCACAGGTGTGCCACTATGGACCTAGGAACCCATGGTCCTAAAGACAGCAGCCTTGGGTGACACCGCCTTCTCCAATATGGATTTTTGTTGTGGATTTTTGTACTAGGACTCAAACCTAGAGCGTGCCACAGGCTAGGAAAGCACTGTACCATGGAGCTGTATTTCCAGACTCCCATAGGGCTTTGCATCCTGCCTGGGCCAGGTACAGGAAAGAGGCTGGTGGAGGTTAGCTATTTCCTAGCTCAGTGGCCTTCTAGAGCCTGGGGCCACGTGGCCTTAAACTCGTTTCCCATCAGAGGCAGCGCTCCAAGTGAAGTTCTAAGAGCACAAGGACAAGTTTGATCCGTGTTCCTCTCAACAGTACTCTGCTGAAGGCTGGAAGCTGCCCTGCTCTGTAGCTCCCATGGCGCTGGGATGGATGGCCTGCTAGGGGACCTTGCTTCTGGGTCCAGAGGCCTCAGTGGCAGGGAGGAAAAAATTCCCAAGAAACCTAGGGTTTTCTATATTGTATGCTGTATTGTATTCAAGTATGAAGCGATATAGAACCACCAAGAAAAACAGCTGTGACATATGGTCATGAAATCGGTAAAAGCCGAAAAGCCAACTGATGGGCCAAGAGCAAGAAGGAGTTAGCTCACGGGAAGGCCTGGTCATAGAGAGGAGACCACGGGAAACCGGGAGGGAAGACAGCCTTTGAGAATTGGACAATCAGATTTTAAACTCCTAGATAGAAAAGAAAAGGCATATTTCTAAGAACCCCAAACTAACATTGTAGACAATACACTGTTTTAAGGAGAGGGGAGTTACTAGAGAGTTTAACAAACTGCATGCGTTTTACAAATATAGATACATACATACATACATACATACATACATACATGAAATCAATAGGAATTAGTATTATATTTAGAACAATATATTTAATGTGTAGCATGAGAATTCTATAATTTCAATGAAAACTGAAATAGAGGGAGTGTGACATGTGACAAAATAGCTTAAGTTCTAATATAATAGCAAATATATTAAACTTTCAGTGAAAATACAGAGAATCTCGGCCTTAAAACCAAGATCTAATAATCACTTGGATGAAAAATTCTACCCAAGCCACAAAAAGTTGAAAATAAAACCGGAGGGGAATAAGATAGCGGGCAATTATCCAGCAGCATCTGTTCTAGTAATTATT
>NW_021604682.1:949728-980730 GCF_004785775.1 Grammomys surdaster | reverse complement strand
TGGCTAATCCTACCTGACTCCTGCTGCCAATCATCTATGACTACCCAACTGTTGTAGTGGCCTCAGCCACCGCCTCCCAACCCCCGCCCAGCTTCTCCCGAGACCTCACATGGCTGCTGCATTCTTCTCATTCCACAGCATGATGAAAACTTCCTCTCCTTCCTCACATCCCTCTCCCCTGCCTCCTGGGATCTAGAAGTCCCACCTCTACCTTCCACCTAACAATTGGTCCACAGCTTTCTTTACTGATGAATCAAGAACCAATTGGGGAACAGGACCTTAGCATCAGAACCTTACAGGGTTGGCTTTCTGTTTGTAGAGAAGACCCAAGTCTACTTCACCAAGCACACCTACAGCCTGGCAGGTACCAGACCTCCCAGAGTTCTTGGAGGTGTGGGATGATGGTGAAAGCCAGCACCCACATGATCCCTGAAGGACATCGCCACCTTCACCATATAATGAACAAGAAGCCAAGCAATCTCAGCCTAGGGCTGAGTGGAGCCTTTGCTCCATGCCTGGCTTACACTACATGTGCCCCTAGGCATGTGCTCCTTCACCTGACCAAAGGGTACATGCCAACCTGACCCCACGCTTGCCCAGTGCTCCATCACTTTTGGGGCCTCCCTTGGGCCCCATTTGATCCTGTACTTTCGATGTTCCTATGCTGTTTGGGGTTTTTGGTTTTTTTTTTAAAAACTGTACTTATACAAAAGCTATTCTTTCTTATGGTACTCCCAGTTGACAGGCCAAGGGCAAGTCTTGCCCTAGGAAAAGGCTTGTGTCCTCTGAGTCCTGGCCATCCTTCAGACCTGTGTCTGAGTATGAGCGGGCATGGGATTGAATTTTTGCTCTAACTTGCTGGGTGTGAAGAGTGGCCATGGGACCTAAGCTCCCGTTTGCTGCTACACTGTGGTGTTCATAGCAGAGGGTAAGGGATGCATCCAGGCAATGACGTCAGAGACTCCTGGCTAAAACACAGGCCCTGTGCATGGAGTACATCTGCTTTGTCTGCCTGGACAACAGGAGGGAGTTCTTTCTGCCAAGATGGATGCTACAAGATGGATGAACCCTAGCATCCTGTAGCAGGTCACTGTATTCATAGGTGAAGACAGGTTCCGGGACAGATGGCATATGCTGGACAGCTCCACCCCCCTCTCCCACCCTGAGCTGGTCTCTGCCATGCCATTCTTGCCAGAAACTCCAAAATCAGAGGCTGGGGGGTAGGCATCAGAGCCCTTGGAGCTGGGCCAGGGGCTACAACAAAGTTGTGCCCTGGGCAGTTACACCTCTGCCCTGGCCCTCTGAGTTAACCACTGAAGAGAAAGGAGAAGTGGAACCAAGTGCCACGTGGTGGGAGTGAAGGAGAATGGTCCCTTGGGTGGTGGAAGGCTATGTGGATGGTGCCCTGTCAGACACAGGCAGTCTCCATGCTGGGAAGCTTTACAGGTTGGGACCTGGTGCTCTAGGAGTAGAACCCAGGTCTTCTCATTCTCAGGTTGGGTACCGGTGCGTCTCACAGGTTGCTATGGGCACTGAGGATAGGGGAGCAGAGAGAAGCCAGAGCCATGGGGGAGGAACACGACATTTATTGAACTCTGATGGGTGCAGATGAACTTTCTGGCAAGTCCTTGTTCTTAGCCATCTTGGAAGACACCTGGGGGCCACAAGTGCCCCCTCCCCGAGATATCCTAGTGAAGCCAGGGTCCCACCCCATCCTCTGGCACTCCACTCTGCTCCTTAGATACACTCCCCCCAGTCCCTCCTCTTCCAGACACTCCCTGTAGGTTGCAAGAAAAGTACTTCTGATCCCTGCGTACAACCTAGGGTGGGAAAGAGTCAGTAGAGCGGGCGAGAGGGGAGGGTCTCTGAGAACAAGGGACAGCAGGACACAGGGAGTGCTGTTAAAGCATCAAACCAACTTTTAAACAGACAGTCACATGGATACTGAGGGATCAATCTCTGAAACATCACAGTTGGGAACACGTTGAGCATTAAAGTAAAGAGCTGCATGGCATGCCAAGGCGTGGAGGCTACACTAAGACGGAGCGCACAGGGCCTGAGTGGGCAGACACGTACTATCATCTGTTTGTAAAGAAAACGCTCTAGTCATTTCTGCAAGGAAGGACAGGCAGTCTGTACAGTGTGCCAGCTGGTGAGGCTGCGGGCTGGAGCCATCCGATGTGTGAGGTGGAGAATCTTGGGGAGGTTAGAGTGCACCCATCCCGGTGACCTCAGACGTCAGCCTGGAACAGACGAAGGCACGAGAGACGCGTCATAGACTTCAATGAGATGAGGGGGGTGCACCTCTCCATTTCCAGGGGACGAGCTATTCCAGGTCACCTTTCAGTGGCCATGAGCTGGAGGACCCACCACACAACGGGTGGAAAGCCTGCCAGGTCAGCTCGGTAGAGCTTAACCTGTCCCTGTGCCTGTCACTCAATCTTGCTGAGAGAGTTTGGATCCTTCCAGGGTAGAGCATAGGACCAGGAGCACCCAGTTGGCCTCAGTGGGGGCTTCAGGACTGTCCTAGAAGGACTTGTGACATGAATAGGAACTATGCTGTTTCAGGAAGGTTGCTTATACTGGATTTGGGGCAGGCGAGGCAGGACCTAGGCATGTCCCTACATCCCTACCCCCCCAACCCTACCGACTTACTACAAGCCTGCCAACACCCCTTGCCTGAGGCAGATGGGCATAGCCAGAGTACAGGCTGGAAAGAGGGAAATAGGAAAATGGGCACACCGCTCACCACAGCTTCCTTAGCTCCTTGTTGGTGAACAGAGTGGCCCGCATCCCTGTGGAGGCTGGTCTCCACCACACCTCTCCCCACATGCCAGGGTGTGGGGCTGGCTGCAAGCCATAGCTAGTGAGGGCCCAGCTGCCTAGGACTTGCTTACCTAGCGTTGATGAGATACTGGGCGAGGCTGATGTTGGCTGGGGTCCCTGTGATGGTAATCTGGCGCTCTGATGACCCCTCAGTGGCGTTGGCGATTTTGATCTGAGCTCCAGACATCTGTCGGATTTCATTGATTTTGGTGCCCTGGCGTCCAATTATGCAGCCTATAAGCTAGAAGAAAGGACAGAGGCATCCCTTAGAGAAGAGTCCAGCACATCCCTTTCCAGGTGTCTGGGGGAGCCCTGTGGGGACACCTTGGGACAGGCTAGGCTGGCAACACTGCCTGTGAACTCAGTGCTCTGGAAGAAGACAGGCATTGCAAAGTCCTGAGCCTGGTCCCAGGGACAGTGTGAGAGAGGCCCCGGCTCCGCCTGTTGACGGTCTTACCTCTGCTTAGTGTCTGTCCTTCTGGGGACAAGTCCACACAAGAAGGGACATGGCCATTCTCAGACTGGCTTCCTCTACCTGGCCAGATGTGACCCAAAGACAGATGATTCAGGCTGAGTGGGGAATCCCACACCAGCTCTGGCCCAGACTGGGGCAGGGCCTTCTGGCGATACCCTCACAGGGAGGATGGATGTCCCAGAGAGTGAGCATCCTAGACACCTAAGAGCACCTGAAGTTCACTACTGCTGAAACCTATCTTTTGAGGAACTCAGATGAAGCTGAGGTGTCTGCATGGTGAGCTCTGTTTAGAGGACGCAGAGACCTGGGGTCAGTGAAGTTATCAGGAGTGTGGGCCCTTTCTAAGGCAGCTCAGGGACAAGAGCGATCTCCATTCTGGAGGTCAAGACAGCTACAGTTGGGTATGTGCCTCTCAGGTCTACCCTGTTTCATGATGGGGGCATCCTGGACCCCAGAAAATACTGCAGAGGAGCCAGGTGACATCCCTCAACTGCCCTCACCGATGAAACAGAATCCCCACGGAGTGCTCTGAGGTATGGAAAGGAACACTGGCCAGACAGGCACTGAGAGCCTGGGCAGTGGTCCTGCGGCACCTGGCTGGCTGGGCACCAGCCAGAGATCTAGAAACAAGCTGTTCTCATGCACTGAGATGCCAGGCAGAAGGCTGGGCTGGACCTGAGGTACAGGAAGAAAATCTGCTTCCAAACCTGTATGATGGGCAACGGGGCACCTGGGTCAGCAGAGGCACCAAGAGACCAGCTCTTGTCCTGAAGGGTATGTGCTCTGTGCTCTGCACTCTGCTCCCCATTAAGGCGTCTGCGGGTATCTGTATTTCTCACTGAGCTCTGACAATTAGGCTATTTGAACACAGTGAACCTCTTCTCCAGAGAGCCTGGAGCTGTCCAGCATCTTGTCTGAAATCTCTGGGCTTCATCCGTCTTTATTTCCTCAAGTCCCACCTACTACTCCCCACTCTGGCTGGGCTCTGCCCAGGGCCTGCTCCTCATGCCTATGTCAGTTGTCCCAAGGGTGCCTGACCCTGTGACAGAGAGGAGTTGGCTTCCTAACCTGCACACAGCCATGGCTCAACTGACCTGCCCACCTGTGCTCCTTTCCTTCTGGCAATAAGGCTATGGGGCTCTTCTGTGACCAAGACTAGGTGAGGCAGGGTGGCTCCTGTGCTGAGGGAGAAGGTGTGGCCACAAGTCTCTGAAGATGCCATCATTCAGGAGGGTGTACCATGGGTGTGGCCTTCTATGCCTCTTTCCCTCCTCACACCCCTCCTGGCAGCTCCATGATCATCTCGGATGTGGACGGCACATGCCAACTTCCCAGCACAGACCCTGCCTCGCTGCTGTCACTTCCTCTCCAACAGGCCCTGGAGGAAGCTGACCCTCCCTCTCCCTTTCTGTCTAGACCCATACATACTCTCTTCTTTACACCTGAAGCATGTCTCTTCAGTGGCTTTCCCTCCTGGGCTCATACCTCAAAAAACCCGAGGTGTTCTGTGGCCTGTGCCCTAAGCCCCTCTCCTTCCTTCACACTTGGGGTCGAGGTTCGGAGCAGGAGAGATGTTGGCTGGCCCTTGAACACACCAGGATCCCAACACACATGCTTCTGGGCATTACTCTTAGAGAGAAGTGGCTCCTGAGATGACTCAGGCCTCTGGCTGGTAGCAGCTCAACGTGGCCTCACTAGGAAACCACTGACATGCAGCTCCAGGCTTACGCTAGTCCCACCTATCTGGCTTCACATGTAAATTTCAATAAAGCTATAGGAAACAGGACAGGTTCTCTAACAATGCCTGTCAAGCTCACAGACACTGCAGCAAGACTAACTAGTCCCCTACCTCTCAGAGCCACGTGGAATGTATTAGTTTTCTTTCCGAACAAAAGGCTCCAGGCAAGTGCTCACAGCAGAGCATCTGGCCTTAAGTGCCCCAAACTGAATGCCCTAGGGCAAGCTCTATAGCATGAGCCATTAGGAATGGTCTGGGGTGTGTGTGTGTCTCTTCCTTGGAAGGCCCATGTGTCCCCGAGAGAACAGATACAGCATCGAGGACCACTGGCTCTGGGAGACTGCATCTTTGCCTATAGCCCAGTCCCTTCTCTAAAGGTCTGGGTGAGCGGAATTCCTTATTCTACAAATTCTATGGCCTTCCTGTGCCAGGTGTAAGAGCAAGCTCTGAGTGAGCTGTGAAGGAACAGCTCCTCTCTAGAAAGACTTCAGGATGACAGGACTGGCTAGGTCAGTCAGTGTTCACCCACCGCATGGCAGCAGAGCAAACAGGTCTACTGCTCCCCACCAGGCCCAGCCCCGGGTGCCTTTACATCCATTTCAGGTTAAACAATAGCTTGTGTCCCAGTGCCGGTGAGGTAGGATCCATGTTAGCAGCCCTTTAAGAAGCCCTAGCTCTGTCTGATGGAGTGTGTCCAGGTGAGCCCTGTGCCAGAAGAACATCACACACTGAGTGGGAAGAGGAAGGCACAAAGCAGAGGCCTTATCCACTACAAGGCGACATGACACTCACATCCACAGACAGCCTGCCAAGCTGGTCCAACCTCCAATGTTCTCAGAGCTAAAGGCTACACAACCATGCTACCAGCTCACCGGGGCTGACTCCTATGAAAGCTCCTACAGACTGGGGGAACCTGAGGTTGTCAGGCAACAGAACAGATGCCTGGGGCTGGTGGCAGAGCCCCTTCAGGGGCCATCTGCAGCCAGACGGGTTGGGTGAGGGTTTCTTTGAAGGTCAGAGGCACCACACACGGTTTCTCTGGCCAGTTTACTCTGCTGCCCAACCGTCTGGCATCTATACTCAAGCCTGGGGGTCCCCTTAGACTCGTAAACTCTGGGTTTCCTGAAGCTGGTTCAGATGGAGGGGAGGGGCTGGCCTTCAAAGTCCAAGGCTACTGGTCTGGAGAGAGAGAAACTAGTAGGTCAGGTGCTTGCCCCTCAAGATGAGGACCTTAGTTTGGTCCCTAGCACCCAGGTGTGGTGGCGCATGCTTGTAATATCAGAAGAGTCAGATGGGTCCCCAAGGCACCTTGGACAGCCAGCCTAGCCTAATTGGCAAGCCCCGGGTCCTGGTGAGAGACTGTCTCAAAAAACAAAGCAGATGGCTCCTGAGGAATAACACCTGAAGGTTAACCTCTGACCTTCATATGGAAACATAGACAGACAGACAGACAGACAGACAGCGCGTGTTCCACTGATATGCTCAAGCCTGGACCCACTGTTGAATCTCTCCTCTCCTTTCTTTCCCACCTTCAACTGACCCCATTCCCATGAAAGATGCAGACAGGAAGTGGGAGCATCAGGGTGAATCAGAGGTCAGCCCCAGAGCTGGGCAAGAGTCTGACAACAGCAACAGTACCCTGGCTTAGGGACCTTGAGAGTAGGGTGGTCCGGGAAGGTTCTGGAATGATATGACCTGCACTGGAGGTTTGGGATTCTCTGGCACAAGACGTTGCTTATATGTCACAGGGTGTCTGGATCCTTACTCTAGTGTCCCTCAATTTGTCACATCCTTGGGGACACCACAGCTGTGGTCTCAAGAGCTTCTGTTAGCACACTTAGTCCTCCCAGGCTGAACAGGGGTCTTGAGAGGTGGTGGCAGTTTCCGAATCAGTGGCTCCAAACCAGAAGGACCAGGGAGGAGGAGCTCATGTCGTTGAGAGTGGCTGCCAGGATAGCAGAAGGGACAGTCTGTGTGTGGGCCATGGCAGGGGTTACCTCCTTTTTGACTTGTATTCAAGATTTCTCTGCCCTAAAGCTAGTCAGACTCTGTCTCAGTTTTTGTCTGACTCTGTCTGTCTGTCTCTGCCTGCCAGCCTGCTTCACCCCCTGTGTGTCTCACTGCCTGCCTGTGTACACAGAGGGTTTATGGGTGTACAGATACACTTGCCCATATAGGCAACTGTGGAAGCCAGACATTGGCGCTGGGGTGTTGCTTCTCCATGTTATAGGATCTTGCTGAGCCTAGGGCTCCTCTCTCTTTCAGCTAGTTGGCTGGCTAGAACGCTCTAGAGATTCTCGTCTCTCCAGCCCTGTCCCTGGGGATACAGACAGTGGTCATCAAGCCCAGCTTTTAATGTGGGGGCCAAGGATCCAAACAGCAAGCCCTTTATCTGCTGAGCCACCTCTCCAGCCCTGTGTGTGTGTATGTGTTTGTGTATGTGTGTGTGTGTGTGTGTGTGTGTGTGTGTGTGGACACGAGGGAGCAGGGGATATACTCACATCATTGGGAATGGTGAGTTCATGAGTGCTGGCCGGTGGGCTGGCATCCAGACCTGGGCACACCAAGGGAACATGATTAGGATTGGGTTGGAGGGAAAGCAGTTTATTGTCATAGCCAGGCCTGGCCCATATTTCCTTGAACTACCTGAGGGCGCAGTTCAGGGGCCCAGGCCCTGGTACCACCCAGGGTAACCCAAATTCCAGAGTTCTAATTTCTCTCCAGAGAAAACAAAAACCAAAAAACTCACACCTTGCATACACAGCCTGGTGGGCCCTGAGCTAAAACGAGGGCAGGCATCACACCTCTGGGGGTTACAAGGCAGCTGGGGCACACACTGACATTGTATGTCTGTTCTTCTTTGTTTAGGAAGACTTGTGGGTGCTGTGTCCCACTCTGTTCCACCCTGAGACCTCATGTGGGTTTCACTGCAGGTAGCCAGAAGTAGCCAAGCACCCATTGTTAATTCTGCGGCTGACACAATTCTGTCCAGAGGCCACGGCACATGGCTAAGCCCAGGTTTTCATGATAAGTTTCAACTATGTCACTAGTTAACAGGCCACAGGCTTCTGCTCCCTGCCTCAGAAACAGAGACAATACACTCAAGGGACTGCCACAGCGGGAGGTGCAATGGCTGTACCCTCTGGGATGGCACATGCTCTATACACAGCAGGCCCAATTCAGCACCACAGGCCCATTGCAGCTCAGGCCTGCAAGTCCTGAAGCTGCTCCTCTTGCCTTCAGACTCAGCAGAGGTCCCTGCATAGGACTGCTGGGTCCTGACTCCAGGCTCTGTATTCTCCTGACAGCCAGCTCTACACACACTGCCTCAGACTGCGCCAGAACCCAGGTCATCCCCTCACTTGGTGCTCCTACTTGCCGGCCCTGCCTCTGCACTGACCTTTCAGTACCACATCTAGACAGCCAGGGAACCCAGGACAATCTCGAGGAGCCCCCACTTCTCACTGTGCCCCTCATCTTCCCAGTTCCCGCTCCAGCCTTGCTCCTCCCCGCTGGCTCCCTGGGAGGGCCACCACCTCGACATCTTGTCTCATGTGGTTATCGGCTCCGGCCAGAGGGTGACCCCAAGGAGGGGTGTCCAGCAGTCAGGCCCAGGGGGAAGTATTGAATGAACCAACTCAGCCATCTCTGCTGTTTACAGATTGAACTCTGGAGTTTTCTACCTCTTATCTCCTTTCAATAATGGCTTTTAATACAATTATTTGGCTATTTAGGGAATCTATACACATTACAGACGCAGGGACAGGTAAAAAGTCACTTGAAAGTACTACTGGCGTGCTGGAGTACTACAGGAGTTCCTGGGGCAGCAGGGGACATCTGTCGGATGTTACATTTGACTGAACAAAGAACGAGAATCCTTTTTCAGGGAGACCAAAGTTAAAGGTATGTCTACTCAGGACAAGGCTTCAAAGCCAGCTGCATTCCCCCACACAGCTACCTGTTGTCTCAGCACGCAGCCTTCCTGCCATGTTACCTGCTCATGTAGGACTCTAGGTCTCTAGAGCCATGATCAAGTTGTCACACAAAAGCATGGTGTGACACCATTTCTGAGGCTGCATCGTTGGCCATATGTACTCATAGCGGCCCACAGGTCTGAAGTGTAAGGTATTTCCCTCACAGGACCAGAAAACACACTCGGCCCCAGTGAATCACTTTTCCCAAGGCTGTTCCCTCAGTCACTGCATCACAGACTACATACACGTCACCCTGCTGTGTCCTGGGAACAGGCATTTAAATGAAAACCAGAAGATGCAGACACACCTAGCCCAGATCCGTCTACTAAGACTTGGTGCCTGTATCCAGGGAAACCCATCTTTCAAAAGCACATACCATCCTGTGGCCTCCTCAGTCGTGTTCTCACTATGCAACCCTATACCCTGCACAGCCGGAGAATTAGTGACAACTCCAGACAGGCCCTCCTCATGTAGGGGCACAATGCCTTAGGCCACCCGACTGTTCACAGGACGGCTGCTCACTGTGCTTGCTCAGACTCGTCATTCACTAACAATGGAAGACCTGGCTCCTGGGTGGTCCCCATTCGGGTCCACAACTTGTGTCCCTGAGAACTACTGTCAGCCAAGTTGGGAGCTAGACACTCAGCTGTCATAGGTGTGGGTACCCTCATCCTCTGTACATGTCCCCTGGCCTGCTCCCCCGGTACTGTGGTCTGTTTTACCTGACGACTGGCCCATCAGATTTTGAGCTTCTTCGGAGGAGTGTAAAGGCAGCTTTTCTCCTGGAGAGCAAAGAAGAGAGAGGTTTAATGTTTTGCCCTCAAGGAGAGAAGCAAGGTCCCTTCAACTAGGAAAGCTCAAAATATGATTGGTGCATGCACAGCCAGACAGGCATGGCCAGTGTGGTTTTCAGCAGCCATAGGAGAGGCTCTGCTTCAGTGAAGGGCATCTAACGCAGATGCCCGGCCAGGCTGTAGCCAGCCCCTCTGACTGCTTCACCACTGGCCTGAGTGCGGGCTAGCTCTGTCAGTGCTGTCCTAGGAGGGCTGCAGCAGCCAGGCTTGGGAGAGGGGGTCATTTCTGCAGTCAGAACGCTCGATGCAGGAAATGATGTGCTCCAAGCCTGGCTAGGAAAAGCCACCTGGGGATGGACTGTGGGTGGCACAGAGCACCGCTCTGCATGTAAGACCCTCAAAAGGCAAGAACACGGAAGCTGAGGGGCAGTAAGGTAGCCCTCCATGGGAGGCAGACCGACCCGCCCGGCCTCAGCTGTGTGCAGCCCACTGCATTAACACTGCAAGACTCAGCATTCAGAGCTCTGGTGGGCCCCTGCGCTACTCACTGGACCGCAGGGAGCTCAGAGAGAGAGAGAGAGAGAAAGAGAGAGAGAGAAAGCGAGTCCCCGGGGGAGAAGAGAAGGTCAGAAAAAGGGCAGCTGGGTACGTACCGGGGAAAGCGGGGTTGGTCTGTCCGAGGGGAGGAAAGGGGGTTTGCTGCATGGCCAACTGGTGGAGCTTGGTCAACTGCTGGGGGTAGGAGGGACACGAGAGCTAAGAAGGTTATCGTCATCGAGAACAAGTCACACCGAGTTAAAAACGGCAGTCACAGAACTTTGCACAGAGAGATTCAGAGGGGCCATGCGGACACATGGCAGACAGGGCAGCGGGACACAAGGACTTGGCCTGGGTGGAACCAATGGGCCTGGCTGCCCAGCAGGCAAGAACCTGAAGGAGTTGTGCTTTTTCCTTCCCGGGCTAGTGAGGAGGGGAGAGGCCAGTGGCTCTGAAGGGAAGGGGAGAGGCGGCTCTGAGAGGAGGGTCTGAGGGACACAGAACAGGACCAGCTGGGCCCCTGAGAGACTAGCAGATTCAGCCTAGCAGATCACCAAACCTTGCTCTGGTTCTAGTTCCACACCAGGCTTCGCTCACCTCCTGGCCTGCAGGCCCCATTTAAGACAAGCCAGTCTAGGGGGTGGTGGGGATGGGGGTGGGAAAAGCGGCTGGTAGAGCTAGAGCCTGCCCTGCAAGCACCTTGTCTTATATAGGGTG
Source organism: Grammomys surdaster (assembly GCF_004785775.1). NCBI lineage: Eukaryota > Metazoa > Chordata > Mammalia > Rodentia > Muridae > Grammomys > Grammomys surdaster. The sequence continues at coordinate 969,669 of NW_021604682.1, read as the reverse complement.
ACTGAGATGTAGAGGACCCCCGAGGCCACTTTCCATAGGCAGCTGCTCGCTGCTGTCCCAGGCTCCCACCAGCTGAGGAGCCTGTCAAGGCAGAGTTTGAATATGCGATTCCTTTGTTCATTTTCTCTGAGCCTCACTCTTAACGTAAAGAACATCAGATAATAAGAGACTGGGCCTGGCCACACTTTGTGAGCAACAGAGCAGGGTGGGTAGACGCTCTGAACCACACTGCCCTTTTGAGAATCTAGGGCGGTGGTGCAGAGGAGGATATGAGGTGATCACGGAACAGGGGCCCAGCAGGCCACACACCCACAGGAAAGGTGTTGACCCTTCTTTCTCAAACAGGTCCTGGCGAGGCTGCATGTCACCAATCTCAGGCTCTGGAGTCTGGCCTGGATTCCAGAGGATTAAATGCTAAGAGGTCTTCCACTTTTGTTTCTGATAGTTCTGCCGTGTCAAGATGAGTTTTGGGGAGCAAGCCAGTGAATAGCAAAGCTGGAGAGGTAAGGCTGTCCAAACCAGTAGGAGCCCAAAAGATCACTACCGAGTCCCAGATGCCAGACACTGAGTTACAGGATTTAGATTTTTCACTGCTGATTTTGAGCTTGCTTTGATGTGACTGTTTTTCTAGCCCAGATCTTCCCTTTTGGGTTAAGAAATAATGTAACTTTTAAAAATAGGGGCCAGAGAGATGGCTCAGTGGTTAAGAGCACTAGACTGTTCTTCCAAGGGCCATGAGTTCAATTCCCAGCAACCACACAGTGGTTCATAACCAGCTGTAATGGGATCTGACATCTTCTTTATAGCCGGGCAGTGGTGGCACACGCCTTTAATCCCAGCACTTGGGAGGCAGAAGCAGGCGGATTTCTGAGTTTGAGGCCAGCCTGGTCTACAGAGTAAGTTCCAGGACAGCCAGGGCTATACAGAGACATGAAAAAACAAACAAAAAAACCCCAAAAAACCAAACCAAAACAAAAAAACCAAAAAGAGTCCACAGAGAAATTTGACTTAAAAAAAAAAAACCAAAACCTTGAACTTTTAAATTACTGAAAAATTTAAAGACTGTGAAACTTGAAAGTTGTACTATATTCTATATATTCTATATTGTGATATTGACATGAGATTTTGGAGACAAACAAGAAAGGAAAGGTTATGGCTTAACAGTGGTATTTTTGTGTCCAGTTGACAAGGGGTAGTTAGTGCTAATTAGATTTAATTGTTAACTTGGCATAACCTGAACTCACCTGGGAAGGGGAAATCTCAGTTGAGGGACTGTCCAGGTTAGACTGGCCTGTGGCCACATCTGTAAGAGCCTGTCCTGATTGATGCCTGATGCGGGAGGGCCCTGCCCACTGGGCAGCACCACCTCTAAGGGGTGGGACTGGGCTATAGGAGAAAGCTACCTGCACATGAGCCAGAAAGCAGCATTCTTCCATGCTTTCTACTTCAATCCCTGCCCTGACTTCCTCAAGGATGGATTATGAACTGGGAATGTAAGCAAATAAACCCTTACCTCCAAAGTAGTGAGGAGAGGGGGATGGAGGAAGGAGCAAGAGAGAAAAGAGTGTCATGGGGCCGTCAGCAAAGAGACAAGTTGTCACACTGTACGAACCCGTGACCCTTTCCACTTGAGGACGTTTTAGAATGCAAAACAGACAAGGGCGTGTACGTTTGCAGCTCAGTGAATCACGAGGAAATGGAGGCAGTGAATCCATCGCGCAGGGGCCGATGCACCCGCTAACTGTACGTCATCGCATCTGGGGGAAACCGTTGTAGGGCCTCTTGCTCAATTTTCAAACAGTGTCAGTTGCTGCTGACTCACCACTGCACAGACCTTTCTAATGATGCTCTTGAGAGAAGCTGACACTGTACTGACTCTCTAAACTCTGGTCTGTGCTTGTATTTCCCTTATAAAACCCTCCCCAGACCAGAGGCCAGACAGACACTTTCCTGTGTAGTTTTCTTTAAACATGCTGGGCACCTTTTTCCTCTTGTGGAGTTCTTGATAACACGAGGACGTTTGTTGTCATGAAGAACAGCCATGTCTCACTGTTGGGCCCCTTCTCTTTTGGGCGTATAGGGAATGCTGGTCACGACAGGCGGCATTATCCTAGTAGCTATAGACTCTGAACTGTCTAGAGAGTAACAGTCCAGTCAGACTTTCGGCTTCTCCTTGGGCCAAGAGTACACTGTGTCCATTATTGTGACCCTAGAGAAAATCTTAGTCTTTACAACAGCAAATCCTTTTTCATTCTCCTTTATGATACCTTGTAGATTTTAGGCCCATGATCATTCATATAACATTGAAAACAACACAACTTCCCCTGAAGGCCCTTCAGGGTCTGGATTTTCACTGCACTGGTACCTGGAAAGACCTGGAACCTTTGCAATGCTCAGGGTTTCTATCCACGAATGTGACGTCTCTGCACTCAGTGTCATCTTTTGGTTGGAACTTGCAAAAAAGGCAGATATTTTGTTTGGTTTGGCTTGGCTTGGCTTTTGAGACAGGGTTTCTTGGTCTAGCCTTGGCTGTTCTGGAATTCCCTCCATAGTCTAGGCTGGCCACAAACTCAGGCATTTGCCTGTCTCTGCCTCCTGAGTTCTGGGCAACAAAGAGAGGGGTTTTTGTTTTTTTTTTTGTTTGTTTGTTTGTTTTGTTTTGTTTTAGACGTGGTCTCACTTTGTAACCGTAGCTGGCCTGGAACTGTGTGGACCAGCCTGGCCTTGAAGTCACAGGGACCTGCCTGCTTCTGAGTCCTAAAGGCAAGTTTTTCAAAGCAGCCCTTCCTCATTAATTTCACACTCGGTCCTCTGCGAGAGGAATATGCCTCCTAATTCCAAATTCTGAAGTCTGCTTCACAGTCGGGTATGTGATCAAACGTTGCAAACGTTCCCAGGAATTCTGCAATTGTGCCAGGCATGGGTTTCGGCATGGCAATCCTATCAAGCCCACACACATGACTTGTCACTGCCAGGGAAACATGCCGAGACTCCCTGGAGGTGCTTGTCAGACGCTCCAGGTTTCTCTTGGTTGGTATTTCCCTAGCATCTCACACTCCACTCTTCAACTGAGGGTGCTCGGGTTTCAGGCGTGTCTCTTGAAATAAATGAAATTTTCCCAGTTTTAAAGTTTGTTTATCTGGTTAGCTTCAGCATATGTGTGTGTGTGTGTCTGACAGCCTATGTTTTTTTTAAACTAGAAATTTTAGCTCTTTTATTTTCTGCCATCTTATTTGTTCCTTTTTAATTGTCCTGCTTTCTAGGAATTTTTTTCTTACGTTTTAATTTTTGGAATATTTCCCCTTGTTCATTTTCTTCTCTACCACCAGTGTTACACAATGTCTCCCTTCCTGTTAGTGGTCACTTTAAAATTTTAACTCCAAGTGGGCATTTAGGTTTTAAACCCCCAGGCTTTACCCTCTAGTGGATGATGGAACAGTGACCCACCTAATGTTTAATTCCTCTTACATCTTATATATGCTTTTCTCCCTCAACCCCTGGTACTGGGGATTGAACCCGGGCCTTGTATGGTGCACTCTCCCTCTATGCTTCATCCTGAGCATACAGTTATATTTCTATACAGTTGATTCTGTTATGCTAATCCTACCAATTATAAGGCGGGAATAATACTAATTTTGAAGATTTGTGTGTTGGGAATTGGTTCTAATGCTTTGTCTTAATTTGGCTCCCCAAAGTCACCCTTCTAGACCTGAGGGTTCCTGTCCCCAGCTGGCTTTGACTGGTAATAAAGAGTTGCCATAGAGCCAATGGCTGGGCAGGGAGACGGAGGTGGGACTTTTAGATTGTGCAGGCAAGGGACCGAGGGAGAGAGGAAGAGGGTGAAGGGATCCATGGTGCAGGAGCACGGAAAACATAAAGGCCCACCAACATGTCAGATTCCAGGAAGATGGCCCTAGGGGCCATTCCCCTAATTGGGTCTGGGGTAGCAAAGATGAAATATGGATTTAGCAAATATTAATTCAAGAATACCAGAGGGAAGTGTGTGCTAGTTTCAGGGAGGATTAGAAGTGCCCAGCCACTGAACTAGTCAAGGCACATCAAAATTAGTGTGTGTTTATGTGTGTTGTGTGTGCACACGTGTGCAAAAACGTGTGTGTATGCATGTGTGTGCGTGTGCATGTGTATATGAATGTGTTGTGTGTGTGCACGTGTGGGTGTGTTTCATTCGTGAAGTCAGAGCTCTTGGGTGGGTGCAGTGCTCTAGCGACCCACCAGGAGCCAAAGCAGATTAACTAATTCACAGCTCCATTTGTGTTTCTCAAATGCCTACTATTTTCTTTGCTTGCCTTCCAGCCTTCCTCCTGAGATAATTTTTCATATCCTGAATGCCATGCAGGAGGCTGTTAGCCATGGTTCTGTTGGGTCTAGCTGCTTTTCTACAAATGGCTATACTGAAGTCCTTCTTTTGAGTCAGACTTTTAGGACATTATCATTTCTGTTACTATGGCACCATCTTTGATTGTCAGGTTCTAATGAGATGTCAATTGTATCTCTGATCTTGTCATGATCTTATTCTTTGCAGCCTGACTTGGCCCTCGATGTTACTGCATAATTTTATTTTGGTATGTCTACAATGGAGTTATTTTTGCTTATCCTTTTGGAACTTGTTGGGATAGCTAACTGTGATGATTAATTTCTCTCATTAATTTCAGAGACTTCCCAGGGCATCCCTCTTGGCATCCTTCTCCATCCTGGTGTCTCCTGGGCTATAATGGCTGCCCATGGTTGGACCCGCCCTCCTTAATGGTACTTCGTAGGCTTTTTAATAAGTCATGGCGGGGCTTCTGAGGTTAAGGGTGTGCCTTAAACTCAGAGTGTGCCTCAACCACTGCTGGCTCAGCAGTGAGGGCCCACAGAGGAAATGAGGGAGAGAAGAAAAGGCTAGGCTTCAGGGAATGGAAGCTGGCTATGTGGCCCCTTGGTTTTGTGAGGCACATTGTAGTTGTTCTGACTATTAGCAGGAAGAATCAAAAAAGACCCATGGAGGAGTCTGGATCTGGGAGGAGGACAGAGTCGGAAGGTGTGGTGACAGCTGATGGCCAGGGAGTGTGCTAGCTCCTTCCTTTCTCACTATTAGAGGGAAGGGCATCCTCACCCATTCCCACAGGGTTCCAGAGGCAGATATTGAACAAATAGGAGGGGAGGCACCCTAGGGAGCCGCACAACACTCTGCAGTACCTGGCATCACCTCAGAAGGTTCATCACCTCAAATGCCAGCATTGCCAATGCGGCATCCAGACTATGCACCTTTCTCACGCCTCTGCAGTTTTCAAGATGTACTAACTAAAGAATAAACATCTTACCGGGTCCAGAACTTCTACACCCCCAGGGTCCTTAATGGTGGCTGCAGACACACTGCAATGCCACTTCTCCCCCTGACTCTCAGGGGTCCTTGTCAAGGGGACCTAAGAGTATCCTCCTCTGGGACGTGAGTGATGGCCCTGAGGTCCAGGTCACAGGCTAGTGCAAGGCGCAGGTTAGGATACAGGCAGAGTGAGAGCACAGGGCCCGGGAAGAGGGTAGAGTCAGGTTGAGAGAACAGAGACATAGTCTCGGTCAGTTTCATCAAGCTGCTGTCTCATGTTTACTTGCTTTCAGGCTTCCTTTAAATAACAGGGATGCTAGCGGGGCGACTCGGAAGCTGAAGATGAGGTAAGAGATTCACACCCGAGGGTGGGTTTGAAGTTAACTACAGACAGTCCTGACCTAGGATGCTCTTGTGCCGCAATACAAACTGTACTGGGAATTTTGACCCTTTTATGGACTAGTAAGAGATGAGCCGTAGTCCCTTATGCTGGGTAGCAACAGTGATTTAGTCCTTCAGGCAAGCCACTGACATTTAGTGCAGCAGTGTCCATCTGGAATGCTAGGTATGTTGGAGTAGTTCTGTAGTTTTCAACTTAGGATTCTTTCAATTTATCATGTCTTCATTGGTACCTGGCTCAATGTAAACTGGGACCATCTGTGATGTCCTCAGAGGAAAATAATTGTGTCTTGGTTCAATGTCACTGGTGTAAGGAAAGTGACAGAGACATAAGATGTGAGGGACCTAGCAGTTCACCCCATAGCTCAGCTGTATGCCCAGGCTCTCTCTATGTGCCTTCTGTATCTCTCCTGTGTCCCGGGACATAGTGCTGTTTCGCTTTCTTTTCTTTTTTCTTTTCTTTTCTTTTTTTCTTTTTCTTTTTCTTTTCTTTCTTTTGGTTTTTCGAGACAGGGTTTCTCTGTGTAGCCCTGGCTGTCCTGGAACTCACTCTGTAGACCAGGCTTGCCTCGAACTGCCTGCCTCCCAAGTGCTGGGATTAAAGTCATGCACCACCACTGCCCAGCTTCACTTTCTTATTTATTTCTGACACTAAGCCTGACTGATGCTTACAGGATGCAAAGTGCCTAGACACTTTCCGAGGAAGGCTTCAGAGCAGAGAATCGGATGCAAAGGGTCTCTGATGAACACTTTCCAGAGCTACTGAGTGGCCATTCTAGAGAAATGGACATGAAGGCGTGCAGACACCTAACCCTGCTGAGTGGCCATCTGAGAGAAACAGTTGGAAAGGTTAATGGGCACTGTGCAAGGCTTGTGAGTCCAGAGAATGTACCAGACTGTGTTAGGCATGGCCTCTCATAGTTTCTGCAGCTCAGGTGTGTGTCTCAGAGCCTTGGGAGCTCAGAAAGCTCTAGAATCCTGAGTTAAATCTCTCATACATGGCAGGCAGGCACTACAGGAGACTGAGGGTCAGCAGATGCATGATTTCAAAACAAGAGTCATTTAGAGCATTGCTTAAAACGGGGCCCGGAAAAGGTGCATGTTCTCATCCAGATAGAGAATAGTCAGATCCTAGGGATGAATCTCCTGATAGTTCTCATGTCTGACTCGTGGATCTGATTATTCAGGTAAATAATTAAGTATCTAAACAATGACTGCCACTGCTCTGAGGTGAACTTCATATGCAATTAATATTTTCTAATAGCTATACTTACATTCTAAGAAATTTAAGCTTCAAAAAAAAAATCTCCTCCACGTCCTCAGTTCAGATAAAAGTCATCCTGGCTCTCATTAGACCTGTCACTGAATAGCCATTTCATTCCTCTTTGATGTGGATTATCTGAAGTCTTCAATTTTGTATGTGAAAGACAGGCTCTTTCAGAAGTTCCACGTTTTGCTCACAAATCACATAATCTTGCTACAGAAAATAGAATGAGTGTCATAGGAAAAGCCATCTCGTGACAAATGGCCGAGGTGCTAGTTCATTCTTGCTATTCTAGCAAGACGTGTAGAATGGGCAATTTGTCAACAGCATGAATTTGCTGCCTCCAAGCATAGAAGCTGGGTGTCTATGATCAAGGTTCCAGAAAGCTCTGTGCTGGTAAGAGCCCGGCTCATTTTTCAAAGCAGGACCCGAAACGCTATGTCCTCACATGGTGGAAGAGATGGGAGAGGGAGGTCAGTTCCCCAGATGCTTTATAAGTGCATTAATCCACTCATGAGAAAGAACCTCAAAGATTCAACTAGTTCCTGAAGACCTTGCCTCTGAATACTAACACCTTTGTGACTGAGTTTGAATACATGACTGTCAAAGGATACATACATACAAACCACAGCACATGTCAAACCTCACAGGACATAGGCGGTAATAGCAACATTTGCTTGTTAGTTTAAATAAAGCTGAAATCATTTAGAAACTACCCATTAAGCCATCCAGAGAATATGAGAAAGATGACAATATCACACTGACACAGAAATAAGCCAGGAAAACCAACACTCAATCTCTCTCTCTCTGTCTCTCTCTCTCTGTCTCTCTCTCTCTGTCTCTCTCTCTCTCTCTCTCTCTCTCTCTCTCTCTCTCTCTCTCTCTCGGGTCTGTAAATCAGGAGGACCTGAAATTAGAGTTAGTTCTATCAACTCTAGTGTCTACATTGCATAAGGGACACTGAAAGCTACAGAAAACCCACAGGACGCCCCTCCAGTTAGTCCTTGACCATCTGGCTTTGGTGACTTAATCCTGATAAGCTTTAATCTGGTTCCAACAGCCTTCTACTGGGTTATTAGATGCTGCAGTTTGAATTCTGTAGTGCCATTGAATCTCAACAGTCTGGTTTCCAAGTCTGCGTCAGTATGTGTGTGTTCCTACATAGGTGGAAATGCCTGCCCCAGCATCACAAGAGGACTGGGCCATCCTGGAAGTGATTTCCTGGCCCTTCCTGGCCCCCTTTACCTAGTTTCATCACCTACCCACAATGGCTGCCCCTGCCTGTCATGAGTACACAGGCTCTGCTTTCTCTGCCATGGCAGCTGGGGACAGAATGAGTAGAGCCACTGTGGTATATTCTGGTCAGGGTGGCCCACAGCCTCAGTGTCTAAGCAGCCAAGGGCAGATGTGTCTGCTGTGGTATCGCAGGGTGAGATGCTATGAATTCAGGCATAGCAGTCCCAGGCAATCTATATCCAGGTACCATCAAACATGGCCTTGTGGGTATGGCCATGCCTGGGCAGGGATCTTCCCACCCAAGTTTTCCGATGGTTTGTGTGTTGTTTTATCAACAGGGTTTAAAAAAAGCAACATGTATTTTTCACTACCGGAATTTCCAAGCAACAACAGTGAATCCATATTTTCTATAACTAACACTCATTTAGTGTTATTTCCTGCCCCACTCAAAAGACTAGGCCTCCAGAAGAACAGCAGCTCAACTGCTTTCCCGACACTGCCGGCGCGTCTCAGGGCACTGAGCAGTGGACACAGGGGACTGTTCTAGGGGCAGCTGCTGAACCCTGAACCCAGGGAGAGAGGCACGGGCTGGAAATTCCGTAATGCAGTAGACTATTTGACCAGCATGCTTGAGGTCCTGGGTTCAATTCCCAACACATGAGGCTGTAGCTCTTTCCCCTCCTGCTTCTTTCTGCCCTCTCTCGAATCCTTCCTGGACTCCTAGAACCTACTAGCATCTCCAAAGCCCCTAAAGGATGTGCTGCGCTCGTGGCTGCTGCCCACGATCTCTTGGCTTCTACAGACTCAGCGACACCATCACTCCTAGTGTCTCCTCTTCCTTTGGTACCCAGCTCTCCACTGGAGGTGAGCCAAGAGGCCGTCTAAGACTCTCCTCCTGATCCCCACAGGCTCCCTCAGGAGGTTTTGAATTCTCCAGTACAGATCATATTATATTCATAGCATCACACCACCGGGAGATGTCTGAACAGACCTAGGCCAAAGCACAGGTGATAGGTCCAGCTAGACAGGCTTAGGGCTGAGCCCAGGAGTCCGCTTCCGCATTCAGCATCTTACTAAAAACTACAAGAGTTGGAAGCCTCCACCCCCCCCCCCCCCTTTTGGCTGTCACAATTAGGCCTTTGTAGAATTCTACATGGGTAGAATCCATGCTTTGGTTTGGGCTCTTCAAGTTTGGCGTCCCCAGCTACACACTGAATGCCCTTTTCAGGACACCTTGAGGGAATAGTTGTGATGATGTGACCTGACTTAAGTGCACAGAAAGTGTCTTGCCCACGATGGCCACAGGTGGCAAGCCACACTCTGTCAGGCCAGCATACTGTGGGGGTGGGTAGGACAATTTGTGGTCACAGATAAAAGGCTAGGCCTGTGTGGGGGAGGGAAGCCCAGGACGGCAGCAGTTTGACATCAGGCCAAGTCCTCAACACAAGCAAGAATTAGTGCTAAGAGGTTAAAATATTATCCAAGGTCAGATGGATACGACAGACGTAGGAGACACAGAGAAAACGGATTAATATTATTGTGTAATATTAATATTAGTAGCAATTAACAGCAGCGTGCAGGAAGGTACACAGTCATGAAGAGAGGGAGAGAGGAGGGGCAGAGTGAAAACTCACATCTGGGTGGGGGATGGCGTACTGTCCCTGGATGGTGTAGGCCTGGAGCAGAGAGAGAAAGAGACAGTCAGTCAGCTTGGGATGTGGCGGGACCTCAGCTTGTTAGCCACTAGTGACCCAGCCTAGTGTGCCCTAGGATGCTAAGAACCTTCTGGGGACAGTGTTCTCCATCAGTGCATGTCTCCACCCACCTGGCCCTGTTTGTGGATGGGGGAGAGGGGTCTCAATTACAGTTGGTGAGTCCTGGAAAATTGCCCTTGCTCTGAGCTGTGGCCAACTGCTGTTTCTAACCCTGATCTCTCCGAACATCCTTAAAATTGGAAACCTATGTACGAATGACCCACTTAAACCCCTCAGTAAAGGACCACTGGTTATGATTTAGCCCCCAAGACATTCAAATGACAATAGAGGTTTTTACAAGTGACCAGTAAAAGTTTTTGTCAAAGCTATAGGAACAATTGGGTATAAATTGGTCACAGGACTGACCTTGTTTGTCTTACCAAATCTTATATGGAATCTCTCAGGGGACAGGGCTCCTCTCTGAAGGCCAGTGTGGTGCCCCCAAGGCTCCTTCAGTGTCACCATTTCCCTTGCTTCAAATCTGTATACTCTGCAGGCTTCTCCTATCTAGCCCCACTCTGAAACCCAGGGACAGAGCCCTCAATGGTCCCTTCAGCTATGATGCCCTTTGGCAACTCAGACAACAGACAAACGACACAGTCAAGGGAGAGCGAGATGACCAACAACTGTCTGGCTTCAGGGCAGTGCCACACCATGCTGGTGGAGGCACAGGAGTAAGGACATGCTTCCACCACCTGTGGCCCACCCTTGAGGGCTCTGGACATGTGAAAGAGTTTCCTCAGGGGATCTACCACCCAGAACCTCCCATATTTTTTTTCTTCAATGTGCTAAGAGTTTCTAATCATAACCCAATGCAGGGGCTCATGGCCAGGTGAGAACCTAACAGGGACCTGGCTCTAGGCCAGCAAGCCTGTCATGGGATGACCTTGCTGTGCTAGCAGATGAAGAAAAATAACCCTAGCAGATATGGCAGTTCCACGGAGAAAAAGACAGGCTAGCTGCTCCATGGGAGAGGGGGGATGGGGTGTGGTCTTGGCTTTTGGAAAACTGCTGTCAGGAATGATCTCCAAGTCTTACCCCAGGAGCATCACCCGAGGAGGGAACACGTTATCATTCCTGGCTGGACCACTGGGAACTGTGAGGCCTGCTGCTCCCTCCCAGCCCTATGTGGCTGAGCAGAGCTGCAGAGCGCAGCCTGGGCTGGTGTCTAATACTATATGTCTCACTCCCTACCCAGGGTTGTCTCATTTCTCGGTACTTTCTACCTGGGGGAGTTATCAGCTTGGCCAGGCACATAACAATGGCTGCGGAGTCGGTTACTGAAGATTCTAGGCCTCTTCATTTACTCCTCCTAAAGTGTTGGATACCCAGGCAGCCTCTTCTGGGCTCTACCCCATGTCTTGGACACATGGGGATGGAGTCCCGGAGGGGACCTACCCAGAGCTAAGTTACATCTTTCCTTCTGAGCTTGTATGTTGGCTTACCTACAAGCTTCCCTGCAGGATGACCCTCCTATGACTCTGTTTCCTATGGATAGCCAAGGCAATCAAGGCCAGACCACACTGTTCCCAAGGGAATGGTGATGCTCTCTTAAAAGGCTAACACTGTCAGGGGATAAACATAATAACAGAGTGGCTGTCACTTCTGTGACTGGAGTTGGGGGCACTATTGACCATTATATAGGTAGATGGGACCAGGGGACACTGGCCATGATACTTCTCCATAGTGGCGCTGCCCTTGGAATTGGGGCTGTGACTGTGTCATGTAGTATGACCGAGTGTACATTAATTTGCATAGAGGCCTTCTAAATAAAGTCCTGTTGTGGATTTTATTGTATCATGGATTCCATCCACATAGGCTATCGTGGGACAGAGAGATACCGTTCACACTGGTTCCTGACCTGTCAGCTAGCCCTGAATCTGGGGAGAACAATAGAGAACTTGACGGGCTTGCCAGTGTAGCCCTATCTCTGACATCAGCATGGTCCAGAGCACAGCTCTAAATCTCATTCAGGCTGTGAGGTGGGCAAGACCCGCTGTACCGTGGGATGTGTCACATGCTTGGTCTGTATCAGGGCACAGGACTCTCTGCCAGCAATGAGGCAGACCTGAGCCAGAAGACCATGTTGTATGTGTATGCACATGCATACATGCATGTATGTGTTAGAGTAGGAAAGGAGATGGGGGTAACAGGTCTGACCCACACATGCTGAACACATTACTGCTGTTCTCTGGATATTGTGAAGCAAGACTAGGGGAGAAGTTTTCTATGCCTTTCTTTTTCTTTTTGAATAATACAGTAAAAGCCCATGTCCACTCTGTCAGCTGGGATACCTATGGGGAGTCTCTGACTTAACTCTCCCTTGAACAAAGACACACATCGCGGCCGACAGGACACAGAGCTCTTCTGGGCGGACCCCTGGCTGGTTGTGTTCAGGTCATCTGTGTGGGTGGGGTCTCGTGGGCCTAAGGGGGGGCATCTGAGTTTCAGTGAGCACGTGAGGAGACCAGATAGGGACCTCCTCCAATGTCCCCACTTCCTGGCCAGCGCTGGTCACAGACATAAGCTCTTCTCCAGGAGACAGATGCTGGCCACTAAATCCTCAAGGATGGGGTTTATAACTATGAGCTCCCTGTCTGTGAGGATGTCTAGTCAGGCAGGCAAGGGGTAGCAGGGATGGATCCCAGCCAGAGTGGAATATGGGCGAGCCTTGAGACCATGCATCTCTTCAAAGGGATGTGCCTGCTGCTCCCTGGGGATGATGGTAAGGTCTGAGATGTGCTTCAGAGAGAAACAGGACCCTAGTTCCCATAGCTCTAGAGGATCCAAACCCCAGTCAGAGCCACCTAGAATGTTTCTGCCAATTTAAGCTGCCCAGCACAACACCCACAGAGGAGGTCTGGCAGGTGTGGCTAGACAGTGCCTACATCTGCATGGGTCTGGAGGTCTCTCCTGTCTCCTACAGGGATCTCACTGGAAAATGTATCCAAGGGATGTAGCTGTGAGCTACAGTCCTGCCTCCCCCACCCCACCCCACCCCCACCGCCTGGTGTGAGCCAGAGAGCTCTGTGTCCATCGCAGGGTGGGAGACGTGCACGTGAGAAGGCGAGAAAACCTGAGTGCACTAACGGGCAGCGGCGGATGCTGCAGTAAAAGGCTGAGGTTGGCAGTGGAGGCCGCGAGCGGGTCGGCTCTTACCTGACCACCTGCAAAAATGACAGGGGTGGAGGCGGGCTTTGGGCGGTAGGGAATGGTGGCACCTTTCGGTGGGGACTAGGAAAAGGGACAGGAGAGGGAGAGAGTGGTTAGAACAGCTTTGCTGTTGGCCTTGGGCTGCCTTCCCACGCCCACCCCTCCGTAGGACCCCACCCTCCCATCCCTCCGGAGGCGGCCAGTAAAGGTTCCAACAGGCCACCATGGTGAGCGGAGGGGCCATCCAGGCCCATCAAAAGGAGATGAGTCTGTCCTCAGCACACTGAGGCAGGCTAAATTCTACATCTTCAATGCCTTCTTCACTGGGGTGGCCAGCCTTCTTCTAAGCTTGCATGGTTTGGTACCTATCCTTAATAGACCTGTTCGTGGCCAGCCAGGCAGGAGCGGGGTTCCACAGGAGTGCCAAGGTAGGTAGACCACCTGCTTGTTGGTTAGCTGACCCCCTGGACTTTGCGCACCACTGCTGTAACCCTTTCCTCCTGGTGTGGGGATCCGACGGCAGATATGGCAGTGACTGCACAGAGGAGCAGCTGGCATCCTTTGATACACCAGTTCCTGGGAAAAGCCAACGTTGAGCACAACTCAACGTGTGTAGCGACCCACGGTCTGCTTAGCCTAGAGCAGAGGCTGCTAAAATGGCTTAGAATCATTCCGTTTCACCAGGGAAAACTTAGGTAGCTTTCAGAGGCTGAATGAGATTCCACAAGGACGAACTCCGTTGTAATCATCCTTGATTACGCTTGGGTCCCAAATGTAGGCTTCTCCTCCCGGATGAATGCTGTTCTCAGGTCCCAACAAGTCCCAGCTTATCCTCTCTGGGTTGGTCAGAGGTGCTCAGCCTCCCTCAGCTCCAGGCAATATCACTAGCTGATGCTACCAAGGCAGAAGAGGCCGGAGCTCTTGGCTATGTGACAGACCAATGATTAATATTCTCAACTTGAAAGAATAACCTGGGAGACAAGCCTCTGGGCATGTCTGTGGCAACTGTCTGGGTTAGGTTAGCATCTGAGCATGCCTGGGGAACACCATTCTATGGGCTGCAGTCCTGCACTGAGTACAAAGGGGGAAAGGGGCCTGTTCATTAACCTCAGCTTCCTGACTGCAGATTCAGCATGCTCGGGTGCCCTCTGACCCTGACACCATGCCTTTCCTGACCCCACCCCCACAGTAGAAGCCAAAATAAACCATCCTATACTGAAGCTGCTTTTATCAGATGTTCCGTTACAGCAACAAGTAACTATAGCACAGACCATCTCTGCCCACCAGAGCCCGCTGAGGATGTGACCTTGGAACATCCTTTACTCTGTGAGCTGACAGTAATGGGCAAAGGACTCTGTCTGTGCTGGCCCCTGGGAATGCCCATATTTCCCCTTGCTGGGGCCCTGTGGTACGAGATCATGCAGAGAGCTACAGTGTCTCCAGACCTACAGTAGCTGCTACATTGTTCTGGCTAAGTACTCCAGATCCTAGGGCCCTGTCACCTGTGTTCCAGGCTGCTTCCCTCCCAACATGGGGATCCCCTGTGCCCATTCAGAAGGCCCAGTTTCATTTTCATCCACCTGTAAAAAAGTGACCTTCTGGGCTTACATCATCAACATTCTCGGGGCAAGCCAGCCCTGGAGGTTTCCCATTCCTCAGGGGTGTGTGAGGCTCCAGGGCTGTGGGGCAGGAGGTCCACAATGGCAACACTTGCTTTCTTTGCAGGCCTCATCCGAGTACATCTGCTGGGTGCAGTAGTTTTCATTACTGTGGAGGTACAAAGGGTACACCCCATAGGCAAGCTTTAAAGGCCTTTGATTGACAAGCAGGATCTTGGAGCCTTCTTTTGCCTTTTCCTTGCTGCCCTTCCTGTAGAAGGGGGGGCTCTTTCCACTGCATCCTCTTCCTTCCTGGTGAGGGAGGCCACGCCCTTCTTGCAAACTGCATCATGCAAATAAGAGGGGGGTGACTCTGTTAGGTCAGCCTGCACGGCTGACATCCATGATGTGGACAGCCATGGTTTCTCTCATACCATCTAGAGAGGCGAGTTCTGACACACAGCGCCCAGGCTCTGGCTCTGCTACCATCAGCCCAGAAGTCTGCTTGGAGCTTCTGACAACGACACATATTGTCCTGAGAAGAGGGCTGCTGGCTCTGATGTCCACTGTATAACTGCTACCACCACTCCTTGCCACTTCAAGGGTGTCACTGAGTTGACTGTACATGCCTCACTGTTTGGGGGTAGAGGGCAGTACAGGAGCTGTAGTCTTTAGTGATGACCCTCAGCCTCTGGGCTCCTGGGATTGGACCATCCTATCGCCCTGACCAGTGTGTGGGGAAGTCTGCATGAGAATAACATTTTGTAAAACTTCTTGAACCTCACAAGATAGGCCTTAGGAAAATAAAACTATGCAAACATTTAGAATAGAGTTAACCATGACTCAGAGTGGATGACCCAGCAGCTGCTCAGTTCTGTGGAGATGTGACTGTGGCCTCAGCTTGGCCTGTGGGAGGGCAGAGCTCAGCGGTGTTCCAAACATGAAAGGCCATGTTTGGAAAGGGTCACAGAAGTTGCTTGAGGGAAGGGCACAAGTGCAGAAGCTGCCATGAATTCTCTCCATCCCTGACCGGAACTTCAGGAGGCTGCTCCTGTCTGGTGGCTCCTTCTTTCTCCTCTTCCCCCTCTGTCGCCACATCTCTCTCTTCACATTGTATTTCCCTGGATCCGTCTGAGTCCTACCCAGTACTACCCAGGGTAGTAGTTCCCTTCAAGTCTGCAGACCTCTAAGTGCTGGATGGCCTGACAGGCAGGAGACATCCTCTTATCCTTCACCACACCTGCCTCTAGTCAGAGCAGTTACCACTGCGAGGCTGAATCCTCACGATGTGCCCACCCCCGCTCTCACCATGCTCTGCCACTAACGTCCAGACAAGATGATGGCCACGGGCTACCATCAGGAGACACGTCCAAGAGTGTCCCTTCAGCCTGCCTGGCTCGTGTCAGAGGCCAGGAAGCCCAAGCCTGGAATTTGCTTGTCCTTGATGTCTGATCCCCACATACCCTAAGTGACTACCCAGTTTCTCAGGAGCCTTAGTGACAAGGCTAACACATCACAGAGAGTGTACCAGGCCCTGAGCAAGGCGGGCAGGTGACGGTGGGCATGCTGGCCCACCATGTTCATACTGTACCTCCAGCATGACCACACAGATCTGTTTCACACACTGGATGATGGCGTCCGGGGTCCCTGAGATAGTCACTGCCCGCTCTGTGGAGTTGGGCAGCATGTCACCTGCCACCTGGACCTGAGCACCTGTGGACTGCAGAGAAGGGCCGTTGGAAGGACCGCAGACTGGAGACAGTGACATGAAAAGGGGAACGGCACCCCAATTCCTGGGGACACACTCTGGGTGGTCTGCACTGTGAAAGCCCTTCACTAGAAATGGAGCCTTAACTGGTCATGGTGCCCAGCCTCCCTTACCTTACTAAATGTCACCGTCCCTCAATCCTGCCTCTGCACATCCTCTGAGGAAGCTGTGTCTTCCTGGACTGAATGGCACTGTCCCACCTCAGCAAGTGTACAGCCGCGGTTCTCAACCTTCCTAACACTGCAACCCTTTAATACAGTTCCTCACGTGGTAGTGACCCTCAATCATAAAACTATTTTTGTTGTTACTTCATAACTGTAATTTTGCCACTGTTAGAGTCGTAATGTAACTATCAGAGTTTTCAATAGTCTTAGGCGACCCCTGTGAAATGGCCGTTTGACCTCCAAAGGGGTCGAGACCCATAGGTTGAGAACCGCTGCTGTAGAGGAGAGTCTCCAGGGAAATAGGGAATTCTTCTTCCTCCATGGAAGTAGGTCACTCGGAGGCCAGGAAGCCTGGGACCCGCCTGCTCTTAATGTCTGGCCACCAAATACCTCCAGTGACTGCTAGAATCAAGCGAGCCCCACAAACTTCAGTGACAATGTTAGGGGTCCCACAGGGTGAACCAGGCATTTGCCAAGAGTCAGGCTTCTTAGCATCTTCGAAGTCACAGAAGAGGACGGGAAGGAATCAAGAAGGGGTGACTGTTTTCCTGGCTAAGGGAAGGGCTTAGCCTTCCTGGAAGTAATGTATTTTCAATGTCAAACCCACATCAAGTTCAGACTCCATTAAAATCATCCCAGGGGGTAGGCCCTAAAGGACAAAGTGGCATCTCTCAGGCCCAGAGTATGCCCAGAGCCACGGAACTTGGGTGCTAAAATCTGCCTGTCCAAGGATCTCCACCCCATCCTTGTTCTTGTGCAGGGTCACTTCTGGAACAGGCCACTGTGTGTACACACCAGTGTGGCAGCCTTCCCCACACCCCACCTCTCACTGGCAAATCGGGTCATCTGTTACATTTGGACACCAGCTTTGAGCCACCAGGGGCAGTGGCATCAGCTCAAGCACTTACAGACTGCGTGGGAGACATGTGATAGGATGGGCAGTACCTCTCGGATCTCCTTGATCTTGGAACCACCTTTGCCAATCAGGGACCCACACTGGCTGGCAGGGACCACGAGTCGCAGTGTCACTGGGGGCTTGCTGGTGGCAGGGCTGTTGCTCATGGAATTAATGATGTCCTAGGGAGGAGAAAGCAGGCACAGTGAGTACAGCGGTGTGGCTTAGGAACATTGTGAGGACATGTTTGTGGCATCTCTTCCTTGTACTGGCTTCACTGCACACTGGAAAGCCCTCTCCTACATAGGGAAGGACTCAGAAAACAGACCCAGCAATCATGGAACCTTCAGAGCCAAGCCAGGCTTAGAAGGAACAGGGGACATGGGCCAGATGGCCTCACACACTGACTATGCCCATGGATCCACAGGCTGGGTGGCCAGTGTGTCACAGTGGATTCAGGGCAGGGTGTAGGTGAGGAAGATACAAGGTTAGGTCTGACCTCATCATGAAAACCTATTAGGTATGAGGACAGAGAGATGTGTGAGGCCAGCTTGCCTGGGCTCAGTGGACAGCAGATAGAACACTCTCAAGGAAGTTTTATAGCTGCTCAGATGGACCTGCTGAGAGTCCAAGGCCCTGTTTCCATGAAAACGCAGAGGAGCCTCTGCATCATGAACCCTCATTATAGAAGAGGTAGCCCACCTTGGGGCAAAGAAGCTGATACTAGTATAGACCGCCATCCTGGAAAGCTACACCCGAGCCTGCGGTGCACCCAGCTAAATGGTCAGAACTGGACCTCATGCCTTTCCCATGGCTAGCTCCATCTCTAATTCCCAACTGTCCATAACCAAATGAACCCCTGCTTTTCCTGCGTGATCACCAGGGAACCTTGCTTCTAGTGAGCCACTGTTCCTGCCCAGACACTTCATCCATTGCCACCAGGGGCACTGGCTAATGCCTTGCCCCACCCAGATCTGCACACAGAGCTTTCAGCTGCTTCCGCTGCTCTGTTTGGGCAGCTTGCTCATGGCTCTCCATTAACGCTTGCCCTGGTCCCTATCCAGAGGCCTCCGCCATATGCTATGTTGCCACTGACGGGAAACGATTAGCTAGTGTTTTGAAAACATTAAAGAGAGACTGCGAGAGACCAAGAGGACACTTTCCGGCCACTTGTCACCTTGTGAAGCAAAGCAAAGGTGGGAGAAGTAAGAAGGCAAGCTTGGCTCAGGCCATCAGAACCACCCCCACGGGTGTTTATTATGGCTTCCTGTCTCCTTGACTGAGGGCGACTTAGCGACTATATGTGTGTTAGGGGATAACAAAGCATCTCTTTGCAGAATGCTATAGCCCTTAAAACTGCTAAAAACGGCTTGGTTTTATTTTATTTGGGGGGCAGATCAACGTTTATATCAAATGTCTGGGCACACGCTTTACAGGAGCCTGTGCCCATCACAAATACTGCCTTATTACCACAGTGTTCCAGGAAGCAGCAAGGATTGGTAGCAATTAAAATTACTAACACTTTCAGGACTTGGGGTGTAGTTTAGCAACAGCACATACTTAGAATGTCTGAGGCTCTCAGTTTAATCTCTGGCATAAAACATTAAGTTTCCAGGATACCTTGAGATCCTTAGGCCAAAGTAAACCAATACTATGGCCATACTGCCCACTACCTGCAGATACTTTTTCCTGTGATGGGTCTGTTTGGTGCTATGCTCTGTCTTGCTACAGGCAAAGATAGATGGTAAATACTATCAGGAGACAGGCTGCCCTGTTTACCACCATAGGCTGAGGCAGCTTCCCAGGCACTGCTCTATAACCTTCCACCAGGAGGCGCTGTCTCCTTAAGAAGAGCAGCTCTGGAGCCTCAAGGACAGGACACCAGACAGCATGAACCCAAACTGCAGCGGTGAAACTCTGGGGATGCTTAAACCTTGGCTTCGTGTTTCACACAGCAATCTACAATCCAGCATTCTATTATAGCAGAACAGTCGCTCCAGTAATCTCACAGATTCTGTACAATCAGCAGCAGAGAGCTAATTTCAGACAACCACAGGGAGCTAGGAAGTGTGAAGGATGAACTGACTGTCTCTTCCTGGGATATCAACCCAATATCCTCATCTAATTCACTGTGATAGCGTCCATCTGGTGCTATCTGCATTCCTCCAAAGGTGCGTGTGCTAAAGGCTTGGCTTCCAGCCTGTGTTGCCTTTGGGAGATGGGATGGTTAACTTAGTCTGTCAACTTGACAGGATCTAGAATCACCTAGGAGACCAGTCTCTGGGCGTGTCTGTGAGGAGATGTCTAGAGGTACTCTAGAAGAAGACTTACCACACCATTGCCTCAATGGGAGCATCACCCCAGCACAGTCTGAATGTGGGCAT